>NC_091958.1:13434062-13756562 GCF_031021105.1 Erythrolamprus reginae | reverse complement strand
GAGGGTGTACTCTGTCAATACTATCGGGCCCCTGCACATGGGTCAGGTGGGTTCATTATTCATTTATCTTTTCGGAATAACTTTCAAGAGTTTTCAGGATTTCACCTGGGTGAGGCTGCTATCAGAGGCAAGGAACCATAGTAGCATTGTATATAAGTATATAAGTGCACTGATGTGCCTATCGTCCCCTGTCCAATTGTCTTTCCTTTAACTCATATATCATATATATTCTCTCCTTATCTCTTATATCATATATATTCTCTCCCTCCCATCTACTTCTCTTCTTTTTACTTTCTATCGTTATATATATTATTTAATGCCTAGTCTCTTCCATATGTATTGTATATTGGACAAAGAATAAATAAATAAATAAATAAATAAATAAATAAATAATAAATTGTGGTCCGAAGGCAGTATTTCAGGCTAACTCTGCCCACTGTTGGGAATTCGATCCTGACCAGGTTATGGGTTGCCTTTGTTCAGCACATGTTACATCCAGGAATTGCTGGAGAACAGATCCTTTTTCCTGGACCTGACTGCAACCCGTTGTCTACAAAAAGATATGGATCAAATTGAACGGGTCCAAAGACGGGCTACAAAAATGGTGGAGATGTTCATTGATTCATTCAGAGAAGGATCTATGGGTCGTGATTTCTGACAGTCTCAAAATGGGTGAACAGTGCGGTCGGGCGGTAGGGAAAGCGAGTAGAATGCTTGGCTGCATAGCTAGAGGTATAACAAGCAGGAAGAGGGAGATTGTGATCCCCTTATATAGAGCGCTGGTGAGACCATATTTGGAATAATACTGTGCTCAGTTCTGGGGACCTCACCTACAAAAAGATATTGACAAAATTGAACAGGTCCAAAGACGGGCTACAAGAATGGTGGAAGGTCTTAAGCATAAAACGTATCAGGAAAGACTTCATGAACTCGATTTGTATAGTCTGGAGGACCGAAAGAAAAGGGGGGACATGATGGAAACATTTAAATATGTTAAAGGGTTAAATAAGGGAAGTGTTTTTAATAGGAAAGTGTACACAAGAACAAGGGGGCACAATCTGAGGTTAGTTGGGGGAAAGATCAGAAGCAACGTGAGAAAATATTATTTTACCGAAAGAGTAGTAGATACTTGGAACAAACTTCCAGCAGACGTGGTTGGTAAATCCACAGTAACTGAATTTAAACATGCCTGGGATAAACATAGATCCGCCCGAAGATAAAATACAGGAAATAGTATAAGGGCAGACTAGATGGACCAGGAGGTCTTTTTCTGCCGTCAATCTTCTATGTTTCTATTTTCTTTCCTCTCTCAAAGGCCTGTCATCCCCTGCTGAAGTTAGCAGCCCGAAGAAGTCCATGCCAAGGGCTGAGCGCCTGCAAAGCAGCCATTGTCAACCTCTCCAGCATCCTAGGCTCCATTGAACTGATGGACCGTTGGGAGACAATGAAATATGTTGCCTACCGCTGTAGTAAGGTAAGGGAACCCATTTGGGGTTCGGGTAAACTTTCCTGCTGGAGAGCGGGAGACGCTGAAATCAGAAAGGCACAGGGTTGATTGCCCATATCCAAATACGTACCGTATTTTTCAGAGTATAAGACGCGTCTTTTTCCTCCCGAAAAGAGGCTGATAATTTGGGTGTGTCTTTGGTCTGTGAACCAACAAAGATTCGCCATCACTAGCTTAGGGTCTAATATCTTGAAATGAATGAATAACATGATGTTTTTTTCCTCGTCTCTTTAATGCATTCCCTGCTCATCCTTGTTTGTCCCCAATAGACGGCTCTAAATATGCTCACCAAATGCCAGTCACTGGAATATTCATCGCAGGGAATTTTGTGCCTTGCCATCCACCCCGGTCGGGTGAAAACATCTAAACTGGAAGTAAGTGTTATTTATTTATTTATCTATTTATTTAGTTAGTTAGTTAGTTAGTTAGTTAGTTAGTTAGTTAGTTAGTTAGTTAGTTAGTTAGTTAGTCAGTCCAATACACACTGAGGGTTTTAGTGGGTACACCCATAGTAAAATGCATGATGAAGGTTATAGAGGAGATACTCATAGTAAAATATATCTATGAAAGAATAGAAGAGAAGATATAGGAATAGAACATATCAATAAAAGAATAGAAGAAGAGATATAGGAATAGAAGAAAGGTATAGGAGATATAGGAGAGCAATAGGACAGGGGACGGAAGGCACTCTAGTGCACTTGTACTCGCCCCTTACTGACCTCTTAGGAATCTGGATAAGTCAGCCCTGGATAATCTAAGGGTAAAGTGTTGGGGGTTTGGGGAAGACACTATGGAGTCCGGTAATGAGTTCCACACTTCGACAACTCGGTTACTGAAGTCATATTTTTTACAGTCAAGTTTGGAGCGGTTAATATTAAGTTTAAATCTGTTGTGTGCTCTTGTGTTGTTGTGGTTGAAGCTGAAGTAGTCGCCGACAGGCAGGACGTTGCAGCATATGATCTTGTGGGCAATACTTAGATCTTGTTTAAGGTGTCTTAGTTCTAGGTCTTCTATCATTACTTTTTATCATTATGTTTCTAATGTTATGCTTATACAAATTACCATCCTATAATTGTTTGACAAACAAACAAACAAACAAATAAATAAAATTTCCATCTCAACTATTTGGTATTTTTAAATTTTGAATGCCTTTCGGTTTCACCTGTGTGAGATGGACAGCTATATAAATGAACAAAATAAATAAACAATACACTTATTTATTTATTTATTTATTTATTTGATTTTTATGCCACCCCTCCCCCGCAGACTCGGGGCCGCTAACAACAGTGACAAAAAACAGCATGTAACAATCCAATACTAAACAACTAAAAAAAACCTTATTATAAAACCAAACATACATACAAACATACCATGCGTAAATTGTAGAGGCCTAGTGGGAAAGAATATCTCAGTTCCCTCATGCCTGACGGCAGAGGTGGGTTTTAAGAAGCTTACGAAAGGCAAGGAGGGTGGGGGCAATTCTAATCTTTGGGGGGAGTTAGTTCCAAGGGGCCTGGGCCGCCACAGAGAAGGCTCTTCCCCTGGGTCCCGCCAAACGACATTGTTTAGTTGACGGGACCCGGAGAAGGCCCACTCTGTGGGACCTAACTGGTCGCTGGGATTGCTGCAGCAGAAGGCGGCCCCTGAGATAACTTATATGCACACCCGTAAATATGGATGACCTAACAATGAGCAGTCTAGTTCTCATTATTTAAATGTTTAGCCTTTTGCTTACTGTCTTAATAATTCATCCAACGTACAAATGCAAAGTCATAAAAGTTTGTATGTTAACTAAATATAGCGATAATTTTTTCACACTCTTTAAGGTTTACAAGTATTTCACCAGGCAGATAGAACTCCCAAGTAATTTCTACAATACCAATTAGGATTGTGTAGTTTTTTCCCCCCCTTTGAGTCACTTCTCTTATCCTGTTCATTATTGTTGTTGCTTGGCAGTTCTGAACTCTCAAAATCTTTATAGTCTTTTGTTGTTTTATTTTTTTTTCTGTAAAGAAAACGACATATATTGCAATCATAAATGCTAATTAAAAGTAAGTTTCTACGACTAGTTTTCTAGTAAGAATCTTCTGGTTTCATTATGAAAACCATTATTTGGTTTTTTAAATTGGGTGCTTTCTAATCCAGCCACAGAAGAGATGTGTGATTTTGTTAAATGGGTTTTAAGTTGTTTTTAAGGCTCTTTTAATGTTGTTTTTGTTGTAAGCTGCCCAGAATCCTTCGGGAGTTGGGTAGCGTACAAATTTAATAAGTAAAAGAGTAAATAAGTAAATAAGTAAGGAAAGGAAGGAAGGAAGGAAGAGAAAGAAAGAAAGAAAGGAAAGAAAGAAAGAAAGAAAGAAAGAAAGAAAGAAAGAAAGAAAGAAAGAAAGACTTAATGAACTCAATCTGTATAGTCTGGAAGACAGAAGGAAAAGGGGGGACATGATCGAAACATTTAAATATGTTAAAGGGTTAAATAAGGTTCAGGAGGGAAGTGTTTTTCATAGGAAAGTGAACACAAGAACAAGGGGACACAATCTGAAGTTAGTTGGGGGAAAGATCAGAAGCAACATGAGAAAATATTATTTTACTGAAAGAGTAGTAGATCCTTGGAACAAACTTCCAGCCGACGTGGTAGATAAATCCACAGTAACTGAATTTAAACATGCCTGGGATAAACATATATCCATCCTAAGATAAAATACAGAAAATAGTATAAGGGCAGACGAGATGGATCATGAGCTCTTTTTCTGCCGTCAGACTTCTATGTTTCTATGTTCTATAAAGAGAAAGATGCTTATTGCTACATCATTTCTCTGATACCCTTGGTTAAGGATGTCAGGCAATGCAAGCTGATTCTTTTCTAGTTTGTGACATCTTTCTTTTTGCTAGGCGGATATGACTGTGGAAGAGAGCACGAAATGTATTTTGACTGTGCTGTCCATGATTTCTGACGAGGACAACGGGACCTTTGTGGATTGGTTGGGTCGCCGAATTCCCTGGTGAACAATCGTCTATTTAATGCCGCAGCTACAATATAGTAACAAGGGATGAATCCTCAATAAATCACTGAGCATCAATTTTTTGTCTCTGTTGTCTGCTGTCTTTTTTTCCATGTGACATTGGAAAGGATTCTGCCATTCTTTCAAGTGCAAAGCGGTCTTAACATGAAACATTTCTACTCAGATCAGGGGCCTCACTCTCTCAATTTACACACACAAACACTCAAATGTGTGATCCTGTTGTTGTTGTTGTTGTTGTTGTTGTTTTTAACATGTCTTTCCCTCTTTCTTTCATTCTGGTCTTATCAAAGTGTCCACTGTCAAAAAAGCTTATGATTCCCCCATCAATAGAGTAGAAGAACAGAACAGAATATAATAGAAGGAATAGGATGGAATAGAATAGGATAGGACTGAATAGAATAGAATGGAATGGAGTGGAATGGACTAGAATAGAATAGAATACAAGAATAGAATGGAATACAGAATAGAATGGAATACAGAATAGAATAGGACTAAATAAATAGAATAGAATAATAGAATGGAATGGAATACAGAATAGAATAGAATAGGACTAAATAAATAGAGTAGAATAGAAGAATAGAATGGAATGGAATACAGAATAGAATAGAATGGAGTGAAATACAGAATAGAATAGAATGGAATGGAATACAGAACAGAATAGAATGGAATGGAATACAGAATAGAATAGGATAGAATAGAATAGAATAGAATAATAGAATAGAATTCTTTATTGGTCAAGTGGACACACAAGGAATTTGTCTTTGGTCCAGATGCCCTCAGTGTACATAGAAGAAAATATGCACTTGTCAAGAATCATGAAGTACAACACTTAATAGAGATCAAATAAGCAATGAGGATTGCTGTTCTATTCTATTCCATCCCATTCCACATTTTTTATTATTTTTCATTCCACTGCATTTCACTTCATATGTTTTTTTATTTTTCTATTACAGTACAGTACTCCTATTCTGTTCTATTCAACATGGATGTAAGGTGGTAGATCGCCCCCTGCTGTACACTCTCAGCTAAAACAATGCCTTCTGCAATATCTAAACGGAGTTTATAAGGAGCTATACGTTTAGTGTGGCATGCAACGCAGACTAGCCCCTTCTATAATGAGGAGGGGGGAAAATATTTGAAGGCAATCTTGCAGCATATGGGAAACAGAAGCTGCCAGTGAACTTTTCCGCGGGGGGGAGACGCAACTCCCATGCGTCATTCGTCCTGCCCCGCCCCGCCCCACGCTTCGTCGGCGCACGCGCAGAGCGCCCCGCCCTCCCGCGGTGGGAGGAAATGGCCGCTAAAGCGCGCCGCTCGCGAGAGGGGAGGCGTGCGCGCCGCCGCCGCCGTCGCGAGCGAGCGAGCGAGCCGGCGTCGAACCGGCCCTTCTTCGCTTCTCCGGCCGAGCCGCCCGTTGAGAAGGGGAGGAGGGGGTACCGAAGAGAGGCCAGGTGAGTCCGGGGGAAGGGAGAGGAGTAGGGAGGGACAGGGGAAGGGTCCTTGGGCAGGTGGCCGTGTGAATGGACGTTCACGCGTTGATCCGTGTCGTGTTAATGTCTGTGTCTCAGCTCCCTCTGTAATCTCCATATGCCCAAGTGTGCACTGTCTGTGTCTGGACTTGCCTGCCTGCATGTGTCTTTGTCCATATGTCCATGCAGAATCTCCATATGCCCAAGCGTGCACTTTCTGAGCCTGGACTATTATGCCTGCACGTGTCTTTGTCTATACGACCATGCCCAATTTCTATCTTCCCAAGTGTACACTGTGCCTGGACGTTTGTGCCTGCATGTGTCTGCATGTCCATACATACATTCATGTCCAATTTCCATATGCCCAAGTGTGCATTGTCTCTGTTGGATTTTTGTGCCTGCACGTGTCTTTGTCCATTATTATTATTATTATTATTATTATTATTATTATTATTATTATTATTATTATTATTATTATTATTATTATTATTATTACTTGTACGCCACCCCTCTCCGAAGACCCATATACATCCATACCCAATCTCCATGTGCACAAGTGTGCACTTTCTGTGCATGCACTATTATACCTGCACATATCTTTGTCCATACGTCCGTGCAGAATCTCCATGTGCACAAGTGTGCACTGTCTGTGTCTGGACCTTTGTTCCTACATGTGGCTTTGTCCATATGTCCAAAGATCCATGGTCAATCTCCACATGCCCAAGTGTCCACTATCTCTGTGTCTGGACCTTTGTGCCTGCCCGTGTCTTTGTCCATACAGCCATGCCCAGTCTCCATATGCCCAAGTGTGCACTGTCTCTGTCTGGACTTTTCAGCCTATACACATGTCTTTGTCTATAGGATCAGTGGTTCTCAACCTTTCTAATGCCGCGACCCCTTAATGCAGTTCCTCATTTTGTGGTGACCCCCAACTATAAGTTTAGCGCCAATTCTTCCAACAGATCTTTAAGAACCGCCTGCTACCGCACGAATCCCAGCGACCGATAAGGTCCCACAGAGTTGGCCTTCTCCGGGTCCCGTCGACTAAACAATGTCGTTTGGCGGGCCCCAGGGGAAGAGCCTTCTCTGTGGCGGCCCCGGCCCTCTGGAACCAACTCCCCCCCCCAGAGATTAGAACTGCCCCCACCCTCCCTGTCTTTCGTAAACTACTCAAGACTCACTTATGCCGCCAGGCATGTGGGAGTTAAGGTATTCCTTTCCCCTAGGCCATTACAAGTTATGCATGGTATGTTTGTGTGTATGTTTGGTTTTATAATAAGGGTTTTTAGTTGTTTTACTAATTGGATTGTTACATGCTGTTTTTTATCATTGTTGTTATCCGCCCCGAGTCTACGGAGAGGGGCGGCATACAAATCCAATAAATAAATAAATAAGATGATTGGCAAGAGGTCAGAGGGACACTCTCCCTGTAAACGCCTGATTGGTTGGATTGTAAAAATATGTTCCAAGATGCCAGAATAGAAGCTTTAGTTGCTAACACCATTGGAAATTTGTCTTTTCCCATGGTCTTAAGCGACCCTTGTGAAATGGTCGTTCGGCCCCCAAAGGGGTCCCGACCCCTAGGTTGAGAACCACTACTATAGGTCCATACGTCCATATGCCCAGGCGTGCTCTGTGTCTGGACAGAATTGAATGAATGAAGGAAGGAAGGAAGGAAGGATTGAATGAATGAATGAATGAATGAATGAATGAATGAATGAATGAATGAATGAATGAATAGTGTTTTCTGAATGACCCATCCCTCCTCCTCTCTCTTGTAGACACGATGGACGAGACAAGATGCTGAAGAGATCGGCTACTTTTTGGGAGCTTTGCTCGGAGGGACCGGAGTGTGAAAAGAACCCAAAATGAAAATGCTTCCTGGCGTCGGGGTGTTTGGCACCGGGAGCTCGGCCCGTTTGCTGGTCCCGCTGCTAAGAGCCGAAGGCTTCTCCATTGAAGCGCTGTGGGGGAAGACCGAAGAGGAAGCCAAGCAGCTAGCGGAGGAAATGAACATTTCCTTCTACACCAGTCGAACGGATGATGTTTTGCTGCACCAGGATGTAGATCTGGTTTGCATCAACATTCCCCCACCACTAACGCGACAAATTGCAGTGAAGGCTCTAGGTACGGTGCTTTCCCCCATAGCCAGTTTTGGGCGTTGTGTAAAAAGATTCCAGTTTTTCTCTTGGGCAGACGCCAGCTGGAAGACGGACACAGTTGTTGAGTAATTAATAGCAGAAAATTGCACATTTCACCCTGGAACAAATTATATCAGGGAACTGGGGATTCTCTTATTAACAACCCTCATGCCTGGTGAATTTTCAGTTGGTAAAGTAAAGGCCTGGTGTTTGTTTCTAATTATAAACTTGGAGGACTTATTCCCCCCCAAAAAAGGACAGATCACATGAATCTCTTATAGGGGGAAAAGATCACACCACCACATGCCTTGTAAATACCATATTTTTCAGAGTATAAGACGCACCCTTTTCCTCCCTAAGAGGCTGATAATTTGGGTGTCTTATACTCTGAATGTAGCTTTTTTCAGACCTAACTAGATGCTAACATCTTCCCAGCTCTTACCTTGCAGGCTCTTTCATTGTTACTCGCTGCCAAGAATGTTTTCCAAGCCCTAAGTCTTTGCAGGGTTTTTTTCATTGTTCTGACTTGCTCCAAATAAGTTTCTTTCCAGCCCTAGCCAGGCGCTAACAATGTTCCCAGGTCTTACCAACTTGCAAGCTCCTTCATTGTTACTCTATGCAAATAATATTTTCCAAGCCCTAAGTCTTTGCACTGTGTTTTCCCCATTGGTCTAACTTGCTCCAAATGTTTCTTTCCAGCCCAACCAGGTGCTAATGATGTTCCCAGTTCCTACCCGCTTGCAAGTTCTTTCATTGTTACTCTTTGTGAATAATGTTTTCCAAACCCTCTCTTTGTAGGGTTTTTTTTCATTGCTTTACTTGCTCCAAATGTTTCTTTCCAGCCCTAACCAGATACTAACAATGTTCCCAGCTCTTACCAACCTGCAAGCTCCTTCATTGTTACTCTCTGTGAAGAATGTTTTCCAAGCCCTAAGTCTTTGCAGGGTTTTTTTCATTGCTCTAGGTGCTCGGAATGTCTTTCCAGGTGCTAATGATGTTTCCAGCTCTTACTGGCTTGCAAGCTCTTTCATTGTTACTCTCTCCTAATAAAGTTTTTTTAAAAGCCCTAACCAGGGGATAAAATAATGTGCTGGCTAAGAACGCTAGCCAGATGAATACCTGGTAAGCAGATTATTTTCCCTATTTTCCTCCCAAAACTAAGGTGCGTCTTATACACCAGTATGTCTTATACCTCCGAAAAATACGGTAAATAGTTTATGGAGAACATACAGAAAAAAAAATTAATGCATAGAACATTTCCTGCAGAGGCTCAGATCCACATATGGTAAGCTTGAAAATTATTAGGCCATAGGACAATTGTTTATGCCCAGGTATGTTTTATTTCAGGGTTTTGCTTTTGCAGGTACAGTTTTTCTGATAAACATATTTGCTTTTCCTGGGCTGGATTTGCAGAGCAGATGTCACGTATTAATAATAAAGAAAAAAGCCTAGGGAACAGAGGGCATCTTTTCATTTTTGACAACCAGCCAGTATTAATGCTTCGTTTAAACCCAAATTACAGATAGTCTTTGTTTAACAACTACAACTGAAATTGGCAATTTGGTCATTAAGCAAAGGGTGGCTAAATAAATTGTAGCTGTGCTTATAATCTTACTTCAGTTTTACAGACCTGCAACAGTTGTCAGTGTGAATCTTGGTTGCAAAGTTACTTTTTCATCGTCTTTATAACTCCAGAAGGACCGCCTGTGTTTCTGTGTTGATTTATTTTCCTTTTTGTACAAGATGAAACTTTTCTATGTTTGAGTAACAATATTGTTGCATTGTCTTTTCCTAAGCAACATAGCAAAAAAAAGAAAATAGTTGTGTTGACTGTTGAAGGGATATTCAGGATATTTTTCTTGCCAGTGTGCACACAGGCAAAGTTATATATTTCAGGAGCATTATATGCTGTTTTAATTCTTGGCTTGACTTGGCTTTCGCTTTTTTCCTCGTGCAGTTCTCTGAATTCAAGCTTGTGCCCCTACTCAAGATTAATTCAACATTCCACTCCTTTGCTGCGTCTGGCAATATTTTCTGCCCAATGCCTGGGAGAACAGCCAGCTCTTCAAAGGCTTTCAGACTGTCTCTGGATTGCCTAAACAGTGCAGTTTGGTAGCTGTTTCTCAGGGTAGAAACATAGAAGTCTGACGGCAGAAAAAGACCTCATGGTCCATCTAGTCTGCCCTTATACTATTTTCTGTATTTTATCTTAGGATGGATATATGTTTATCCCAGGCATGTTTAAATTCAGTCACTGTGGATTTATCTACCACGTCTGCTGGAAGTTTGTTCCAAGGATCTACTACTCTTTCAGTCAAATAATATTTTCTCATGTTGCTTTTGATCTTTCCCCCAACTAACTTCAGATTGTGTCCCCTTGTTCTTGTGTTCACTTTCCTATTAAAAAACACTTCCCTCCTGAACCTTATTTAACCCTTTTAACATATTTAAATGTTTTGATCCTGTCCCCCCTTTTCCTTCTGTCCTCCAGACTATACAGATTGAGTTCATGAAGTCTTTCCTGATACGTTGTATGCTTAAGACCTTCCACCATTCTTGTAGCCCGTCTTTGGATCCGTTCAATTTTGTCAATATCTTTTTGTAGGTGAGGTCTCCAGAACTGAACACAGTATTCCAAATGTGGTCTCACCAGCACTCTATATAGTGGGATCATAATCTCCCTCTTCCTGCTTGTTATACCTCTAGCTATGCAGCCAAGCATCCTACTTGCTTTCCCTACCGCCTGACTGCACTGTTCCCCCATTTTGAGACTGTCTGAAATCACTACCCTAAATCCTTTTCTTCTGAAGTTTTTGCTAACACAGAACTGCCAATACAATGAGGATTCCTTTTCCCCAAGTGCATTATTTTACATTTGGAAACATTAAACTGCAGTTTCCATTGCTTTGACCATTTATCTAGTAAAGCTAAATCATTTACCATATTACAGACGCCTCCAGGAATATCAACCCTACTGCACACTTTAGAGGCAAATAGGCAAACCTTCCCTACCAAACCTTCCCCTATGTCACTCACAAACATATTAAAAAGAATAGGACCCAGAACAGACCCTTGTGGCACACCGCTTGTAACCTGTCCCTGCTCAGAATACTCGCCATTAACAATAACTCTGGGTATTTTTCAGCAACTTCATACATCCATAATGCAACCGTTATTGTGGCTGTTGGTCTATCCAGCACTATATAAGCAGGAAGATTACTTAAATCATTTACATTCCTCCTAAATAAAACTGACATAATGTCCCAGGCCTTCAGAACAAAAATGCTTTTTTTAGTTTTTGCAGTAATTAAAAGAAGTGGCATTTTCTGTATGTGACTGAATTAAAGTTAGGTGTTCTGAGAAGTTCTAAGGAATAAAGTTATAAATAAACCAGCATGTTTATGCGGCATACAAAGTGAAGTAAAGAAATAAATGTTTCTGTAGATTTGCTGTGCATTGGAAATCTACAAAGACTACAGCATCTTTAACCCTTAAACGATAGAATACCGTAAGCAACTTCAGATGTCCCGAAAAAAATGAATTCTTAACCACTGCATTTCTGGTTATCAGTCCATCTCCCTGCTATAACATGTATTACAAAAACAAGCCGACAAGTTCATTTTTCATGGATGAATTGCTAAAAATAACTAACATTACTTCCTGCTGAATCAACACAGCCAGCTTAGGAGCCTCTTAAGTACTAAAAAGATGTCAGGAGGAATACATAGAAAAATGTGAGCACCTGTTACGGCGCGTCTTATTCTCCAATATAAGGGGGAACATGAAAAATAGCCTAGGGGCCTATGTAGCAAGATAGGTAGGTAGGTAGGTAGGTAGATAGATGATTGATAGAGATAGATGGATTGGTGGGTGGGTGGATAGATAGGGATGGATGGGTAGGTAGGTAGGTAGGTAGATAGATAGATACAGTGTTCCCTCGATTTTCGCGGGGGATGCGTTCCAAGACCGCCCGCGAAAGTCGAATTTCCGCGAAGTAGAGATGCGGAAGTAAATACGCTATTTTTGGCTATGAACAGTATCAGAAGCCTTCCCTTAACACTTTAAACCCCTAAATTGGAATTTCCCATTCCCTTAGCAACTATTTAGATTATTACTCACCATGTTTATTAAAGTTTATTAAAAATATATTTATTAAAGGCGGACAAAGATTTGGCGATGACATGACATCATCGGGCGGGAAAAACCATGGCATAGGGAAAAAACCGCAAAGTATTTCTTAATTAATATTTTGAAAAACCGTGGTATAGACTTTTCGCGAAGTTCGAACCCGCGAAAATCGAGGGAACACTGTAGGTAGGCAGGCAGGCAGGCAGGCAGGCAGGCAGGCAGGCAGACAGACAGACAGATAGATAGATAGATAGATAGATATGGATGGATAGATATGGATGGATAGATATAGATCATAGCAGAATGTAAAATAAAAAGTTGGAAATTGACTAGTTGCAACTGCTCTGCTTTCAAAGGCTTCTTTTTTTCTCATTGTTTGGGTGTTGAATAGAAAGTCTCCAAATTAAAATGCGGTCCTTTGTTTTCAGGAATCGGAAAGAATGTGATCTGCGAGAAAGCCGCCACCTCCCTTGACGCTTTCAGGATGGTCACAGCTGCCCGGTATTACCCCAAACTCATGAGCCTCGTGGGCAACGCCCTGCGCTTCCTGCCCGCCTTCGTCCGCATGAAGCAGCTGCTGGACGAGCGCTACGTCGGCAGCATCCTGGTCTGTGACGTGCGCGTCTATTGGGGGAGTCTCCTCAGCCAGAAGTACAACTGGATCTGCGACGAGCTCATGGGCGGCGGCGGCCTGCACACCATGGGCACTTACATCATAGACCTGCTGACCCACCTCACCAGCCGCAAGGCCGAGAAGGTCCACGGGCTGCTGAAAACGTTCGTCAAGCAGAACTCGGCCATCGGCGGCATCCGCCACGTCACCAGCGACGACTTCTGCTTCTTCCAGATGCTGATGGCGGGAGGCGTCTGTAGCACGGTCACCCTGAACTTCAACATGCCCGGCTCCTTCGTTCACGAGGTCATGGTCGTAGGCTCGGCGGGCCGCCTGGTTGCGCGCGGGATGGACTTGTATGGCCAGAAGAACGCGGCTCCCCAGGAGGAGCTGCTCTTCAAGGACGCCCTGAACACCCACGCGGAGCTTTCCGAGAAAGAATTCAAGGACATCCCTCTCCTCTACCTCCAAGGGATGGTCTACCTGGTGCAAGCTCTCCGCCTTTCCTTCCAGGACCAGGAAGACCAGCGGACCTGGGATCCCAAACCGGTGGCCATGGCGGCTTCCTTTGAGGACGGACTCTATATGCAAAGCGTCGTCGACGCCATCAAAAGGTCCAGCAGGACCGGGGAGTGGGAAACGGTGGAGGAGATGATCGAAGAGCCTGACGCCAACCAGAACCTCTGCGAGGCGCTGCAGAGAAATAACTTATAACCAGTGCTGGGCCATTAGCTGGAACGCTAAATCGGGCTCGCGGCGGCTTGCAGGGCTAGCGCGATTTTGCTTCTGCACCTGTGGAGATAGCAAATCGCTCACGGAGCCGCAGGTGCGCCCGTGTTTCAGCAAGGGTTTTTTTGCTTCTGCGCATGGCAAAACACGGGCGCACCTGTGGCTCCGTGCACGATTTTGCAGAAGCAAAATTGCACTGACCCTGCAAGCACTCGCAAGCCGCCGCGGCAAGCCCAGTTTAGCGTTCTGGCTGGAGCCCACCCCTGCTTATAATGCAGATATTCCTTGCAAAACAGGAGCAATTGGAAGCAGAAGAGGGTGGGTGGGTAGGCGGAATGGAAGCAGGGGGGAAAAGAGGAAGGGTATAGGAAGGGTATATGTGTGAAAAAGTTGGGGGGGGGGGAGCCTTTTGGTTTTTAACCTGGGAGGATTTTAAATGTTGCGGATGTCTTTGGTTACTTAAATTTAACAACTTGTGTATTGTTAGGAAAACTTGAACTGCCAGTTGCACTCAGCGGAGAAGAGCTCTGTTTCCCCCCTCCCCACAAAAAAACCCCCAAGAGGATTTGGGGTGCAAAGCGTTCTCCTCCTCCCAGCTCACGTATTACTGCAAGTTGGATGTAATCGGCATGTACTGCTAGAGAATACCAATTGCTGTTTTTAAAATAGGAATCAAAGAGTTATTTTTTTACCGCTCTTCGAGGGGGGAAATAGTTTCCCCAAAAGAATACAAGGAGAGCTGGTCCTTTAAGACAGTGTTTCCCAAGCGTGGCAACTTGAAGATATTTGGACTTCAATTCCCAGAATTCCCCAGCCAGCGAATGCTGGCTGGGGAATTCTGGGAGTTGAAGTCCAGATATCTTCAAGTTCCCAAGGTTAGGGAAACACTGCTTTAAGAGGATTACAAAGGATAGGTTTCGTTTTGTGGATACACAAGACTTTGCTACAATTCAGGGATCAACTGGTAAAGATCCTATTCATTCCTTGGGTTTTCCCAACTCTCAAATGAAGCCCGTCTATAGCAAAAAACTGAAGCATGCATCTGAGAAAGTTTGCATTAAATTAATCTAGTCTAGAACTCTATGGCTAGATCCGCCGGATTCTTTCCATTGTTTCTTAATCTATCCATGAAAGTCGAAATGGAAAAAAGACGGTAGAGCCCAAGGCCAAAAACAAGTGATTTGTTAGCCAATTTCACCAACATTGGTTCCTTGGCATACAAATCCAATAAATTATTATTATTATAATTATAAATAAACTATAAAATTGGCAGCCGAAAATATTTTTGCCCCACCTAGCCAGTTCTGAAGGTGAGAATTTTCGGCTGTTTAATGAAGCAAGCATTAAACCTTCCCAACGGAAGGGAAGCTGACCTTGAAAACATTATCCGAGTTACTCTTAACTGTAATCTGGTAGGGCTTGGCATTCGTTGGAGATAATCCAAGATAAACAGAAGTCTCGTGAATTGAAGCAAAGTCTGTTTCCTTTCGCCTTTTATGCTCTAGGATGTCTGTAGGAGATTTTATCGCCAGAATTCGAAGAAAAACAACCCCTAACTTTTTAACAAAACGTCGTTTACTTGAATGTTAATTTTATTTTTCTTACATTGTTTTCCTACTGGGTTTTAATCCTGTAAATTAAGATAAAGCATTAACAAGTTTTGCCTCTGTTGTGTTCTTGAAAACGATAGTCTTTATTTTATTATTTATTTATTTATTTTATTTATTTATTGGATTTGTATGCCGTCCCTCTCCGGAGACTCGGGGCAGCTAACAGCAATAACAAGACAGCGTACAATAATAATCCAATACTAAAAATGATTAAAAACCCATTATAATAAAAACCAAACAGACACACAGACATACCATGCATAAAATTGTAAAGGCCTAGGGGAAAAGAGGATCTCAATTCCCCCATGCCTGGCGGCAGAGTTGGGTTTTAAGTAGCTTACGAAAAGCAAGGAGGGTGGGGGCAATTCTAATTTCTGGGGGGAAACTAAGAACAGATATAATCAAGTACCAGATCAGCTGCTCTGCTCCCCACCGAGGGGGAAAAAAACTTAATTATTTTCTTCTCTTTTGTGACTTTGGAGCTATTTTTAGATTCCACGGCTATATCTTATGATTAGGAGGCAAGACTATGATTAAAGCTTCACAGAGGCTGGGATGATCGAAACTTGTGATTAGATTTTGTGATCGAACACCAATACCTCCGAGATACAAAATGGTGCTTAGTTTAACAGGGGAAGGCAAAGTTGGCTCTTCTATGACTTGTGGACTTTAACTCCCAGAATTCCTGAGCCAGTCATGCTAGCTCAGGAATTCTGGGAGTTGAGGTCCACATGTCATAGAAGAGCATGCTTTGCCTTCCCCTAGGGACCTCCAAGGGACCTTGTAGGTCATCTAGTCTGACCCTCTGATCAAGCAGGAGATTTTAGACTAGTGATGGCAAACCTTTTTTTCTTCGGGTGCTGAAATAGTGCACATGTGTGCTATTGCACACGTATGTGCCCACACCCATATTCAATACTCCTCCATGTGCCCACGGTCCCCCATTTCCTGCCTTCCAGTGGCTAGGGTAGGCCCATTTAATAATAACAATGTCATTTGGTGGGCCCCAGGGGAAGAGCCTTCTCTGTGGCGGCCCCGGCCCTCTGGAACCAACTCCGCCCGGAGATTAGAACTGCCCCCACCCTCCCTGTCTTTCGTAAACTACTCAAGATTCACTTATACCACCAGACATGGGGGAGTTGAGATATTCCTTCCCCCTAGGCTATTACAATTTATGCATGGTATGTTTGTGTGTATGTTTGGTTTTATAATAAGGGTTTTTAGTTGTTTTAGTATTGGATTGTTACATGCTGTTTTTATCATTTTTGTTAGCCGCCCCGAGTCTACAGAGAGGGGCGGCATACAAATCCAATAAATAAATAAATAATAATAATTTATTAGATTTGCATGCCGCCCCTCTCCGAAGACTCGGGGCGGCTCACAACATAGCGATAATATAATACATTACAAATCTAATATTAAAATTTAAAAGTCAATTTAAAAACTTTAATATAAAATAACCAGTGTCATAAAATCACCAACTACACAATCGTACACATTCAACCCAGTTCATCAAACAACAGAGATCAGAAAACACAACGAAGGGGGGAGGTAATCATCCCCACGCTTGACGACAGAGATGAGTCTTCAGGATTTTACGGAAGGCGAGGAGGGTGGGGGCTGTTTGAATCTGGAGGGAGTTGATTCCAGAGGGCCGGGGCCGCCACAGAGAAGGCTCTTCCCGAGCCCCGCCAACCGACATTGTTTAGTCAACGGGACCCAGAGAAGGCCAGCTCTGGGACCTAATCGGCCGCTGGGATTCATGCAGCAGAAGGCAGTCTCGTATTTATCACCCTCCCCAGGCTCCAGAGGCTTTCATGAAACTTGGGGGTGGCAAAAACGCCCTTTCCTGCCCCCTGGAAGCCAAAATTGCCCTCCCAGAGCCTCCGTTTGAGGCAAAAATCAGCTGGCGGGTGCCCATATGCGCGCTGGAGCTGAGCTAGGGCAATGGCTCGTGTGCCAGCAGATATGGCTCCATGTGCCACCTGTGGCAGGGATACCATAGGTTCACCATCATGGCCTTACACCACTTCTGACCAATGGCAGTCCAATCTCTTCTTCAAAGTCTCAAATAATGAAGCTCCCACAGCTTCCAAAGGCAACTTCTGTTCCATCGGTTCATCGTTTTCACTGTCAAAAAGTTCCTCCTTATTTCTAGGTTGAATCTCTTCCCTTGACCAGTTTCCATCCATTTTCCTCTGTCTGGCCTTCAGTTGTTTTGGAAAATAGTTTGACCCCCTCTTCTCTGTGGCAGCCCCTCAAATATTAAAACATTGCTATCATGTCTCCCCTGGGCCTTCTCTTCGCTAGACTGTCTGTCTTCTTCATATGTTTTAGATTCCAGGTCCGTGATCATCCTGGTTGTTCTCCTCTGCACTTTTACTAGAGTCTCAACATCTTTTTAATAGTGTGGTGACCAAAACTGGATGCAATACTCCAGGTGCCGTCTAATTAAGGCTTTATAGAGTGGTATTGGTACCTCACTTGATCTAGATTTTATCTCTCTGTTAATACAATTTAGAATTGTGTTGGCTTTTTAGCTGCACACTGATGGCTCATATTTAGCTGGTTGTCCACTAGGACTCCAAGATCCCTTTCACAGTCACTGCTATTAAGCCTGGTTTCCCCCCCCCCCCCCCCAGTTTATAGGTATACTTTAGATATTTTTTTAAAATCTAAGTGTAGGATTTCACTTTTCTCTACACTGAATTTCATTTTGTTAGATAGCGTTCAGGTCTGTCAAGATCCATCTGGACCTTGAGCCTATCTTCTAAGACAGTGTTTTTCAACCAGTGTGCCATGGCACACTAGTATGCCATGAGACATAGTCAGGTGTGCCGTGGGGAAATTAAACATGGGTCCCCAAACTACGGCCCGCAGAGGCCGTTTATCTGGCCCGCCACCAGCCACCACCATCTGAACATAAACATTCCCCTCATAATCCCTCCAGCTATCAGCGACAGGAAGAGTAGAGGCACAGGAAATGCTCACTGACCAATCACCTTCTAGGATTCATCCCGACCACTAGCGATGAACCAATAGCAGGCTGCCTTTTATCCACACCCAGGAAGGTCCCCGCTCAGGCTGCTGTGCACTTGTCATTGTGTGGCCGCGGCGAGGAGTTGAAGCTGCTACTCCTCCCATGGTCCCGATTTCTAATTCTGGTCAGGACTGGAGGTAAATGTTGCCACCACTAGATGAAGCCTCAACCTCAGCTGGTTATGTCTATCCTGATGGTGTATTTAGATATTTGACCTTTTTCTTTTTATAAGAGGCCACCGCAGAGAGTGATAGACAATGCATCACAATGCATCACAAACTATATTATTAACTATATGTATAATATGTACTGTGTTAGAGTGTCATTTTGTGTCATTTTGGTTGGTGGTGTGCCCCAGGATTTTGTAAATGTAAAAAATGTGCCGCAATTCAAAAAAGGTTGAAAATCACTGTTCTAAGGTGTTAGCTATTCCTTTCAGCTTAATATCATCTGCAAATTTGGTAAATTCCCCTTCAATTCCCTCATCGAAGTCGTTTATGAAGATATTGAAGAGTACTGGGACTAGAACGGAGCCTTGTGGTACCGCGCTGCTTGCTTCTCTCCATGTGGACTTAGACCCATTAAGAACTACTCGTTGAGTACGGTTTGCCAGCCAGTTGTAGATCCATCTGGTGGTGAGGTTGCCTATCCCATTTTTCTTTGGTACTGTTTAGTAGTATTAATTAACATCCCGCTTAGGGTGGGTTTTTTGGGATCTTACGTTACTCCTATTGTGTTGTTATTTGCAGATATCCAAAAATAATAATAGTAATAATAATAATAATTTATTAGATTTGTATGCCGCCCCTCTCCGAAGACTCGGGGCGGCTCACAACAAGCGATAAAACAATATTGTACAGGCACAAATCTAATATTAAGAAAAAACCAAAAGGGAGAAAAGGGAGAAAAGGTTTAAAATATATCCCACAACCTTATAGTCTCTTTTTAAAAGCCGTGGTTATGAAATCTGATCTTCCATTAAAAGTCCAGAAGTCATTGCATTTGCATTAAAAGTGCACCACTCAAGCCCATAAGATTTCATTCCAGGAATTCAGAGGTCTGGCTTCTGAATTTTTAAAGTGTGTCCTGTTTATATACTTTCACAGCAGGAGCGCTGGGTTTATTTGCTTTTCCCCAAATATAAGCTGATAGCCTCCGTCAAAATAATACTTCAGATTGTACTGCTTGCAAATGCACAAAATAAACACAGCTCCAGGTGGTAACTTCTGTCTGTATTTTGCTTTTTATTTTCTGAAGTTACAAATTCCCCTCTTCTTTTCCAAGCACACAAGCTGCATTTCATTAAGAAATCTTGTTTGATCTAGAAAAAAACGCTGATGATGGAATTCTATTTAAGAAATTCAGGATTTCTCAGAGATCTCTTGGGGACCTGTATTTGCTTTAATAGATTTCCTTTCTTTTCTCTCCCATCGACCCTACCCCAAAGTACAATCCAATGAAGGGAAAGTGAATAAAATATTTTAACCTGAAATTTCTTTTGAGTAAATGTTTTATTGGCAAAGAACAATGTAGTCCATCACCCACTTCCCATATAATAATAACAACAGCAACAAAGTTGGAAGGGACCTTTGAGGTCTTCTAGTCCAAACCCCTGCTTAGGCAGGAAACCTACACTACTTCAGACAGATGGTTATCCAACATCTGCTTAAAAACTTCCAGTGTTGGGGCATTCACAACTTCTAGAGGCAAGCTGTTCCACTGATCAACCATTCTGACTGTCAGGAAATTTCTCCTTGGTTCTAATTTACTTCTCTCCTTGTTTAGTTTCCACCCAAGTCTTGTTTTTTTGTTATAAATCTTATTTCCTTGTTTATTTTCAATTAATTAGAATACCCTTTTTCTTCCTTAATTCCCTTTGTAAAATCACATTTGGATTCAAGGTTAGAAATATTATTTCTGCTCTTTTGGGACTTCTTGCTCAACACATGGTACTTATTGTAACCCAAACAAAGCAACCCATTTTTTTGTAAGTGCCTCTCTTTACTTTGCAAAGAGTAGAATATAAATGGTATGAACTAGATCCTGCAGAAGATACATAAGGACAATCATGCCACCTAGTGACATTCTGGAAATGTTAGCCAAATGTTCTGGAAGAACATCAAAGCTATGTTAGATGGACAAAATCCTTCCCAGCTCCTATTTGAAATGCATAGAAATTAAGATGTCATCCAGAAGACATAGATACAAATTACTTACTATCATTGCTTGGACTAACTACCTCATAGTGAGATTGTTAGGGGAATAAAATGTGAGAGAAATCTGTGTTCACCTTGGTCATTGTTGGTAATTACTCAGAAACATCAAGGAGAATCTTGAGATGAATGGACTATACAGTGGTACCTCTAGCTAAGAATGCCTCTACTTACAAACTTTTTTTGCCTCTTCCCAAGAACCGTTTTCCACTTACAAACCCAAGCCTCCGAAACTGTAACCAGAAAAGGCGGGGAGAAGCCTCCGTGGGGCCTCTCTAGGAATCTTCTGGGAGGAAACCGGGCCTCCACCCTCCCTGTGGTTTCCCCAATCGCATGCATTATTTGCTTTTACATTGATTCCTATGGGAAAAATTGCTTCTTCGTACAAAAGTTTTTACTTAAGAACCTGGTCACGGAACGAATTAAGTTCGTAAGAAGAGGTACAACTGTACTTCTCTGTCTTTCCTAATACTCATTTGGGCACTGGTTTACAGAATTTAGACAGGGGTAATTCCACTCCTGTTTAGATTGGTTCCATTTCCTTCTCTATTTTCTCTATTCTCTATTTACTTCTGCCATATGAATCCCAGCGACCGGTTAGGTCCCATAGAGTCGGCCTTCTCCAGGTCCCGACAACTAGACACTGTTGCTTGGCGGGGCCTAGGGGAAGAGCCTTCTCTGTGGTAGCCCCAGCCCTCTGGAATCAACTCCCCCCAGATATTTGCATTACCCCCACCCTCCTCGCCTTCCGCAAGAGTCTTAAGACATATCTACGCCGCCAGGCTAGGGGCAATTAGATCCTAGCCCCCTGGGCGACAAGTGTTATGCATGATCGGTGTCTGGGTATGATCAAGGGTGGGCAGGACGGGGTGGAACGCAGTTCCACCGGCGGAAATGAAGATGCGTGTGCAGCTCCAGCTGATCGGTGGCTGTCACTTCCTGGATTACTGGTCTCATCTCAGACTTAACAGTTCACTTGAATGATGATGATTGTTCAAGCCACTCCCACCTGGTCACATGGCCAGCAAGCCACTCCCACACAGTCACATGACCATTAATCCACACCCACGATATAAGCCACACCCACAGTGTGGCAGTAAAAATTTGGGCTGCCCATTACTGGGTATGATTGATTTTAAAAAAAAACAAAATTGGGGATTTTAGATTAGTTTTAATGAATTAGGTTTAGCCTTTGTATTTCATTGTTTCCTTTCATAGGTTGTGAGCCTCCCCGAGTCCTTGGAGGGGACGGCATATAAATCAAATCAAAACAAACAAATATTTTACAGCAAGGAACAAGACAAATACTTTCGACATCTGACTATAATGAACAAAACTTAAAAGAATTACACTCTGATGGCCTTCAAGGAGGATATTTCAATTTTGGGGCCAGGGGTGAAGGAAGCGCTGTTGATTTCTTGAGAGAAGAACTTGGCCTCCTATCAGACAGAATTATTTGTTCTGCGGCGACAGTGGTGGTACCAGGTGAGCTGCGCAGACGCTGAGCATCTTATCGATGTCCACTTGAGTAGACTTATCCACCTCCGCTTTCACCACAGCTCCGGAAAGGGCACTTTGTAGACTCCTAAGTTCCTTGCTTTTCTCTTCTGCAACAGGAAACAGGATCAGTGTGGAGTCATTTCTGAGAGAGGTAGGTAAGGAAAGGCCACGATAGCAAACAAAGTGGCTTTTTGGGTTCCGTAGCATAGATTCTAATGGATTAATAGAATTGGAAAGGGACCATGTAGGTCATCTAGTCCAGTGTTTCCCAACCTTGGCCACTTGAAGATATTTGGACTTCAACTCCCAGAATTCCCCAGCCAGCATTCGCTGGCTGGGGATTTCTGGGAGTTGAAGTCCAAATATCTTCAAGTGGCCAAGGTTGGGAAACACTGATCTAGCCCAACCCCCTGCTCAAGCAGGAGACCCTGCACTAATGATGGCAAACTTTTTTTTCCCTTGGGTGCTGAACGAGCATGCTGAATGCGAAAACAGCTTGTCCTGCCTCCCCGGAAGTTCTCTGGAGGCCAGAAATAGCCTGTTTCCCTGGTGGGCCCAGTAGGCTCATGTTTTGGCCTGCCCTCCCCTATCCCCTTGGAGGCCCTCCCCTATCCCCTTGGAGGCTCCCTGGAAGCCAAAAACGCCCTCCCAGAGCCTTTGTGTGAGCCAAAAATCAGCTGGTCACCACCCACTTCCACATTGGAGCTGAGCTAGGACAACAGCTCATGTGCCAGCAGATATGGCCCTGTGTGCCACCTGTGGCATCCATGCCATAGGTTTGCCATCACTGCCCTAGACAATGATTGCAGCTCGTTTTCTGTCTTCTTCTCCCTCCAAGGCATTCCTACCCCTGTTGAAGAAGGCAGCCCAGAGAAGTCCACGTCAAGGGCTGAGCAGAAGCAAGGCAGCCATCATCAATGTGTCCAGCATTTCAAGCTCCATTGAACTTATGGCTTGTTGGGAATACCGATCAATTGGATACCGCTGCGCTAAGGTATCTCATGCGTTTTCCATATGGATCTGCCTGCAGGTGGTAGTATCTCCCTTTTCATGCCTGAGCATATCTGGGGAAGGGTAAAAAAGGCCTCCCCCATCTCCCCGGAGACTCTCTGGAAGCCAAAATCACCCTCCCAGAGCCTCTGTGCAAGTCAAAAATCAGCTGGCCGGCACACACATGCACATTGGAGCTGAGCTAAGGCAACAGCTCACGTGCCAGCAGATATGACTGTGTGCCACCTGTGGCACCCGTGCCATAGGTTCGCCATCACTCTTATAGAGTGTTAACTATTCCTGCCATGTATATCAAAATTCATAACTTCAGACTTTTGGGGGAGAAAGGACATAGATGTCCCATCAAGAATAGGTTTAACCAATCACTCCAAGCACCAAACTCTGCAACCTATTTTTCAATTCCAGCCCGTGTTGGTTTTGGAAAAGGAGCTAAGTCAACCCACTCATTGCTCCTTGTTTCCAGGTTGTTACCTATCGATGGAGTTGTTCTCAGTTCTATATTGCCTGTCCTGTGTTCTTGTGTAGAAGGAACCTCCACTGGGGGAAGATCATATTCCTTGTCCAATGGCTTATTCATCTCTGGGTTGTCGTAGTTAATGTATTGGTACAAAGGACGCAAACGCTGGGATTTTTCTAGAAGAAATGAGACAGGGTGAATGTTGACAAGTAGATGCACCTAATGATCTATTAGTGAATACAGATACAACGCTCCTTGAATGTGACAACCCAGTTTGGTGTGGTGGTTGTTTTTTTTTAATGTTTTTTTAAAATAATTTTTAACAAATTTATATTACACACAACGTAAAACAGTGCATAGTGAAATGTGCCCACCACCCAGACACACATACATTCCCCACCACCAAATCGGGGGTGTTTCTGAACACAAGAACAAGGGGACACAATCTGAAGTTAGTTGGGGGAAAGATCAAAGGCAACATGAGAAAATATTATTTTACTGAAAGAGTAGTAGATCCTTGGAACAAACTTCCAGCAGACGTGGTAGATAAATCCACAGTAACTGAATTTAAACATGCCTGGGATAAACATATATCCATCCTAAGATAAAATACAGAAAATAGTATAAGGGCAGATTAGATGGACCAGGAGGTCTTTTTCTGCCGTCAGACTTCTATGTTTCTATGTTTCTTGTATAGTCCACTTGCCCCAAGTGCAATATATCTATTTACATATTATAGAGTGATTCCAATTTATTTCTTGTAGCTTGGTCTCGGATTCTGCTCGTCATATATCGTCTTACCTTGTCCCACCGTCCCATCAGTTGTCCCAACTCAGTTTCATTATCCAAATTTATCCTTTTATCCATAATTTCAAATTGAATATGGTCCACCATGTACCTATACCAATTTTGCATTGTCCATTTGGTCGCATCCTTCCAACCCAAAACTATTACTGCCTGGTGTGGTGGTGAAGGCATCAGGCTAGAAACCGTGACATTGTGAGATGATTGATAGGAGATGAGCGAGTGAGAGAGATGACGGATAAATCCTCAATTCAGGTATTGTCCCTGAATCTTTATCTGACCTATTTAGGTACATGCCTTGCAAACCTATCCAACTGGTAAAACCCTAAACACCTTCAAACATTCTGCTTATGACTTCTAATAAAAACATTCATTCATTCATTCAATTCTCTATCACACAATACTAGGATGAGGGGACATTCCCTAAAGCTCATAAGTAAGAGAGTGAGGACAAATAAAGGGAAATATTTCTTCACCCAGAGGATTGTTGGTTTATGGAATTCACTTCCAGAAGAGATTGTGACAGCTGTCAGCCTGGAGAGCTTCAAGGCAGGATTAGACAGATTCATGGATGCCAAGTGTATCGGTGGTTATTGAAACGGATGTCCAAGTGCTTCTATGTTGGTTGAGGCAGGCAGGATTCCCTTGGGTCCCATTTGCTGGGGGTCAAGGGAAAGGGAGGGTTTTGCCTTCTCTTTCTGCTCAAGAGCCCCATGGACAATTGGTGGGCCACTGGGTGACACAGAATGCTGGACTCGATGGGCTTTGGCCTGATTCAGCAGGGCTCTTCTTATGTTCATTCATTCATTCGTCAAGTTGTCCACTTTTAAGCCAGTCACATGACCTTTAAGCCACCCCTCCAGTCATACGGCCGTGAAGCCACTCCCACCTGGTCACATGGTTGGCAGACCACACCCACAAAATAAGCCATGCCCACAGTGTGGTATTAAAAAAAATTGCAGCCCTTCACTGCCTCACTCACTCTCTATTGTTGCAGACTCTGGAGGCAGAGAACTCCCTGGGGTGGCGGGCGGGACCGGGGTGAGCTCTTGAGTCGATTTCCTTTTCTTGGATTTCTTGGGCTGCTTCAACACAAGAGAAACTTCAGTTTTGGAGCTTTCGGCCTCCTCAGCCCTGGGAGGCAACTTTTTGAAGTCCGCATGCTGAAAAATGAGCACGTCAGAATCAGTTCTGTGGGGCAGAAAGAAGACAGGAGAGGAGCAAGAGGCAAGGTCCGGTCCTTCTCCCTTGACCCCGATCCCACCTTGCGTTTTTAGTTATTTATGTTTGACTTCTTTTTATTGTACAGTGATACCTCGTCTTACGAACTTAATTGATTCTGGGATGAGGTTTGTAAGGTGAAAAGTTTGTAAGACGAAACAATGTTTCCCATAGGAATCAATGGAAAAGCGATTAATGCCTGCAAGACCAAAACTCATCCCTTTTGCCAGCCGAAGCGCCCGTTTTTGCACTGCTGGGATTCCCCTGAGGCTCCCCTCCATGGGAAACCCCACCTCCGGACTTCCGTGTTTTTGTGATGCTGCAGGGGAATTCCAGCAGGGGAATCCCAGCAGCGCAAAAACGGGTGCTTCGCTGGCAACAGAAGTCCGGAGATGGGGTTTCCCAGTAAGGGGATCCTCAGCGAAATTGCAGCATCGCAAAAACACAGAAGTCCTCGAAACCCCACCTCCAGGCCTCTGTGTTTTTGTGATGCTGCAATTTTACTGAGACTCCCCTCGCTGGGAAACCCCACCTCCGGACTTCTGTTGCCAGCGAAGCGCCCATTTTTGCGCTGCTGGGATTCCCCAGCAGCATCGCAAAAACACCGAAGTCCGGAGGTGGGGTTTCCCATGGAGGGAAGCCACAGGGGAATCCCAGCAGCACAAAAACGGGCGCTTCGCTGGCAACAGAAATCCAGAGGTGGGGCATCCCAGTGGCGGCGGCTTGGGTTTGTAAGGTGAAAATAGTTTGGAAGAAGAGGCAAAAAAATCTTAAACCCCAGGTTTGTATCTCGAAAAGTTTGTATGACAAGCAGTTTGTAAGACGAGGTATCACTGTATTTGTATTTTTTTTATATTGTTGTAAGCCACCCTGAGGCCTTCGGGACTGGGCGGCATAGAAGTAGAATAAAATAAATACATAAAATAAATAAACCCCTGAGATATTGGAACACACAAACACTGCAACCGTTCTTCATTTCCCACGCAATCTGACATATCCAAGATCCTTTTTTCCATACACACTGATCTTCTTCAAGTTCAATCTCTAAAATGTCCTATCGCAGAATAATCTCATTTTGAGTCCCAAGGCCAGGGGTGGGCTACTGCCTGGACGGGGGGAACGCAGTAGAGTGGTAAAAATGGAGCTCCACCCCAGATTTGCACTGAAAGATGTTGAAAGAAAATGCAGAGTGTTCTGCATAAGCCACGCCCACAGTGTGGTAGTAAAACAAATTGGTAAATAATAATAATAATAATAATAATAATAATAATAATAATAATAATAATGATAATATATTAGATTTGTATGCCACCCCTCTCCGAAGACTTGGAACAGCTGACAGCAATAGTGAACAACGTAAACAAATCCAATACTTAAAAAGACATCTAAAAACCCATATTATTAAAATAGCCATACCATTCAATCATACAATACATAAACCATATTAGCAAGGGAATATACCTCAATTACCCCATGCCTGGCGTCATAGGAGGTTTTCAGCAACTTACGAAAGACAAGGAGGGTGGGGGCGGTTCTAAACTCCGGGGGAGCTGATTCCAGACGGCCGGGGCCACCACAGAGAAGGCTCTTTCCCTGGGGCCCGCCAGACGACATTGTTTAGTAGACGGGACCCAGAGAAGGCCAACTCTGTGGGACCTAATTGGCCGCTGGGATTCATGTGGCAGAAGACGGTCCTGAAGGTATTCGGGTCCGATGCCATGTAGGGCTTTATAGGTCATTACCAACACTTTGAATTGTGACCGGAAACTAATCGGCAGCCAGTGCAGGAGGCAGAGTGTTGGCGAGATGTGGGCGAATCTAGGAAGGCCCACAATTGCTCCCACGGCCTCATTCGGCATGATCTGAAGTTTCCAAACACTGGTAGCCCTTCCCTGCCCAAGGCCCAGATTTTCAAATCACTTACTTGGTCATCTTTACCTTGAAGCCGTAATTCGTCAGCCAAGCTTGCAAAACTGAAGCGGATTTCAGATTCTTGAGCTCAGGAAACAAGTCTTGGTGGTGCTGGACTTCTTCCTCGTACAGCTTGGCGTGCAGGTTAATGCCCTTGCCATCTTCATGCCACTGGAATGAGGAAACACCAACCACCGTTAATTGTGGGGAGAGGAAAGAGAGAAACCCGAACCTAATTTTCTCCAGAAGACTAGGAAAAATTCAGGCGGAGGTTGCTACTTACCGCCACTACAGTTCTGTGTCCTCAGTGTGCATGCGAGTGCGCCCCAACAAGATTTTGCTTCTGCGCATGTGCAGGAGATTTTTGCAAAAAAAATTTGCTTCTGCGCATGTGCAGGAGATTTCTGCAATTTTTTTTTGCTTCTGCACATGTGCAGGAGATTTCTGCAATTTTTTTGCTTCTGCGCATGTGCAGGAGATTTCTGCAATTGTTTATGTTTCTGCGCATGTGCAGGAGATTTTGGCAAAAAATCTTTGTTTCTGCGCATGTGCAGGAGATTTCTGCAATTTTTTTTTGCTTCTGCGCATGTGCAGCAGATTTCAGCTTTTTTTTTTGCTTCTGCACATGTGCAGGAGATTTCTGCATTTTTTTCTTCTGCGCATATGCAGGAGATTTCTGCAAAAAAATGTTTCTGCGCATGTGCAGCAGATTTCTGCAAATTGTTTTGCTTCTGCGCATGTGCAGGAGATTTCTGCAATATGTTTTGCTTCTGCGCATGTGTAGGAGATTTCAGCTATTTTTTTGCTTCTGCGCACGTTTTGGCTTTTTTTTTTTACTACCTGGCCGTACCCGTAGGAGCCTACCACTGCCTGTATTACTCATCTTTTACCTCCAGTGACTTGATGGTGGGGTTTTCCAAGGCTGCAGCCAGCTGGAACAGAAAATGTGGGATGTTGGTCTTCGCTCCCAGCTTCTTCTCATTGGGGTTCCTGGCACAGGTTGCCATCACCTGCCAGGTGGGACAAGAAGGGGGGACACACCCAGAAATGGCATTGGCTGCTGTATATATTTTGTTGGGCAAGTAAAATAGCAGATTTACTATTTATTTAGAAATAAATAGTAAATCTGCCATTAATAAACAGAATACTACTATAAATAAATGGTACATCTGCTATTCTAGCAGATTTACTATTTATAAACTAATAAATAGTTATAAATCTAACTATTTAATTAAAAATAGTTGGCGCAGTGGTTAGAGTGTAGTACTGCAGGCTACTTCTGCTGATTACCAGCTGCCAGCAGTTTGGCAGATCGAATCTCAGTAGGCTCAAGGTTGATTCAGCCTTCCACCCTTCCGAGGTGGGTCAAATGAGGACCCAGATTGTTGGGGGCAATATATGCCGACTGTAAACTGCTTAGAGAGGGTTGTAAAGCACTGTGAAGCGGTATGTAAGTCTAAATGCTATTGCTATCAATTCGTTGTCATCATTCAAACTGAGGACCACCCGAGTGATGCTGACAATTCAAAAACAAATAGGTAAGTGTTCTCACCACAATTGTCTGTGACAGTTTGTCTAGACTCTAGACTCAAGCGTTGGTGGGTTTCCACTGCTCTTGTCCAGTAGTGATTGGTTAGAAGGCCTTGGAGATATTAGCTTGTCTTCTTTAGGACCCGTTGCTAAGCTACCAGGATCATAGCATTCTGCTGCCACTCCATCAATAGCTGGGAATCTAGATCCTTTCTTTGATGCACCTCCAGAAATGTTTGCAACATTCGCCATCAATTAGCCTCTTAGAGTAGTGATTAAGTTGCTTAATATGTTAGCTACAGAATACTAACCGGAGCATACAACACTTTTGCCAGACCAATCCTTGAATACAGCTCATCTGTCTGGAACCCACACAACATTTTGGACATAAACCCTCTAGAAAATGTCCAGAGATACTTTACAAGAAGAGCCCTCCACTCCTCCACGCGCAACAGAATTCCCTACGCAACTAGACCTACAATCTTAGGTTTAGAAAGCTTAGAACTACATTGCCTTAAACACGACCTAAGCATTGCCCATAAAATCATCTGCTACAACATCCTTCCTGTCAACGACTACTTCAGCTTCAACCACAACAACACACGAGCACACAACATACAAACTTAAAGTAAACCACTCTAAACTCAACTGCAGGAAATAGGACTTTAGTAACCGAATAGTTGATGCATGGAACTCACTACCAGACTCACCTAACCCCCAAAACCTTACCCTTAGACTATCCACTGTTGACCTCTCCCAATTCCTAAGAGGTCAGTAAGGGGCATGCATAAGTTCACCAGAGTGCCTCCTGTCCCCTGTCCTAATGTTTCTTTTTTCTTTTTTACTAGTATCATGTATATAAATTTTATTATATCTTTGCATACCACCAATGCGTACTTGACAAAACAAACAAATAAATATTCTGTCTTTTGCGAAGCCACTGCTATTGTGCAAGATTAGTAAGCATGGAAGGGCATTGAACATTGGATGAATAATAAATTAATTTTTAGAGGTCATAAGCAGGATGTTTTCAGGGGACCTTTTTCTTACTTAATCTAAACCTCTATCCAATGCAACAAAGAAGGCATTAACGTTAGGAAAGGTGGAAGGAAGAGGAGGAAGATGATAAACCGCAGCCAGGGGAATGGACTCAGGTACAATACACTGTCGGAAGATCAGAAAAACCAAGTTAGTCTTCATGGAGGAAATCTATGTGGTCACTAATAATCAACAACAACTTCAAATGGAGGGAACATAAACAATATTTTAGGAAACTAATGAGCACCAAAATGAAGAGAGGGAAGATAGAAGATGATAAATAAATAAATAAATAAATAAATAAATAAATAAATAAATAAATAAATAAAAGATGATGATGATGGATAGACAGACAGCTGGATGGATAGATGATACATAGATAGAGGATGGATAGATAGATGGATAGATGGATGGATAGATAGATAGATAGATAGATAGATAGATAGATAGATACGAGAGGGGGAGAGAAATGAAGGAAGGAAGGAAAGAAAGAAAGAGTGAAAAAAGAAAGAGAAAGAAAGAAAGAAGAAAGAGAGAGAAAGAAAGAGAAAGAAAGAAAGGAGGGAAGGAAGGAAGGAAAGAAAGAAAAAAAGGAAGGAAGGAATGAAGAAAGAGGAAGAGAAAGAAAGAAAGAAGAAAGAGAGAGAGAGAGAGAGAGAAAGAAAGAGAGGGAGGGAAGGAAAAAAGGAAAAAAAGGAAGAAACGAACGAAGAAAGAGGAAGAGAAAGAAAGAGAGAGAAGGAAGGACGGCGACCGAGAGATAGGCAAAGGAAGCCCAGAAGGAAAGAAAGACGGCGACCGAGAGATAGGCAAAGGAAGCCCAGCATACTGTACTTCAAAAGGCTCCATTGGGAACCCTTACAAGCCAGGCTTGTACAGAGAAAAAAACTACAACTCCCAGCAGCCTCCGGGAAACGCTGTTGCTAAGAGACCGGAGGCGGGGAGTCCAACTGTCTGCAGCGGGATTTTTTTTTTCTCGGCGTCGCAGCGCAGGAAGCGACGCGCTGGGCTGTTTGAGCGGACTGGCTCCAAATGTGAGTAGGGACGTGTGGGGATGGGGAGCTTGATGGGGACGCGGGGGGAGGGCTAGACGGGGGGGGGTTCTCCGGGAAGAGGGGGACTGTTGCTGACATTCAGCATCCCAACGTAGAGGGCGGTTCGCCTCCAGGGGAAAATGGGGGTCTCGCGGGTGGGTGGGAGCTGGCAACGGACTTCCCTGGGCTTAGAAGGGTGGAGGGGGGGCTATATAGAGGGAGGGGTTCTGTTGCTGGGGACACGCGCATTTTGCACACACACACACCACTGGAATTGAGGTGCCTGGCTTTGCAATTTCTTCTTCACAACAATCCTGCGAAGTAGGCTTGCAAATAGGGCTGGAGGCCCAGCCAGGACCCTCAGCGACCTGGTGGGTGGGTCAACCTGAATCCAGACTGAGCCCTTCATTGCAGGATTTTCTGAGATATGTAGCCCATAAAATCATCTGCTACAACGTCCTTCCTGTCGTCGAGTACTTCAGCTTCAACCACAACAACACACGAGCACACAATAGATACAAATTCAAAATTTAATTTATTTATTTATTTTGTCCAATATACCATACACATTGAAGAGAATAAACATGTAGTAATATATATGAAGGAAAGGATAGATGAAAAGATTGAACAATAGAGGAGATATATGAAAGGAAGAAAAGATACATGAGATATAGTAAAGACAATTGGACAGGGGACGGAAGGCACTTACTAGTGCACTTATGCACGCCAAACTCGACTGCAGGAAATACAACTTTAGTAACCGAGCAGTTGATGGATGGAACTCGCTACCAGACTCTGTAGTATCATCACCTAACCCCCAAAACTTTACCCTTAGACTCTCCACTGTTGCCCTCTTCCGATTCCTTAGAGGTCAGTAAGAGGCGTGCATAAGTGCACCAGCGTGCCTACCGTCCCCCTGTCTCTGTCTCTCATAATAATAATAATAGTAATAATAATAATAATAACGACAACAATAATAATAATAATAACAACAACAATAATAACAATTATTATTATTATTTATTAGATTTGTATGCTGCCCCTCTCCGCAGACTCGGGTATCATACTAGTATGACTAGTATCATACCCAGTCGTTGAGAGGTAGGCAAATTTAATAAATCATGGTGGTTGTTACAGTTGCTCTATTGTGTTGCGTGTCCAGATGTTATGGTGGGTTCATTTTGAGTGGAACAAGCCAGCATAGAAAGGGGCCAGGATGAAAGTTTGCAATTTTCTTCCTTCTCTGCATTTCTTTCTTTTTTTTTAAAGAAACATAGAAGATTGACGGCAGAAAAAGACCTCATGGTCCATCTCGTCTTCCCTTATACTATTTCATGTATTTTATCTTAGGATGGATCTATGTTTATCCCAGGCATGTTTAAACTCAGTTACTGTGGGTTTACCAACCACGTCTGCTGGAAGTTTGTTCCAAGCATCTACTACTCTTTCAGCCAAATAATATTTTCTCACGTTGCTTCTGATCTTTCCCCCAACTAACCTCAGATGGTGCCCCCTTGTTCTTGTGTTCATTTTCCTATTAAAAACACTTATCTCCTGAACCTTGTTTAACCCTTTAACTCAATGATTTTCAACCTTTTTTGAGCCGCGGCACATTTTTTACATTTACAAAATCCTGGGGCACACCACCAACCAAAATGACACAAAATGACACTCTAAGACACTCTCCTCTCTTTTTCCATCCCTGTCTCCTCCCCCACTTGTGTGTGTGCGTGTGTATACACTCTTGAACCATTTCCAAAACCAAGTGAGGGCTGGGGGTTTTTTCTCTCTTATTCTTTGGGTGCTTTTTATCATATGTTTTAAATGAAGAGTCACTTCTCTCTCTCTTTTGTTTCTCTTTCCTCTCATTCTCTGCCTCAATCATTTTCTCATTTCTCTTTTTTCCTCCCCTTTTTGCTCATTTCTCTCTCCCCCCCCTTCCTCTCCTTTTCTCTCTCTCTCTCTTGCTTTCTTTCTCTTGCACTCTTTCTTTCTTTTTCTCTCTCTCTCTTTCTCTCTCTCTCTCAGCAAAAAGTTGCAAAACTGGAACCTGAGCTTCCTTCTTCACGGCACACCTGACCATGTCTCGCGGTACACTAGTGTGCCACGGCACACTGGTTGAAAAACACTGCTTTAACTTATTTAAATGTTTCGATCATGTTTCTCTCTCTTGCTTGCTAAATTCAGCTCAAGGGACTGCATTCAGGCAACATGCTGAACTTACCAAACTAACCATACTGGCTAAGTTTTCCTGAGCCACAAACAAGCCAACTATGGTCTCCCTGGATATTTCGACCAGGAGCTTCAGCAAAAGTCTGCTGCTAGCATGATTTTTTCGATGACTGGGACGTATTGTTTATCTTCATTGATAGCGGTCATTGAGTTCAGGATGTGAAACATAAAAATGCAAGATATCATGAATTATTTTGTGGACTGGTTCTGTTCTGGGGGCTCCCTGGTGTTTTCTGAGCTTGCTTGTTTTTATTGCAGAGGTTTCATTACCCAAACTAGGTTTGTTTGTTAGATTTCCATGCTGCCCTATAAATGGAACAATATAGTCTCAAAATGAGTGAACAGTGCAGTCAGGCGGTAGGGAAAGCAAGTAGGATGCTTGGCTGCATAGCTAGAGGTATAACAAGCAGGAAGAGGGAGATTGTGATCCCGCTATATAGAGCGCTGGTGAGATCATATTTGGAATACTGTGCTCAGTTCTGGAGACCTCGCCTACAAAAAGATATTGACAAAATTGAACGGGTCCAAAGACGGGCTACAAGAATGGTGGAAGGTCTTAAGCATAAAAAGTATCAGGAAAGACTTAATGAACTCAATCTGTATAGTCTGGAGGACAGAAGGAAAAGGGGGGACATGATCGAAACATTTAAATATGTTAAAGGCTTAAATAAGGTTCAGGAGGGAAGTGTTTTTAATAGGAAAGTGAACACAAGAACAAGGGGACACAATTTGAAGTTAGTTGGGGGAAAGATCAAAAGCAACATGAGAAAATATTATTTTACTGAAAGAGTAGTAGATCCTTGGAACAAACTTCCAGCAGACATGGTTGATAAATCCTCAGTAACTGAATTTAACCATGCTTGGGATAAACATATATCCATCCTAAGATAAAATACAGAAAATAGTATAAGGGCAGACTAGATGGATCATGAGGTCTTTTTCTGCCGTCAGTCTTCTATGTTTCTATGTAAAGAAATCTAAATGACTATAAAAATTATACAATTAGTAAAAAGTATTTAAAACCCCTTATACATTGATGTGCATTCATCCAATTCAATCATACCTAGTATCGTCCGGAGACAATCTCATTACTCAGGGCCCGCGTGCCCACTGGCACAGAGAAGTCTTCAGAACTTTACAAAAGACCAGGAGGGAGGGGGTGGTACATATCTCCAGAGGGAGTTCGTTCCAGAGGGCTGGGGCCACCACAGAGAAGGCTCTTCCCCTTGGAGGTCTTCTAGTCCAACCCCTTGCTTAGGCAGGAAACCCTACACTGCTTCAGACAAATGATTATCCAACATCTGCTTTAAAACTTCCAGTGTTGGGGCATTCACAACTTCTGGAGGCAAGCTGTTCCACGGACTATTGTTCTGACTGTCAGGAAATTCCTCCTTATTTCTAGGTTGCTTCTCTCCATTATTATTATTATTATTATTATTATTATTATTATTATTATTATTATTATTTATTAGATTTGTATGCCTCATCTCTCCGTAGACTCAGGGCAGCTCACAACAATAATAACACAATATATAACAAATCTAATAATTAAAAGTCACTAAAAAAAACCTTATTAAAAGAAAACATACACACAAACATACCATGAATAAACTGTATAGGCCCGGGGGAGATGTCTCAATTCCCCCATGCCTGGTGGCAGAGGTGGGTTTTAAGAAGTTTACGAAAGACAAGGAGGGTGGGGGCAATTCTAATCTCCGGGGGGGAGCTGATTCCAGAGGGTCGGGGCCACCACAGAGAAGGCTCTTCCCCTGGGTCCTTGTTTAGTTTCCACCCATTTCTTTTTGTCCTACCCTCAGGTCCTTTGGAAAATAGGTTGACTCTCTCTTCTTTATGGCAACCCCTGAGATACTGGAAGATTGCTATCATGTCTCCCCTGGTCCTTCTTTTCATTCAACTAGCCATGCCCAGTTCCTGCAACCGTTCTTCATATGTTTTAGCTTCCAGTCCCCTAATTATCTTTGTTGCTCTCCTCCTCCTCCTTTTAGATCCTTGGGGTCCCAGGATTTCAAGCCAAGCAGCCTCCCAACTGTATATTTGTACTGTTCTTGGCCCTCAAACAGCCGTTTACCCTCCAAGCTGACAGAATAAACATCTCTATGCTGTGCCTGGAATGAGGCCAAATCTTAATCCTTCTCCTCCTCCTCTTTGTGAGAAAAAAGCTCTTGGCTGCTAATGCTGAGACCGGCCTGATACCGCACCATCCGGCTATTGTCTTTATGCAAAATCAGGGATCATCGGATTGCCTTTGGCTTCTCCTAGGTACCAGGAAGGCAGAATGGAAAATATTGAAATTTTGCTTTCAGGATGATCCAAGGGAAGTTGAGAGGCTGCTGCGGTTTTGCTCGCTGTCCAAACTGCACAGGCAGCTTTCTGATATCCGCTGACAGATGACACCTGTCACAGATAACTGATATATCTTCGATGGATGTAACTGCTCGGTGGAGGCAGATTGCAAAAGTTTTGATGTCCCTCCGCTGTGTCGTAGTGCGAGGCATTGCTTTTACATGAGAAAGAGGCTCCCAACTGATTTGGTTCACACCAAGCGGTGTAAACAGGCATTGACATGGATTGTTTTAGGAATCTCCTAGCTTTAAAGTATGGTCTCTCAGTCTGTTATCAGGGCTAGAATTTGTGAATATTGCATTGAGATGCATTTGGAGGATCACAGGAGGTTCATTTGCTGTTCTGGGCATGATTGAGAAACATAAATAATGTATGAATAATACAATAGAAGGCAAGAGAAAGTTACCATATTTTTTTGGGGGGGATAAGACTCACACACACACCAAAAGAGGGTGAAAATTTGGGTGCGTCTTATACACCAAATGTAACCCACCCACCGAAAATGGGGTGTGCTATGGCAATGTAGTTTGGTGGGTCCCAGGGGAAGAGCCTTCTCTGTGGCGGTCCCGACCCTCTGGAACCATCTCCCCCCTGAGATTAGAACTGCCTCCACCCTCCTTGCCTTTCGTAAACTCCTTAAAACCCACCTCTGTCATCAGGCATGGGGGAACTGAGATAACTTCACCAGGCCTATATTGTTTATGTATGGTATGTTGTGTGTATGTTTTTTAAATTATGGGTTTTTAGTTTTAATTATTAGATTTGTATTGTACATTGTTTTTCTATTACTGTTGTGAGCCGCCCCGAGTCTACGGAGAGGGGCGGCATACAAATTTAATAATTAATTAATTAATTAATTAATTAATTAATTAATTCCTTGCAGCCTGAAACAGCTGATCTTCAAGAGGCTGATCCAACTGACAATTAAGCTGCTTGTGCTAATGTTTGCTATTTGCTTCAAGGAAGCAAATTGCTGGGAGGCAAGGGGCAGATTTTTTTTCTGGCTGCGCTGAAGCTGAAAGTGCAACCAAAACAGGCTGTTTTCTGTCTCCTCTGCAAGGAGGCAAATTGCTGGGAGGCAGAGGCAAAAAAAATTTCCTCCCCCCCCCCCAAAAAAAGGTAGGTACATCTTATAGTCCAGAGCGTCTTATACTTCCCCCCAAAAATATGGTATTTAATTTGTGCATGACATTTTCATTCCTTTATTGATTGGTTGATTGATTGATTGATTGATTGATTGATTGATTGATTGGATTTCTTTTTTTAAAAGATATAATTTATTGGTTTGTAAGAAAAGAAGAAAAAGAAAAGGGGGGGAAATAGGGTTACAAAAAGTAAGGGGGATACAAAACAATAGACATATTTCAGCATAAGATATTTAACTTATTATATATCAGTTTTAAATATTTAACTGTACATTTTCATGTTGTACTTAAATTTTTAACGTTTTATGGTTTAACGATTGATTGGATTTCTATGCCACTCCTCTCCGAAGACTTTGAAGACTTAATGATACAGTGGTTGATGATTGCATTTTTTTTTCTTCTAACCCTTTTTCCTTCCAGCTAACCACTCACACATTATCCATGGTCTCGTAGCAAACTTGGTTCTTATTCCCAACAGGTTCCTTCAAAGATGAGATTTTGCTATTTTGCCTGGTTGGAATCTACGAAGTAAGGTTGAGATGTCGGAAGGTCCCTCCAGGATCACAGGCCCAATTCCTCCGGATCCCACCCTGTGTCCAGATTATTACATACGCCCGCTCTCAGGTCAGTATCTGATTCTGTCTGGAAGTCTGTTCACTGCAATAAAATCTTCTTCCTACATCCAAAAGAGGCTCAATGGCTCAGCGATTAAAGACGCGGAGCTTGTCAGCTGCAAAACCGACAGCTCCAGTTCGAGACCCAAGCATTGGCGATGGGGTCAGCTCCTCTTCCGGCCTCAGCTCCTATCCACCGAGCAGCTCAAAAGCATGCGGTTGTGGAGCAAAAAAATTTTTTTAGAAACATAGAAGACTGACAGCAGAAAAAGACCTCATGATCCGTCTAGTCTGCCCTTATACTATTTTCTGTATTTTATCTTAGGATGGATCTATGTTTATCCCAGGCATGTTTAAATTCAGTTACTGTGGATTTACCGACCACGTCTGCTGGAAGTTTGTTCTAAGCATCTACTACTCTTTCAGTGAAATAATATTTTCTCATGTTGCCTTTGATCTTTCCCCCAACTAACTTCAGATGGAGTCCACTTGTCCTTGTGTTCACTTTCCTATTAAAAACACTTCCCTCCTGGACCTTATTTAAGCCTTTAACATATTTAAATGTTTCGATCATGTCCCCCCTATACCTTCTGTCCTCCAGACCAGTGTTTCCCAACCTTGGCAACTTGAAGATATTTGGACTTCAACTCCCAGAATTCCCCAGCCAGCATTTGCTGGCTGGGGAATTCTGGGAGTTGAAGTCCAAATATCTTCAAGTTGCCAAGGTTGGGAAACACTGTCCTAGACTATACAGATTGAGTTCATTTTTTTAAATCTACCGAAAGAAAGAAAGAAAGAAAGAAAGAAAGAAAGAAAGAAAGAAAGAAAGAAAGAAAGAAAGAAAGAAAGAAACGTCCATCACACCCAACCTGTATGGAATATCTGTACGGCACTTTTGAATGTCTTTTTCCCCGCTCTTGGTCCTTGAGGATTCCGAGAATTTTCTGCAGCCAAAGCCACTGACCCTTTCCTGGTTTTTCTCTTTTTGTGTCCTTAGCCCGAGGAAGGCTAGAAGGGAACGCCCTGAAATTGGATTTGCTACCTGGCCCCATCCCGCCGGAGTTCAGCCTCTATCCTGGGTGCTACACTGCTCGCTGCCCGACGCCACCTCCGCGGATTAAGCCCAACGGCAGGGAGATCTTGGAGAAGGGACAAAGGGGCACCGTAGGAGTTCTCCTGAAGCTAGATGAGATCTTCTTTGAGGAGCTGAAGCCCAAACGTAAGTGGAGGCGAGCAGAATTCCACCGATTTTGGTAGTTTTGTCAAAGCTGCCAGCTAGTTCCTAAAACCTGTTGCCTGTTCTGTGGATCGATCTGTCTGTCTGTCTGTCTGTCTGTCTGTCTGTCTGTCTGTCTGTCTGTCTATCTATCTACCTATCTACCTATCTACCATCATCTATCTACCTATCTACCTATTTACCTTCCTATCTACCTACCTACCTATCTCTCTATCTACCTATCTACCTATCTCTCTATCTATATATCTACCTATCTCTCTATCTACCTACCTACCTATCTATCTACCTACCTACCTATCTCTCTATCTCTCTATCTCTCTATCTACCTATCTATCTCTCTATCTATATATCTACCTACCTATCTCTCTATCTACCTATCTATCTACCTACCTATCTATCTATCTACCTATCTACCTACCTACCTACCTACATCTATCTATCTATTTATTGGATTTATATGCCACCCCTCTCCGAGGACTTGGGGCGGCTACCCAGATTACCTCCGGGAACGCCTTCTGCCGCATGAGTCCCAGCGACCGGTTGGGTCCCACATAGTCAGGCCCCGTCAACTAGACAATGTCATTTGGTGGAGCCTAGGGGAAGAGCCTTCTCTGTGGGGGCTCCAGTCCTCTGGAGTCAGCTCCCCCCCAGAGATTCGCACTGCCCTCACCCTCCTCGCCTTCCATAAAATTTTAAAGACCTATCTGTTCCACCATGCTTGGGGCCATTAGACCCTAGCCCCCTGGCCGACGAGTGTATTATGTCTTGCTGTGTGAATGGGAATGAATGATTTTAAATGTTAGTAGAGTTTTTAAAAAAAAATTAGCTATATTAATTAGATTTTTTAGAGATGTATATTGTTTATTGTTTTGATATGTTGTGAGCCACAAAAGTAAGTACGTAAGTAAATAAGTAAGTATGTAAGTAAGTATGTAGGTAAGTAAGTAAGTAAGTACGTAAGTAAATAAGTATGTATGTAAGTAAATAAGTAAGTAAGTAAGTAAGTAAGTAAATAAATAAATAAAATAACAGTGTCTAAATCCAATAAAATCCCCAATTTTGTTAAAAAAATCTATCGTACCCATTTAGACAGCAATCATACAAAACATTCATCGATCAGGAGACCAATATCTAAACGCCCTACGCCTGGCGGCATAAATGAGTCTTAAGACTCTTGCGAAAGGCAAGGAGGGTGGGGGCAGTATGAATCCCCAGGGGGAGCTGATTCCAGGGGGCTGGGGGCCCCCACAGAGAAGGCTCTTCCCCTACGCCCGGCCAAGTGACATTGTCTAGTTGACGGGTCCTGTGGGACCTCACCGGTCGCTGGGATTTCATGCGGCAGAAGGCGGTCCCGCAAGTAATTGCAGCCAGAGGACATCCCAAGAAACCGCTCTTTTCCTTCGGTGCAGGCAGGGATCACAAAGACCACGAGAAGGAGAATCTGAGGCGCATGAGAGAGATCCAGCGGAGGTGCCGGGAGAAAGAACAAGCCCGGCAGCAGACTCAATCCAAGCCGGTGAAAGCCCTGTGGAAGTCCCAGAAGTACGAAAATGTGGAATCCAAAGTCAAGGCAAAGTTGCAGGTACCGTTCCTTGCTTCCGCTGTGGTCCGTCAGCGGCCTGCGGCACTGGCAGAAGAGTCATTGATTAGTTCCCATCCATTATTTCTTCTCCTGCCTTTTGGTGTTTTAGAAAATAAGTCGACACACACACATATACACACCCCTCTCAGCCTTCTTTGTGGCTGCCGCTCAAGTATTAGAACGCCGACTGTTGATCTGAAATATTTGTTTACATAATATGGTTTTCAGGTTGGATAAGAATGTACAGTAACTCCTCGGGGGATGCGTTCCAAGACCACCCGTGAAAAACGAATTTCCGCGAAGTAGAGGAAAGATATTTTTTAATGTATTTAACGAGTATTTGGACTTGAAACCCTCCCTGTGTTGTTAACAACGCACCGATGGTGACCGTCGAGAGAGACCAGCTTCTGTGAGCTACCGCACAGGCTGAAGGAGGCCACCACTGCAAAGCCCCTCCTGCCCCGGCGTTCTTTTCCTTTTTTTAAAAAAAAATAGTTTTTATTTAAATTCTTTAAAAACATAACAAAAAATAAACAAACATACATTTACAAAATACAAAAAGAAAAAGAAGAAAAAAATTAAACAAAAACAACAACAACATCACCATAACAAATAATCAATGTATAATTTACATCATCATGTGAGGAGGGAAAATGTAATTAAATATTTCCTATTCTGGTAAAAAGCATCCAGTATCCACTATTAATCATTTTGGCTATCCATATTCTATTAATAATACAGTGATACCTCTTCTTACAAACACCTCGTCATATAAACCTTTCGAGATACAAACCCGGGGTTTAAGATTTTTTTGCCTCTTCTTACAAACTATTTTCACCTTACAAACCCACCGCTGCCGCTGGGATGCCCCGCCTCCGGACTTCCGTTGCCAGCGAAGCACCCTTTTTTGCACTGCTGGGATTCCCCTGAGGCTCCCCTCCATGGGAAACTCCACCTCTGGACTTCCGTGTTTTTGTGATGCTGCAGGGCAGTGCAAAAACAGGCGCTTCGCTGGCAATGGAAGTCCGGAGTTGGGGTTTCCCAGCAAGGGGAGCCTCAATGAAATCGCAGCATCGCAAAAACACAGAGGTCCGGAGATGGGGTTTCGAGGACTTCGGTGTTTTGCGATGCTGTGATTTCACTGACGCTCCCTTCGCTGGGAAACACCACCCCCGGACTTCCATTGCCAGCGAAGCGCTCATTTTGGCGATGCTGGGATTCCCGTGCAGCATTGCAAAAACACAGATGTCTGGAGGTGGGGTTTCCTATGAATCCCAGCAATGCGCTTCAGCTGGCAAAAGGCGCTTCAGCTGGCAAAAGGGTGAATTGCACGCATTAATTGCTTTTTTTAAATATGATAGGGGTTTATGTGCTTTTTAATATTAGATTTGTTTTCGCAGGAATATTGTTTTTATTATTGTTGTGAGCCACCCTGAGTCTTCGGAGAGGGGGGGCATACAAATCTAATGAATTGAATTGAATTGAATTTCCATTGATAACTATGGGAAACACTGTTTCGTCTTACAAACTTTTCACCTTAAGAACCATCCCAAAACCAATTAAGTTTGTAAGACAAGGTATCACTGTACTTTATTTTCTAGCCGCCTTCTATACACTCTTTGTTAAGTATTTAATTTCCTAAAGATCTTTATTTCCATATACAGTGTTCCCTCGATTTCCGCGGGGGATGCGTTCCGAGACCACCCGCGAAAGTCGAATTTCCGCGAAGTAGAGATGCGGAAGTAAATACACCATTTTTGGGTATGGACCAAGCCATCCCTTAACACTTTAAACTCCTAAATTACCATTTCCCATTCCCTTAACAACCATTTACTCACCATTATTACTGGTACTCACCATTGAATAGTGATCCTGATATTTATAAACATAATTATTTATTAACAGTAATTATTTTTTTTGTTATTTATTTGCAAAAATTATTAGTTTGGTGATGACGTATGACATCATCGGATGGAAAAAACCGTGGTATAGGAAAAAAACCGCGAAGTATTTTTTAATTAATATTTTTTGAAAAACCGTGGTATAGGCTATCCGCGAAGTTCGAACCCGCAAAAATCGAGGGAACACTGTATATATTACGCCTATATCATACCAATTGAAAAAACCCTTTGAAAACCCCATGAAATAGCAAATCCGCGAAAGAGGAAACAGGAAGTAGCGAGGGATCACTGTACAGTACTTTTCCCCCTCGTTTTCCCTTCAAGTAGCTGTTCCTTCTCCTTCTGCCTTTCGCAGGAGAGTCCCAGCCCTCCACATCCAGAGGCTCAGAAGTACCTGAGGGCCTATTCTCGCTGCGGCACAGGAATTCGCCCACGCCGATCGCCATCCCCGAACCTTTCCCAGTCGCATGAAATGGATTCGGGAGGTGCCGTCATTCAGAACGGGAACGGCAAGGTTGTGTGTGTGTATGTATGTGTGTGTGTGTGTAATATATTTTTGCTGAATTGGAAATGAAGAGAGACTAGTATAGATCTATTTCGAGGATGTTTCCTCTCATCAGCCAGCCATACCCTCATGTGTTTTGTTGTTACTGTACATTTATTTATTTGTTTGTTTGTTTGTTTATTTTGTCCAATACATAATACACATTGAAGAGAAAGATATGTAATAATATAAGTAAAGAAAAGAATAGAAGAAAAGATATAAAAGTATTGGTGGATATATTAGAAAGGAACAACTTACAATAAACAATGGTGTTTGTAAGTTGTTATGTTTATTATACAATAAACATAACAACTTACAAACACCATTGTTTATTGGTGTTTGAAAGTTGTTATGTTTATTGTATATATTCTAGTAAGTAAAATTTATAAATTAAAAAAATCAAACAAAAAAAATGCTGGACTCGATGGGCTTTTGCCTAATTCACAAGGCTCTTCTTATGTTCTTATAGGGCTGTGTGAGCACTATGAAGCGGTGTTTATAAGTCTAAATGCGATTGCTATTCTTTCCATTCCAGGTCCCAGAGAATAGCAGTGCGGTGGATTTCGTCAGCCACAATGCCCAAAATGCAAAACACGCCTTGATACAACGCTCCCGCTCCCTGCTGTCAATCAACAAAGTCTTGGAGCAGAAGCAGAAGGATCTGGAAGAGTACAACACCAAGCAGAAAGGGCACGTGCCCCACTAGTAAGCTCTTGAGAAATGTATCTTTTCCTTTTATGTACACTGAGAGCATCTGCACCAAAGACAAATTCTTTGTGTGGCCAATAAAAAGAATTCTATTCTATTCTTCAGACTGGCTGAGCTGCCACCAGGAAAACCTAGAGAGCTAACCCTGTCTGGTATTTTAATGGCCCAGATTCAGAGGTAGGCAAAGTTGGCTCTTCTATGGCATGTGGACTCCAACTCCCAGAATTCCTGAGCTAGCATGATTGGCTCAGGGATTTTGGGAGTTGAAGTCCACAAGTCATTCAAGAGCCAACTTTGCCTACATCTGGCCCAGAGCATGTCATATTCAGCTTTGGAAACATAAAGGTTTGAAGGCATACATTGACAAACCAGTGAAGATGAGATTCTTCGGGTCTTACAGCCTGTTTAGCTGTATCAGTGTTAGAAACTTAAAATCTGCACTTTCGGATCCAGTTTCAAAAAGGTGCTTCAGAACACACCGAACATTTTCTTATAACTGTGGCCACCTCTGAATTCCGTTACTAAGAGTTTGGGTTAATAACCGTGCCAGGAGGACAAAGCATTTTGGCTGGGAAAAGGCCCTTCCTTCCTTCCTTCCTTCCTTCCTTCCTTTCTTCCTTTCCTTCTTCCTTCCTTCCTTCCTTCCTTTCCTCCTTCCTTCCTTCCTTCCTTCCTTCCTTTCCTCCTTCCTTCTTCCCTCCCTCCCTCAATCTCCTTTCTTCCTTCTTTCGATCCCTCTCCTTCCTTCCTTCATTCCTCCCTCCCTTTCTTTCCTTTCTTCCTTTCTTCATTCCTTCCCTCGTTCTCCTTTCTTCCCTCCTTCCCTCGCTCTCCTTCATTCCTCCCTCCCTTTCCTTCCTTCCTTTCTTCATTCCTTCCCTCGCTCTCCTTCCTTCCCTCCTTCCCTCGCTCTCCTTCCTTCCCTCCTTCCTTCCCTCACTCTCCTTCCTTCCTCCCTTCCTCCATTTCCTTCCTTCCTTCTTTCCTTCCTTCCTTTCTTCATTCCTTCCCTCCCTCACTCTCCTTCCTTCATTCCACCTTCCTTCCCTCCCGCCCTCTCTTTCCTCGCTTCCTTCCTTCCCTCCCTTCCTCCCCTCCCTCCCTTCCTTTCTCTGTTTTACTATTCTTATAGCCGCCCCGAGTCTCCAGAGAAGGGCAGCATACAAATCTAAATAAGAATAATAAGAATAATAGTTGTTGTTGTTGTTATTATTATTATTATTATTATTATTAGTGACTTCCATGTTTCTGCTCTACGTAGCCTGATTGAGCGGAAGTACCACTGGCGCAAAGAAGCCGAGGAACGCCTGCGTAACACCCCTGATCCTGACGCGCCCCCTGGACACGCCTTGATGCCCGAGCACCAGCGCCTAGAAACCCTCAAGAACCTCAAAGAGAGTAAGAAGGGTGGAGGTGGAAACCCTCCGATGCTGCCTTCCTGTAGACTTTACACAAACAGACGCACACACACTGAACCAGGATAATGGGATTAGGTTCCAGGGGCTCCAATCTCCTCTTCCTTGTTTCTTGCCTTACTGAGTTTTTAATCTCTTAATTTAAATAGAGAATTTAAATAGAGGGTGGGTTTACTGTAAGATATAATAATAATAATAATAATAATAATAATAATAATAATAACAACAACAACAACAACAACAACAACAATAACAGCAACAACAACAACAGAGTTGGAAGGGACCTTGGAGGTCTTCTAGTCCAACCCCCTGCTTGGGCAGGAAACCCTACACCACTTCAGACAGATGGTTATCCAACATCTGCTTAAAAACTTCCAGTGTTGGAGCATTCACAACTTCTGGAGGCAAGCTGTTTCACTGATGATCATGATGATCATGATGATTATTATTATTAATTAGATTTGTATACCGCCCTTCTCCGAAAACTCGGGGCGTTGGGACAGTTTTAAACAAATAAAGCACGTTCTGTAATATTTTATTTATTTATTTATATATATTTTTATTCTTTGTCCAATATACAATACATATGGAAGAGAGTAGGCATTAAGTAATATATATAAAGATAGAAGGAAAAAGAGGATATATATGATATAAGAAATAAGGAGAGAATATATATGATATATGTATGTATATATATGTAGATAGATAGATATATGTAGATAGATAGATAGATAGATAGATAGATAGATAGATAGATAGATAGATAGATAGATAGATAGATAGATAGATAGATAGATAGATAGATAAGGGAAGGGAAGACAATTGGACAGGGGACGATAGGCACATCAGTGCACTTATATACGCCCCTTACTGGCCTCTTAGGAACCTGGAGAGGTCAATTGTGGAGAGTTTAAGGGAGAAATGTTGGGGGTTGGGAGTTGACACTATTGAGTCCGGTAATGAGTTCCATGCTTCGACAACTCGATTGTTGAAGTCGTAATTTTTACAGTCAAGTTTGGAGCGGTTAATATTAAGTTTGAATCTGTTGAGTGCTCTTGTGTTGTTGCGGTTGAAGCTGAAGTAGTCGTTGACCGGAAGGACATTGCAGCATATGATCTTGTGGGCAATACTTAAATCATGTTTTAAGCGCCGCAGTTCTAGGCTTTCTAGACCCAGGATAGTTAGTCTGTTTTCGTAGGATATTCTGTTTCGAGTGGAGGAGTGAAGGGCTCTTCTGGTGAAATATCTTTGGACGTTTTCGAGAGTGTTGATGTCTGAGATGTGGTGTGGGTTCCAGACAGATGAGCTGTATTCGAGAATGGGTCTGGCATAGGTTTTGTAGGCTCTAGTCAGTAGTGTGAGGTTGCCAGAGCAGAAGCTACGTAGAATCAAGTTAACAACTCTGGAAGCCTTTTTGGTGATATTGTTGCAGTGGGCTTTAGCACTTAGGTCATTTGATATTAGTATTCCAAGGTCTTTTACTGAGTGTGGGTTGGCTGCTAGAATTTGTTTATTCAGTTCATATGTGAGGTTTGGATTCTTTTTGCCGATGTGGAGGGTAGAGCATTTGTTGGTTGATATTTGGAGTTGCCAAGTATTAGACCAATCTGAAACAAAGTCAAGGTCTTTTTGGAGAGTGAGTGTGTTGTCAGTGGTGTTGAAAAGTTTCACATCGTCAGCAAAAAGCACACAGTTGCTTGCAATATTATCACAGAGGTCATTGATGTATAGGATGAAAAGAGTAGGACCTAGTACGCTGCCTTGGGGAACGCCGCTTATGACAGGGACTGGGGTGGAAATGGCGCTTCCGATTTTGACAACTTGTTGCCTGTTTGACAGGAATGCATTCATCCAGTTGTGGAGGAGTCCTGAGATGCCGTAGGATTTGAGTTTTAGGAGAAGTTTGTCGTGAACTACTGAGTCAAAGGCTTTGCAGAAGTCAATATAAATTGCATCAATGGATTTTCCTTGATCAAGGTGGTTAGTCCAGATGTTTTTGCAGTGAAGTAGTTGTAGGTTGCAGGATAGTTTCTTTCTGAATCCAAATTGTTTTTTTGTTAGTGGGTTATTAGATTCTACGTAAATGGTGATTGATCGGTTTATAATTGATTCCATGATTTTATAAGGAACATGTTTGCGGCAAACCAAATTTTCCAGAATCCAGATGTTATCAACATAGGCAACCAAGGATTGGTCTCTTACATTGTGCTGAGCCATGGTTCATGCAGTTGTACCTCATTGACCATCACATATCGTTGGCTAGTGGGATACAGTACGACACAGCAAACTGTAAAACCTGGCTGAGTGGCTGAGTTCACACAACCAACGACACTAGAACCAAATCAAACCCCAGCATGGCTTGGCGCAACATGTGGAGTGGTCAAATGGGGTCGCTGAAGACGACCGTCTATCAGAATTGTCCACTGATGGGGCTCCTTTTTCTCCCCATCTCTTCTCTGTAGGCCAGGAGAAGCACATGAAGGACCTCCTGTTGCTTCCTGTGAGAATCGATACCCTGAGTGTCCAAACCCGGCGTGTTTCTTTGGAGAAGAAGCTGTCGCAGATCGAAGAGGCCCTCAAAATCTTCTCCCGTCCCAAAGTCTTCGTCAAGCTGGACTCTTAAAAGCACCGTCTTTAGTCTCTCCAGCCTCTCTTGCACCCGAGTCACAGGGGTTTTTGCTTCCTCACACAGTGACTCCCGCAACGTAGGTTTGTCTTGTTGCATTGTCCTTTGTTCTTGCTGCAAGCCCTAATTTCTTCCGGCCTCTCCGAAGCAAATACGTGTCTCTTTCGGTCAGGTGTGGGAAACCAGTGAAAGCAGTAAGGGGCAAGATCTGGGGCGACAGAACCTAAGCGCTTTTGATGGGCCAAGGGAGCTGTTTCCCAAATACAGTCAACCTTCTCAAGAAGGTCTTCTCTTTCAAGCGAAGGGAAAGTTGGTTTGTTTCATTTGTTGGGGGGGGGGGGGTTGAGTTTAGAAGAGTACATGTATTTTTAAGAGTTTGACAGTTTAAAACAAATAAAGCACATTTTGTAAGCTAAGTTGGAAGTTGTGAGAGCTTTCCTAAAGTAATTCTCAATGATTCTTGTATTTTTAAGAGTTGGACAGTTTAAAACAAATAAAGCACATTTTGTAAGCTAAGTTGGAAGTTGTGAGAGTTTTCCTAAAGTCATTCTCAATGATTCTTCCAAAGTTGGTGGAAATGGTGGAAGGTCTTAAGCATAAAACGTATCAGGAAAGACTTAATGAACTCAATCTGTATAGTATGGAGGAGAGAAGGGAAAGGGGGAGACATGATCAAAACATTTAAATACGTTAAAGAGTACTTCAGGTTCAGGAGGGAAGTGTTTTTAATAGGAAAGTGAACACAAGAACAAGGGGACACAATCTGAGGTTAGTTGAGGGAAAGATCAGAAGCAACATGAGAAACATAGAAACATAGAAGACTGACGGCAGAAAAAGACCTCATGGTCCATCTAGTCTGCCCTTATACTATTTCCTGTATTTTTATCTTAGGATGGATATATGTTCATCCCAGGCATGTTTAAAGTCAGTTACTGTGGATTTACCAACCACGTCTGCTGGAAGTTTGTTCCAAGGATCTACTACTCTTTCAGTAAAATAATATTTTCTCACGTTGCTTTTGATCTTTCCCCCAACTAACTTCAGATTGTGCCCCCTTGTCCATATGTTCGCTTTCCTATTAAAAACACTTCCCTCCTGAACCTTATTTAACCCTTTAACATATTTAAATGTTTCGATCATGTCCCCCCTTTTCCTTCTGTCCTCCAGACTATACAGATTGAGTTCATTAAGTCTTTCCTGATATGTTTTATGCTTAAGACCTTCCACCATTCTTGTAGCCCATCTTTGGACCCGTTCAATTTTGTCAATATCTTTTTGTAGGTGAGGTCTCCAGAACTGAACACAGTATTCCAAATGTGGTCTCACCAGCGCTGTATATAAGGGGATCACAATCTCCCTCTTCCTGCTTGTTATACCTCTAGCTATGCAGCCAAGCATCCTACTTGCTTTTCCTACCGCCCAACCACACTGCTCACCCATTTTGGGACTGTCAGAAATCACTTCCCCTAAATCCTTCTCTTCTGAAGTTTTTGCTAACACAGACTCTTGGTGGACAAAGCACCAGAGTCTTGGTGGACACAGCACCATAAAATATTATTTTACCAAAAGAGTAGTAGATACTTGGAACAAACATCCAGCAGACATGGTTGGTAAATCCACAGTAACTGAATTTAAACATGCCTGAGATAAACATATATCCATGCTAAGATAAAATACAGGAAATAGTATAAGGGCAGACTAGATGGACCATGAGGTCTTTTTCTGCCGTCAATCTTCTATGTTTCTATGTTGGCTGTGTCAGTCTTTTTTTTTTTTTTCTTTTCCTTCTTCAATGCATCAAAAAGTTGCCCTTAATTGTAAATTTCAATTAAGATGATTTTTTTTCTCCTTCGAAAGAACTTTCCGACATTTCTTTCCAAAATATGCATGGCCAACTCGCCACAAGACAAGAGTTACACTAATATAAAAAGAAACGGTGGAATCATTAAAGGGTGCGAGAAGGACAAAAGGAGACGTAAATGACATAAAATGAAAATATTTTTAAACTTTATCTGAAACAATTAGATTGAATGGTTGAATTGTCCTGCTGTAAGGTGTCCCATGGCGAGTTGGACATGGTGAATGGTCTGTAGCCAGTGGTCTCATTTGGAACAAAAACATGTGACAGGAATTTGCAGGATTTCTCAGCCTCTGACAAATTTATATCTCAGTTTTGATCATCTGGTTTGTACTGCCATCTACTGATGAGTCGAAGAAATGTAGAAAATTATTTATTAGAGTTAGAAGGGACTTTGTAGATCATGTAGTCAAACCCCCTGCGCAGGCAGGAGTCCCTATACCAGGGGTAGGCAAAGTTGGCTCTTCTATGACTTGTGGACTTCAACTCCCAGAATTCCTGAGCCAATCATGCTAGCTCAGGAATTCTGGGAGTTGAAGTCCACATGTCACAGAAGAGCCAACTTTGTTGCCTACCCCTGCCCTACACCATTTCGGACAAATGGCAGTCCAATCTCCCCTTGAAAGTCTCAACTGTAGGAGCTCTCACAACTTCAGCAGGCAAGCTATTCCATTGGTTGATCGCTCTCACCGTCAGAAAGTTCCTCCTTATTTCTAGGTTGAATCTCTCCTTGGTCAACTTCCACCAATTATTCCTTGTCTGGCTTTCTGGTGCCTTGGAAAACAGCTGGACCCCCTCCTCTCTGTGGCAGCCCCTCAAGTATTGCCGCACGAATCCCAGCGACCGGTTAGGATCCCACAGAGTTGGCCTTCTCCGGGTCCGGTCGACTAAATGTCGTCTGGTGGGACCCAGGGGAAGAGCCTTCTCTGTGGCGGCCCCGGCCCTCTGGAACCAGCTATCCCTGGAGATTAGAATTGCCCCCACCCTCCTTGTCTTTTGTAAACTTCTTAAAACCTACCTCTGCCGCCAGGCATGGGGGAACTGAGACATCTCCCCCAGGCCCATACAGTTTATGCATGGTATGTTTGTGTGTATGTTTTCTTTTTAATAAGGGTTTTTTTAGTGACTTTTAATCATTAGATTTGTTATATATTGTGTTATTACTGTTGTGAGCCGCCCCGAGTCAATGGAGAGGGGCGGCATACAAACCTAATTAATAATAATAATAATCCCTACGTGGCATTGGACCAGAATACCTCCGGAACCGCCTTCTACCGCACAAATCCCAGCGGCCGATAAGGTCCCACAGAGTTGGCCTTCTCCAGGTCCCGTCGACCAAACAATGTTGTTTGGCAGGCCCCAGGGGAAGAGCCTTCTCTGCGGCGGCCCCACCCTCTGGAATCAACTCCCCCCAGAGATTAGAACGGCCCCCGCCCTCCTTGTCTTTCGCAAATTACTCAAGACCCACCTTTATCACCAGGCATGGGGGGAACTGAGACATCCTCCCCCCAGGCTTTTATGTTTTATGTTTGGTATGTATGTGTTGTATGGTTTTAATTTGCTGTGGTTTTATATATATATTATTTTTAATATTAGATTTGTATCACTGTTATATTGTTTCTATTATTGTTGTGAGCCGCCCCAAGTCTTCGGAGACAGGCGGCATACAAATCTAATTATTATTATTAATAATAATAATAACAACAACAACAACACTGCCATCATATCTCCCCTGGTCCTTCTCTTTGCTAGACTCGCCATGCCCAGTTCCTGCACCCTTTCTTCATATGTTTTAGTTTCCAGTCCCCTTATCAACTTGGTTGCTCTCTTCTGCAATTTCTCTAGAGTTTTAATGTCTTTTTTTTTTAGTGTGGTGACCAAAACTGGATGCAGTAAGTGTGGTCCAACTAAGGCTTTATAGAGTGGTGTTTGTACCACCCTAGTCCTAGATTGTATCCCTCTATTAATGCAACTCAAGATTGCATTGGGCTTTTTGGCTGCCGCTGCACATTCCTGGCTCATATTTGTCCACCAAGACTCCAAGATCCCTCTCGCAGTCGCTGCTACTGAGTATGGTTTCACCCAGTTTATATGCATAATTTTGGTTTCTCTAACCTAGGTGTAGGATTTTACTTTTTTTCTGCATTGAATTTCATTTTATTTGTTTGGGCGCAGTGTACAAGTCTGTCAAGATCAATCTGGATCCTGAGCCTGTCCTCTGGGGCAGTGTTTCCCAACCTTGGCAGCTTGAAGATATTTGGACTTCAACTCCCAGAATTCCCCAGCCAGCAAATATCATCAAGGTTGGGAAACACTGCTCTGGGGTATTAGCTACTCCTGTCGTCTTGGTGTCATCTGCAAATTTGGTTAGTTCCCTTTCTATACCCTCACATAGATCATTAATGAAGTTTATTTGTTTGTTTGTTTGTTTATAAATATATATATATGCATACAACATACATAAATTATATAGGCCTGGGGAAGATATTTCAATTCCCCCATGCCTGACGGCAGAGGTGGGTTTTAAGGAGCTTGCGAAAGGCAAGGAGGGTGGGGGCAATTCTGATCTCTGGGGGGGAGTTGCTTCCAGAGGGCCGGGGCCGCCACATAGAAGGCTCTTCCCCTGGGTCCCACCAAATGACATTGTTTAGTCGACGGGACCCGGAGAAGGCCAACTCTGTGGGACCTAACCGGTCACTGGGATGTGTGCGGCAGAAGTTATTAAAGAGTACTGGGCCTAGGACAGAACCTTGTAGTACCCCGCTGCTTACTTTAGCATGGTTTGTCAGCCAGTATACCCAGTTCCTACCAGCAGGCGTTTAATAATATTGTGGGAGAAATCTAGACCCTTTTGGGATCTTTGTCAATGTAATCTTAGGATAAGCTACACACCCACATCACATCAACACTCTGCGAGCTACACTGGCACCCTATCAGTCTATGGACACAATTCAAGGTGTTGGTTATCACCTCTAAAACCCAAGTCCCATTGGCTAGGCAGTGTTGGTTGATAGGATCACGGGAAGGGCCTTCCCTGTGGTGGCGCCAGCTCTGAAATCAGCTGCCCCCTGAGGTCCATACTGCCCCCACCCTACTAGCCTTCTGGAAGGCTGTGAAGATCTGGCTTTGCCGGCAGGCCTAGGGCAGTTGATCAGCACAGTACCATCTAGATCCAGCCACAAAATGACATGAATGGACTTGTAATGGGTTTTAGGCTGCCTTTTATATTACTTTTATATGTTGTACGCCATCCAGAGTCCGGAAGTATTTGGGCGGCCTATAAATTAGATTAATAAATCAATAAACTGAGCCACAGTGACACAGTGGTGAGAGTGCAGTACTGCAGGCTACTTTTGCCGACTTGGCAGTTCGAATCTCACCAGGCTCAAGGTTGACTCAGCCTTCCATCCTTCCAAGATGGGTAAAAATGAGGACCCAGATTGTTGGGGCCAATACGCTGATTCTGTAAACCGCTTAGAGAGGGATGTAAAGCGGTAGATAAGTCGTAAGTGCTATTGCTATAATTTGTATTATCTTGGGCAGATTTTTTTTTTTTGCTCACTTGTTAAAAGCCCTGGGAGTGTTCTTGGCCAATGGGAGACCCTTTCCCACCAATTTGCCTGTTTGTAGAGATTGACGAAGGGATGTGGCTAGGTGGGGTGGGGGCTCCCCTCGGCTGAATTTGCCAAGCGGTCATTTCAAATGGCCAGAGACGCCCGTCTCTCATGGTGGCAGACCAGCATCACTCTCTGTCATGAGAATTTTCTTCCGCTGTCGTCTCCTCCTATCCGTCCTGCAGGTTTCTTTAAAAAAACCAAAGAACAATTAAGATCCCCCCCCCCAATCAATGTGAAGGAGCACCACTTTAAAAAAAAGCCATGATTTAATAGTCTGTTGCAATATATTAACTGTGACACACATCATCATAAAAACACCTAAAATCAAACACTTCATGAAAAGTTGGTTGAGGCAGAGCTTGGGGGGGGGATGAATGAGTCCAGCCCCCCTACCTGGAATACAGGTAGAGGCTGAAAGGGGGAAAGTAATATAAGAGGCCCCCCTCCCTTTAGCTCCCCGGACATGGGAAGGAGAGCAGCCAAGGATAAGAAGAAGGTCCGTCTCCTTCAAACTTCCAACTGTCCTGCGTAGCTCTGAATAGTGGCACCTCTACCTAAGAACGCCTCTACTTACGAACCTTTCTAGATAAGAACCGGGTGTTCAATATTTTTTTTGCCTCTTCTCAAGAACCATTTTCCACTTACAAACCCGAGCCTCTGAAACTGTAACCAGGAAAGGTAGGGAGAAGCCTCCGTGGGGCCTCTCTAGGAATCTCCTGGGAGGGAACCGGGCTGGAAAAAGCGGGGAGAAGCTTCCGTGGGGCCTCTCTAGGAATCTCCTGGGAGGAAACAGGGCCGGAAAAGGCAGGGAGAAGCCTCCGTGGGGCCTCTCTAGGAATCTCCTGGGAGGAAACAGGGCCGGAAAAGGCAGGGAGAAGCCTCCGTGGGGCCTCTCTAGGAATTTCCTGGGAGGAAACAGGCCAGAAAAAGCGGGGAGAAGCCTCTCTGGAGCCTCTCTAGAAATCTCCTGGCAGAAAACAGGGCCGGAAAAAGCGGGGAAAAGCCTCCGTGGGGCCTCTCTAGGAATCTCCTGGGAGGAAACAGGGCCTCTACCCTCCCTTGGTTTCCCCAATCACATGTATTATTTGCTTTTACATTGATTCCTATGGGAAAAGTTGCTTCTTCGTACAAACTTTTCTACTTAAGAACCTGGTCATGGAACGAATTAAGTTCGTAAGTAGAGGTACAACTGTATATATCCAGACACTGTCAACTTGGTTGCAAGAATCGCCATTGGAGCATGGAGGGGTGTGGGTGTGTGTGCAAGTCCGGCTCAACCAGGGCAAACCTTGGTTCCAATCTCTGGATTTGACCTCTGATGGTCAAGGAGGGCATGGCTCTTCCACGACTGACCCTCGGAAACAATGTTTTTCAAGTAGAACGGGAAGGAGAGACCGTGGCGCCAAAGGCTATAGGGTGATGACAGTGCCGTCTTCCTGGAGGCTACCCGCTCGGCTGCCCCGCATGGAGCTCCCACTGCCACTGTGACTGTTCAGGGAAGGCAGGGAGCCTTGGGAGCTATAGAGCGAGAGGCTGTGCTGGAGGCTGTCAAGAAGACCCCCGTTGGGGCAGCTGGCCGGCAAGTCACTCTCAATCACCAGGTCTCCCTCTTCATCGCTTTCCCCTTCGGCTGTGCTACAGTTGCTCAGGTACTGAGAAGCCGGGCTCGGCGTCTGCTGGCTGGGCGTGCTGTCCGTCGACATGCCGGAACTCCCCGACGCCTTGCTGCTGCGGATCACGTTGTTACGTTGATTGGCCGGCTTGACGGTGATGATGAGGTTGTGGCTGTTGGCCACCATCATGTCGGTGACCTGGTCCAGCGACTTGCCCGCCACGTCGATGCCGTTGACTTCGAGGATCTCATCGTTGACGGCCAGAAGTCCGGTGCTCTCGGCCAAACCTCCTTTGACCAAGCGGGAGATGAAGATACCGGGCACTTTCTCCACTCCGTGATGTGCGACTCGCACACTAACCCCATCCCGGATGTAAAAGCCCAGGGGTTTGTTGGAACCATGTTTATGGAGCCGGACACGCCGGTGGGTCTCGGGCAAGATGTCCACGTCAATAATGGAGGAGATCTGGCGGAAGTCCTGAGGCATGCCAATCAACAGGTGCGGCTTGGCCCGTTGGTGCGTCGGCCTCAGCAGTCCCTTTTTCTTCCGCTGCAGTGAGTTGGAGGCAAAGACGCTGGCGTTGGCTTCAGCTGCAAGACAAAACAAAACAGGAAGGTAATGTTCTGGATCTGGGCTAGAATCGGCTGACTAGAGCTTTACAGGCTGGTAGTTTTCAAAAATAACATTCCTTTTACTCCTTCCACTTCGGTCCTCATCATTACAGCTCCGGTACAGAGAAAATGCATTCAACTCTTTCAGGCTAAATTACAAAGTTATAAATCTTTCTAATTAACAAGCTGTCTACTTCGAAACATTTTCTTATCTCTGGGTCAGGTTTCTGCTGTTAAAAAAACAGTATATCATCCAATAGAAACACTCACTTATTTGGGAGAGATGACATAAATTGCCATCTTGGTTGATTTGACGAAAGCGTCTTCTCTTCCGTTAAATTCCGGAAGTGGGGAAATTAATTAAATAATTAATTTACACACTTTGAAATAGCATATCAAAACTCCCCCCCCCCCCAATTTCTTCCTTTCTTTTCTGCAACCTTCTGAACTTGGGGTCTAACCAAGGACCGTCTTCTAAACTTGAACTATCAGAAGAAACATGAGTCTGCATACTTTCGTCTGACGGCTGATCTGTTTCGCTTTTCACTAGCTTCCCCCACATCTCTTAAATCAGGGTAATTGATAGCTTCTACGTCATCTCTGTCTTCTGAATCTGAAAATTCTAAAAGGTGACAGGGATCATACACAACAGGTGTTATGCGGGACGATAGTATCCTTCAGCTTCACCCCGGATTTCCTGAGCTCCTAGTTAGCTGAACCATTAATGGGTTGCAGCCGATGCGTGCTTGTGCACGCCCGCATGAAACTTGGCTTCTGCGCATGCGCAGCAAGCGAAATCTCACGCAAGGACGCTCTTGCGTGTGAGATTTTGCCGATTTTCAGCGTTTTTGGCTTCTGCGCATGCAGAAGTCATCTGGCTAACGTCAGCTTCAGCACATTATTTTATCCCCTGGTTAGGAGTTTTAAAAAATCTTATTCGGAGAGAGTAACAATTAAATGGCCTGCAAGCCTGTAAGAACTGGGAAGATATTTAGGACCTAAAGAAACTTATTCGGAGCAAGTAGAACAATGGAAAAAAAGCCTGCAAAGACTTAGGGCTGGAAAAATATTCTTCGGAGAGAGTAATAATGAAAGAGCCAACAATGTTAATAGCTGGGAAGATCATTAGCACGTTGCTACGGCTGGAAGAAAAGCTTCGAAAAAGCTACATTCACAGTATAAGATGCAGCCAAATTTTCAGCCTCTTTTAGGGAGGAAAAGGGTGCGTCTTATGCTCTGAAAAATACAGTATGTTACCCATTTACAAATAAAGTTGCCTGTCGGCGACCCAGCAATATTAGGTGCTAAATTCTGGATTTCCATCTCTTGATTTAGCAATTGTCTGTGTCTTCGGATTACCAAGTGATCTATTTTTTCCCAGCTCTGTCTTTCTCTGGTCTCTTGGAAATTGCTGGATGGTTTAGTGATGCAAAAATGATTTAGCGTTTTGGGATGTACAGTATCTGAAGGCCAAGGCGGTGCCTGGCTGGCAAGGAGAAACAGATCAGCCAAATAGATCATTTTCGAGTTTGTCTAAGCAAGAGACAGCAGGGGGCCACATGGCTTAATCACCCAAGGATAAGCCTCTTATCTATGTTACATAATGGAATGTTGCAATATGAGTTATTCTCTTTGTGGAAACCTGCCTGATTGGGGTGGGGATTAAGAAAATCTGAGTTTTGATAATGGGGTGCTTTTATTTATTTATTATTTATTTATTGGACATATGACACTCCTCTCTGAGGACTCGGGGCGGCTTACAACATAAAAAAGTCCAATATTAAACATCGTATTTTTTGGAGTATAAGACGCGCTTGAGTATAAGAAGCACCTTAATTTGGGGGGAGGAAAATAGGGAAAAGCCCTACATGGCTTTGGGCCAGAATACATCCGGAACCGCCTTCTACCGCACGAATCCCAGTGGCCGATAAGGTCCCACAGAGTTGGCTTTCTCCAGGTCCCGTCAACCAAACAATGTCGTTTGGCGGGCCCCAGGGGAAGAGCCTTCTCTGTGGCAGCCCCGGCCCTCTGGAATCAACTCCCCCCAGAGATTAGAACGGCCCCCACCCTCCTTGTCTTTCGCAAATTACTCAAGACCCACCTTTGTCGACAGGCATGGGGGAGTTAGGATATTCCTTCCCCTAGGCCGTTACAAGTTATGTCTGGTATGTTTGTGTGTATGTTTTGTTTTTATAATAAGGGTTTTTAGTTGTTTTATTAAATTGGATTGTTACATGTTGCTTTTTATCATTGTTGTTACCCGCCCCGAGTCTGCGGAGAGGGGCGGCATACAAATCCAATAAATAATAATAATAGCATCCTTAGTCTGGTCAGCTTCAGCACATTGTTTTATCCCCCAGTTAGGGCTTTAAAAAAAACCTTATTTGGAGAGAGTAACAATGAAAGAGTTTGCAAGCCAGTAAGAGCAGAGAAAATCATTAGCACCTGGTTAGGGCTGGAAAGAAACATTCTGAGAAAGTTAGAGAAATGAAAAAAAAACCCTGCAAAGACTTAGGGCTTGGAAAACATTCTTAGTAGAGAGTAACAATGAAAGAGCTTGCAAGCTGGTAAGAGCTGGGAACATTGTTAGCACCTGGTTAGGGCTAGAAAGAAACTTTCTGAGCAAATAGAGCAATGAAAAAAAGCCCTGCAAAGGCTTAGGGCTTGGAAAACATTCTTCGCAAAGAGTAACAATGAAAGAACCTGCAAGGTAAGAGCCGGGAAGATCGTTAGCACCTAGTTAACTTAGGGCTGGGGGAAAAAGCTTTGAAAAAAGCTACACTCAGAGTGTAAGACACCCCTGAATTTTCAGCCTCTTTTAGGGAGGAAAAAGGTGCGTCTTATACTCTGAAAAATACAGTAACTTAAAAATCCTATTAGTAATCTAAAAAAAACATTTAAAAAAACATACACTGGCATTCACACTCATTCATACCACAATCGGATTCAAATTAATGGCCCAAGCAAAATATTAAAGCTCAACAGGCCCAGGATTGCTGGCTCAAGTGAATTTTTGAGGCCTTCCAGAAGGCCAGGAGAGTGGGGGCAGTGCGAATCTCCAGGGGAAGTTGGTTCCAGAGGGTTGGAGCCACCACAGAGAAGGCCCTTCCTCTAGGGCCCACCAGCCAGCATTGCTTGGCTGATGGGACCTGGAGAAGGCCGACTGTGGGCTCTTTTACAGTTAACACTCTGGAATAGTGACAGTCTTCGAAGAGGGGCGGCATACAAATCTAATAAATAATAATAATAATAATAATTATTATTATTATTATTATTATTATTTATTAGATTTGTATGCCGCCCCTCTTTGAAGACTGTCACTATTCCAGAGTGTTAACTGTAAAATAATATTATAATAATAATAATAATAATAATAATAATAATAATAATAATAGAAACATAGAAACATAGAAGTCTGACGGCAGAAAAAGACCCCATGGTCCATCTAGTCTGCCCTTATACTATTTTCTGTATTTTATCTTAGGATGGATATACTGTATGTTTATCCCAGGCATGTTTAAATTCAGTTACTGTGGATTTATCAACCACGTCTGCTGGAAGTTTGTTCCAAGGATCTACTACTCTATTATTATTATTATTATTATTATTATTATTATTATTATTATTATTATTATTATTATTATTATTATTATAATATGGCCAACCTGAGGAATTCTGGGCATTGAAGTCCACCGGTCTTAAAGCTGCCCAGGTTGAAAAACACTACTATAAGCGCTAGAAGATAAACCCAATATTTTATTCTGCCCAGAAGGGTAGCCTCAATCCTCACACCCTACTTCTGAGTTGGCATTTGCTTCTAGGATTACAGAGCACAGTCTGGGAGGATTACACAGGGGTATGAATAATTCAGTTTTAATCACACTTTGACTTACGCCCCGCAGGCATTATTCTGTAGATCTCAGCAAAAGAACACAAAGGGCCCTGGCACTTAACCATCGCCACAACCAGAGCTCCAGACAAAGAAGCAATGTGTTTGAATCCTGCAAGAATTTGTTAGAAATTAACCTTCCCTGAAGCTCCCAAAATACATATGTTTAGGCTGCCAATTCTTCCATATTGAACAAGGGTATAAAAGGGGGGTGGGGGGTGGAGGGAAGGTTGTTTTGTGCCATAATGCCATAGGGCCGTGATGGCAAAGAGGTGCAGAGCTTTATCTGTGTTCACGTGAGCTATTGCCCTCGCTCAGCTTCGCCAGCTGATTTTCGGCTCACATGAAGGCTCCGGGAGGGCGTTTCTGGTCTCTGGAGGTTTTCTCGGGGATGAGGGAGGATGTTTTTGCCCTCCCCAGGCTCCACGAAAGCCTCTGGAACTTGGGGAGGGCGAAAAACAGACTTTCTGGGCCCACCAGAAGTCGGGAAATGGGCCGTTGCCAGCCTCCAGAGGCTTCAGGGAGGCCTGCTAGGTCCAAAATGGGGGTTGTGCGTGCTCTCTAGGCTTCAGGAGGCTTTCCTGAACCCTGGGGAGAGAGCGAAAAACAGTCCAAAGGAAACAGTGAAATACAATAGATAAATCAAATTAGTTAAAATTAGATAATCTAAAATCCCCAATTTTGTTTAAAAATCAATCATACCCATTCAGACAACAATCATACATAACATTCGTCAGCCACGGGGCCAAGATCTAATTGCTCCAAACCTGGTGGAATAAATGAGTCTTAAGAGTCTTGTGAAAGGCAAGGAAGGTGGGGGCAGTGGGAATCTCTGGGGGGAGCTGATTCCAGAGGGCCGGGGCTCCCACAGAAAAGGCCCTTCCCCTAGGCCCAGCCAAGTGACATTATCTAGTTGACGGGACCTGGAAAGTTGTGCGCATGTGCAGTGGGGATGGTGAAAAACAGCCAACGGTGAAAAATGGGCCACCCAGAAGTTCATTTCCAAACTTTCATGAACCTTGGGAAGAGCGAAAAACAGTCCAACGGGCCTACCAGAAATCCGGAGGCTTCACAGAGTTGGCCTTCTCTGGGTCCTGTCGACTAAAAATGGCCATCTGGCGGGACCTAGGGGAAGAGGCTTCTCTGTGGCGGCCCCGGCCCTCTGGAATCAACTCCCCCCGGAGATTCAAATTGCCCCCACCCTCCTCGCCTTCCGCAAGATGTTGAAGACCCATTTATGTCGCCAGGCCTGGGGGGGCAAATTCCCTTCCCCCTACTTTCTGACTGTAGCCTTTGAGAGTGGTATGACTGTGTAGTATTAATTGTTTCTTAATATTGACGGGTTTTAATTCTAGTTTTTATTAATATTGTATTTGCATTATTGTTCATTGTATTGTTATTGTTGTGAGCCGCCCCGAGTCCTTGGAAATAGAATAGAATTCTAATAAATTATTATTAATTTATTATTATTATGTGTGCATGCAAAGGGGGACGGTGTAGGAGTTGTGCGCATAAGCAGGGATTAGGTCCCACAGAGTTGGCCTTCTCCGGGTCCCGTCGACTAAACAATGTCGTTTGGCGGGTCCCAGGGGAAGAGCCTTCTCTGTGGCGGCCCCGACCCTCTGGAACCAGCTCCCCCTTGAGATTAGCACTGCCCCCACCCTCCTTGCCTTCCCCAGGCCTATACTGTTTATATATGGTATGTTGTGTGCATGTTTTTTGTTTTTTTCTAAACTATGGGTTTTTAGCTTTCTAATAATTGAATTTGTATTATATATTGTTTTCTGTTACTGTTGTGAGCCGCCCCAAGTCTGCGGAGAGGGGCGGCATACAAATTTAATAAATAAAATAAATAAAAATAAATTGTATTATGGGTGTGAACTCGTGCGCGCACCTTTGGGCACCTGAGCTAAAAAAACGGCTCACCATCACTGCTATATATCATAAGAACAGAGGGAGGCCAGAATGCACAGGAGCTGACAAGACCTGGACGCTATCTGTCAAAGAATTCCTTATAAGGAAGGATAACGGAACTGCTTTTCAGGTAGAATCCTCAGGGACCCGTCACTTAACATTTTCCACGCCTCGGTGAGCAGTTGGCCATCGCCCAACCTTCGCAAGTCATGGTTAGTTTTTGGGCAGTGTAAATCAAATGCATACAAAGGATGTCAGAATGGAGAATGTTGGCTTGCTGATCCATGAAGAACTCTGGAGACAGGAACCGAAAGGAGTCCATCCATCTTATGACTTAGTGCGATCACAATTCAAAGTGTTGGTTATGACCTATAAAGCCCTTCATGGCACTGGACCAGATTATCTCAGGGACCGCCTTCTGCTGCACGAATCCCAGCGACCAGTTCTTCTCCGGGTCCCGTCAACTAAACAATGTCGCTTGGCGGGACCCAGGAGAAGAGCCTTCTCTGTGGCGGCCCCGGCCCTCTGGAACCAACTCCCCCCAGAGATTAGAATTGCCCCCACCCTCCTTGCCTTTCGTAAGCTTCTTAAAACCCACCTCTGCCGCCAGGCATGGGGGAACTGAGATACTCTTTCCCCCTAGGCCTTTACAATTTTATGCATGGTATGTCTGTATGTATGTTTGGTTTTATAATAAGGGTTTTTAACTGTTTTAATATTGGATTGTTATATGCTGTTTTTATTACTGTTGTTAGCCGCCCCAAGTATATGGAGAGGGGCGGCATACAAATCCAATAAATAGATAGATAGATAGATAGATAGATAGATAGATAGATAGATAGATAGATAGATAAATAAAATAAAAGTAAAGTAAAGTAAAGTAAAGTAAAGTAAAGTAAAGTTAAATAAATAAGTAAGTAAGTAAGTAAGTTAATTAATTAATTAATTAATTAATTAATTAATTAATTAATTGAACGGTAGAACAGTGTTTCCCAACTTTGGCCACTTGAAAAGATTTGGACTTCAACTCCCAGAATTCCCCAGCCAGCGAATGCTGGCTGGGGAATTCTGGGTGTTGAAGTCCAGATAACTTCAAGTGGCCAAGGTTAGGAAACACTGGGTTAGAAACATAGAAACATAGAAAAAAACTTCCTTGTCCATCTAGTCTGCCCTTATACTATTTCCTGTATTTTATCTTAGGATGGATATACGGTATGTTTATCCCAGGCATGTTTCAATTCAGTTACTGTGGATTGACCAACCACGTCTGCTGGAAGTTTTTTTCCAAGCATCTACTACTCTTTCAGTCAAATAATATTTTCTCACGTTGCTTCTGATCTTTCCCTCAACTAACCTCAGATTGTGCCCCCTTGTTCTTGTGTTCACTTTCCTATTAAAAACACTTCCCTCCTGAACCTTATTTAACCCTTTAACACATTTAAATGTTTTGATCATGTCCCCCCTTTCCCTTCTGTCCTCCAGACTATACAATTGTTAAATGCAATGTTTGAACCTTCCCATAATAGAAGACAGAGCGGGGAAGGAAGAGGTCTTTCCAGATGGCCGTGCCTAAATGGAGCACCTTGGCAGACCCAGATCCCAAGTTATAAATACCATTCTGTGTTTTGGGTACAACGTCTTATTTTTAGCCTGGGAGCCAACAGAAGCTTTCTCCCCACTCCAGGAAATGGTCCAAAGTTACAACAACTCTCAATTTTCAGAAATGGTTGGAAGAAATATTAGAAAAGAAAATAGGAAAGAAAAACAGAGTTCTTTCTATTGGGACTATCCCGTGAAAAGTTTGAAAAGAGTCAAATTTATCTAATCTTATACATAGAAACATAGAAGATTGATGGCAGAAAAAGACCTCATGGTTCATCTAGTCTGCCCTTTTACTATTTCCTGTATTTTCTCTTAGGAAGGATATATGTTTATTCCAGGCATGTTTAAATTCAGTTACTCTGGATTTACCAACCATGTCAGCTGGAAGTTTGTTCCAACACATAACCACAGCAGCAAGAATTGTTTTCGGTGCAACATTGGAAAACACACCTACTGAGGAGGAGTTAATAGAAAAAATAACATTGTGTGCAGAAATGAATAAATTAACAATGGAATTGGAAAATAAGGACAATTCAGAATGCTATGGTTGTTAGGATAGGTTCTCTCATTGGCTAGAAAAAAGATAAATGTAAAGATATATAGTCAAATAAAGGAGAGAAAATTGGGGATTAAAAGTGAGACGATCGGTGAGAAAGGTGAGAAAAGAAAGGCGAGATATGAGTGTAAGATCAATGTATAGAAACTGTATATAATATGTATAATAATAGTTATTATTTTTAATTAGTATTATTTATTAGATTTGTATAGTTATGTTATAGAGATTGAGCACAATAAGAAATGTAAAACGCATGTCACACAACATCCAATGTTTTTAAATGTCGTACGTCTGTATGTTTATGTATAAATAAAGAATTATTTTTAATTTAAAAAATCCCAAAGTTATATCAACTCCAGATTTTGTAGGAACATTATAGGCAAGATAAAGCCCTTCATGGCATTGGACCAGAATATCTCCGGGACCGCCTTCTGCCGCACGAATCCCAGCGACCAGTTAGGTCCCGCAGAGTTGGCCTTCTCCGGGTCCCGTCGACTAAACAATGTCGTTTGGCGAGACCCAGGGGAAGAGCCTTCTCTGTGGCGGCCCGACCCTCTGGGACCAGCTCCCCCTGGAGATTAGAATAGCCTCCACCCTCCTTGCCTTTTGCAAACTCTTTAAAACCCATCTCTGTCGTCAGGCATGGGGGAATTGAGACATCTCCCCCGGGCCTATACAGTTTATGCATGGTATGGTTGTGTGTATGTTTGCTTTTAATAATGGGTTTTTTAGTGTTTTTAAATTATTAGATTTGTTGCACATTGTTTTATTGTTGCTGTGAGCCGCCCTGAGTCTACTGAGAGGGGCGACATACAAATCTAATAAATAAATAAATAAATAAAATAAATAAATTGATCAATCAATCAATAAATGAATGAATGAATGAATAAATAAATCAACCAACCAACCAACCAACCAACCAACCAATAAACAAACAAACAAATAAATAAACAAATAAACCAACCAACCAACCAACAAACAAACAAATAAATATAAGGTGTGTTTCCGTGACCTGCATTGGCTGCCGATCAGTTTCCGGTCACAATTCAAAGTGTTGGTCATGACCTTTAAAGCCCTACATGGCATTGGACCAGAATACCTCCGGAACCGCCTACTACCGCACGAATCCCAGCGGCCGATAAGGTCCCACAGAGTTGGCCTTCTCCGGGTCCCGTCGACTAAACAATGTCGTCTGGCGGGCCCCAGGGGAAGAGCCTTCTCTGTGGCGGCCCCGGCCCTCTGGAATCAACTCCCCCTGGAGATTAGAACTGCTCCCACCCTCCTTGTCTTCCGTAAACTACTTAAGACCCATCTATACCGCCAGGCATGGGGGATTTGAGACACCTTTCCCCCAGGCTTATTATAATTTATGTTTGGTATGTATGTGCTGCTTGGTTTTTTAAATTGATAGGGTTTTTAGTTTTTTCTTAATATTAGATTTGTGCCTGTACAATATTGTTTTATCGCTTGTTGTGAGCCGCCCCGAGTCTTCGCAGAGGGGCGGCATACAAATCTAATAAATTATTATTATTATTATTATTATTATTATTATTATTATTATTTTCTGTATCATCTCTTAGCTCAGAATTTACCATCACTCACAAGAGGCTAGAAAGTCTCCCATCTTTCTCTGCGGCTCTGAGAAGAAGGAAGAATGCAAGGAAAGAGATATGAAGACATGAGCTGGTGTCTGGCCAATTGTTGGCCGTGGCCATCTCTGGTATGCAACCCGATTTGAAATAAATCACATTAACGGTCTCATAAACTTGACTGCTGCTTCTGGATGACAACCGAGACTGATGTGATTTAAAAACTTAACGTGCCAGCAGCTTTCGCCAGCATCTGCCAAGTTCCCACTGCTCAGTCCTGTCGCCATGGCCTATTCCAGATCTTTTTTTAAAAAATATTATTATTTATATACACGCAAACATAACAATGACAAACAAAAAACAAAACATAAATTTGGGAAATTTACATTCCCTGCTCATTTGGAATTTCAGAGAATTTCCGGTTTTTCCTTATTTTTTGTTAACATACTTTGCATGTTTACATATTTACATACTTATTTTTGAATTTTATTTTATCTCTTGGATTACCTTTCTATGTAATTTCTTTTCTTTTACCATCATGTGACCTGGGTGGCTTAAAGGTCATGTGACTGGGTGAGAGTCGCTTACCGACCAAGGTAACTTTTCAAATAGGTGCCTGGACTCTTTTTCAGTTGATGAAGTCACATTATTTGAATAGCCACAAAAAGAACAAACGATAGACAGCCTTATTGGTTGAGGAGCACAGTCAACATTTTCAGATTTTCTACTGAACCCACAAGGTTCAGTATGATAACAGATTAGGCAAGTAGCTCAATTTTCTCAAACTGCTATCAAAGTTCAGTTCTAGATAATGATTAAAATGATTAAAGCGTTTATGGGTAAAAACATACTTATTTAATTATTTCCTATTATTAAAGTAATTAAGGATTATACTAAGGTACTAGAAAAGGAAGGACAATTTTTAAAAATCTATTAAGTATTCAATAAATAGTGCGTAAACTTACTACCCCCACTGTATCCCCCTCCCCCTGTGGGGTCAGCAGCCCATTACTGATTCCAGGGGGTTGATAGAGGACAGGAACATTGTCCATGGGATCACAATGTGTCAGACACAACTTCACAACTAACAACAACAAATCTGATTTATTTGATTTTTAGTTAGCATTTAGCCTGCAAACCCAGGCAACTAAGGCTTAGCATCAAGCCAAGATCGACTAAACCCTGCATTAACAGAAGGTAAAAAAATTCAAGTCTGAACATCTTGAATATTATTTTATACATGGCTCTCCAATGTTCGACTCTTTGCTACTCTGATCTAATCCTCCCAACGCTAGAATGGAAATAAATAATATGCAAAAATTCTAAACTTGGATAGAGTCAAATCAAACTTGGATAAATACACTCATGTCATTTATTTTTTTTAATTGCACAACAAATTTCAACAGTCAGGATCTCAGTCGACAAACATCTTTGGATTCCACTGTTGTCTCAAAGTATAACAATTTATTTTCTCTTCTTTAAGGCAAGAGGGCGCTGCTACTGCACAGATTAAATCATCTATGTCTCCGATCAAAGGACCCTCCTTGATATGAGAATTTTCTCCCTCCCAATGCATAGATTTGGAGGAAGAAGACTCTGAGGACTGAAATTATTAAAAGCTCCTAGGTTACAACTAATAGTATAGCCTTACAAGGGTCATAAATGACCGATCCGTATTATCCTACGGACTGGCTTGGTTTTGGAAAACAGATTTTACTCCCATTTAAAACAGCGTCTTCTGTCAAAGCACAATACTAATTTTTTAAAAAAACTCTTAATCTGCAGCAGCCTCCTCCCTCCTGATTTTTAAAAGCCCCATTATTAACTGTTCTGCCAGCATGTCTCAACTGCCCGTAATTACAGGGTAATTAGTCCAGGAAGACACACACCACACGATAAAAGGAAACCCAAAAGTTTTTATAAACAGAAAAACAGAAACAGCTCCATTTTCAAATGTCAAAAGGATTTTCTGGTACACACAAGGCACAGGTTACATGCAATCCAATTGCTCACCCAATAACTGGGAAACTGAGTCCAATTCTAAAGTCCAGAGAGTCCACACACAATCTTGAACAGCACAAAAACCACGATTTTGACAAAACAATGAATCAGATAAACTGCCATGAGGCTAAAACACCAGGCTGCACTTTTATCTGTAGCACTAATTCTTTCCCCCTAGGCCTTTACAATTCGTGTATGGTATGTTCGTTTGTATGGAGGTTTGGTTTTTTAGTTGTTTTAGTATTGGATTTATATGATGGTTTTTTTATTACTGTTGTTAGCCGCCCCGAGTCTACTGAGAGGGGTGGCATACAAATCCAATAAATAAATAAAATAAATAAATACTAATTACAGCAGCCCCATTGAACCACAGGTGGCCTCATTTTCTCTTGTAATAATCCTTCAGTTGTTGTCTCCTATGCATCACTCTACCCATGCGTGGATGTGTCATTAATTCTTGTTCAGAATCCAAGGATGATACAGATGATTGATCTCCTCCTGGGCTGTCTGCCAAACTCCCCTCCTCCCTGTCACTCACGCCTCCTTGGTCAGAGGAGACTTCGTCAGCAGATTCCACTGGGAGCAAAACAGGCCTGCGGCATGTGGATGTCTCCTCCACATCCACCTCCACATTCCTTGGGGCAGGAGCTGGGCCAGAGCTAACCACAACAATTAACACCACATCCCATTTCAGTGTTGGAATAGTCACCTCTGTATGTCTGGACTTTGGGAAAAGGTGTTATGTCTATTTAGATGGTTGCCTTTTCTAGCCAAATCTCTCTCACCTGTGGTTACTGTATTTAAGTTCAGTTTGTCCTTTTCACTTCCTTATTTCTTTTCCCTCTCTTCTCTTACTGCACACACGTAATGGCACATTAAGTGCCCACTTGTTTAGAATGGCACAAAATATCGGGCACAACATCCACTTGGCAGATTGGGAACAGGTATGGAATAGAAATTTAAAATTATCCAAATCGGTACTATATAAAGAAAACTATTATAAGATGTGTTATAGATGGTAATTGGCTCCAACTCAATTGGCAAAAATATATCCTAAATTTAATCCAAATTGTTGGCAATGCAAAAAAAACAACTGCACCTTCTTTTACATTTGGTGGTTGTGTTCTGAGACAAAAAAAATTGGAACAAAATTTACAAAAGAGGGCTTAGGTTAAGTGACTTTTCATTATAAAGAACATTGTTTTGAATTTTCAAACGTGTGTGTGTGTGAAATTTGTACCTGTGAATTTTTGGGAGAAGTCTACCAGAGAGCCTGACAGAACAGATTCCTATTATTGTTTTGTTTCTGGTATATGCCGTGAGCCGCCCCGAGTCCTCAGAGAGGGGCGGCATACAAATCCAATTAAATAAATAAATAAACCATCTGTCTGAAGTGGTGTAGGGTTTTCTCCTAAGCAGGGGTTGGACTAGAAGACCTCTAAGGTGCCTTCCCACTCTGTTGTTGTTGTTGTTGTTGTTGTTATTATTATTATTATTATTATTATTATTTAGGTTTCTCTTACCTCTCTTTTGGATGATGATCCGGAGAAGCGGATTGGCAGAAGAGAGGGCCTTGTGATAGTTATCATCATTGTTGATGGGAAGCAGATCTCCATGGATGTCGGTATATCCCAGGAGGACTTCGGAGCACGGGATCTGGTGCACCCTCTGGATCAGCTGATAGAATTCATGGAATCCACCCACGCTGGACCTCTTCATGGCGAACCGGCGAAACTCAGCCTCGAACTGCCACGAAGACAAAACAGTCTCAAGACACAAAATAATAGCCGGACCGATAAAAGCCGCTTGACCAAGGCTTGACCCCCTGGCCTTGGGGAAAACTTTCCAAAGCAGCAAAGTAAGTTGAGATTTCTTTTAATTCATCATCCCCCCACCACCACCTCCTCAAATGAAAAGGGGTTTTTACATCATTTGGACAAAACACAAAGCAAAGCATCATCTTGCGTTCACACATCACAACAAACCATAATGTGATTGTTTATTAGTGGGGGTAACAGGAAGATGGCCGTTAAGCAGGGCACAGAGACAATCCATTCGAGTTTGTCAAACTACAACAGACACAAATCATGTGTTGGTGTAATAGAGACAAAATACTCTTTAGCAGTCTTAAGAGCACACCTGGAAAACATATGTATGTAGGTATGTATATAGGTATGTAGGTATGTATATGTGTATGTAGAGGATAATTCTCTGCTTTACAAGGCAAAGGTTGCAGGTTCAAATCCCAGTGGGTATGGCTAGCTGATGAGGCCAAAAAAGGCCGAAATAGATCTATCCTAGTCTCCCTTAATTTTCAAATTCAGCAAAAAACATGTGACACATATAGATAGAATTGTTGGCTATCAATAAAATTAACTGCCTTGGAAATGACCCTGGGTTGGGCCGAGAGGCAAATAAGGAGCTGTGATGTTCCTTCAATACACCAGGGTGATTCAACACAAAAATATGTAACCCTTCCCTGGTGCAGAGCTGAAGGGATTGGATACTGTAGCCTAGAGGATAATTCTCTGCTTTACAAGGCAAAGGTTGCAGGTTCAAGTCCCAGTGGGTATGGCTAGCTGATGAGGCCAAAATAAGGCCGAAATAGATCTATCCTAGTCTCCCTTAATTTTCAAATTCAGCAAAAAACATGTGACATATATATATATATATATATATATATATATATATATATATATATATATATATACTGCTCAAATAAAGGGAACACTTAAACAACACAATATAACTCCAAGTAAATCAAACTTCGGTGAAATCAAGCTGTCCACTTAGGAAGCAACACTGATTGACAATCAATTTCACATACTGTTGTGCACATTCAACTTTGTACAAAACAAGTATTCAATGAGAATATTTCATTCATTCAGATCTAGGATGTCTTATTTGAGTATTCCCTTTATTTTTGAGCAGTAATACAGTAGTACCTCGTGATACGAACCTCTCGTCTTACGAACTTTCCGAGATACGAACCCGGGGTTCGGGATTTTGGTGCTTTTTGTTACGAACATTTCTCGCCTTATGAACCCGCCGCCCCGAACGCCGAACCCGGAAGTTCGGCAAAAGTTCGGGTTCGGGAAACTGCCGAGAAGCGCTGCCGCCCGGCTGTCACCTTTTGAAACAGCCGGGGGGCTTCTCAGCGGCCTCCAAACGCCGAACCCGAACTTTTGCCGAACTTCGGGGTTCAACATCTTTCAGTGCAAATTGGATGCTCTGCGGTTGAGCTCCATTTTTGCTACTCTACTGCGTCCATCCCCCCCGTCTGGGCAGTAGCCCATCCCTGGTTATGACGGCTGTCACTCTCTGCGATGTTCCGGCAAGCAAAGTCAACGGGGAAGGCAGTTTTACTTAACAACTGTCTTATGAATTTAAGAACTGCCGCGATTCGTTTTGTTACTCGCTTATCAACTTCAGTGATTCACTTGACAATGGGGGGCGAGAAAGGTCGTAAAATGGGGCAAAGATCTCGCTTAGCGACAGAAATTTGGGGCTCAAATTGCGGTTGTAAGTCGACGGCTTCCTAAAGAGATCTGAAGGGGGCACAATCTGAGGTTCGTTGAGGGAAAGATCAGAAGCAAGGTGAGAAAATATTTTTTATTTATTTTATTTATTTATTTTATTTATTTATTTTGTCCAATGCATAATACACATTGAAGAGAAAGATATGTAATAATATAAGTAAACAAAAGAATAGAAGAGAAGATATAAAAGTATAGGTGAACATGTTTGAAAGGAAGAAAAGATAAATGAGATAAGGAGAGACAATTGGAAAGAGATTGGAAGGCACACTGGTGCACTTATGCACGCCCCTTACTGAAAGAGTAGTAGATGCTTGGAACAAACTTCCAGCAGACGTGGTTGGTAAATCCACAGTCACTGCATTTAAACATGCCTGGGAAAAACATTTATCCATTCTGAGATAAAATACAGGAAATAGTATAAGGGCAGACTAGATGGACCATGAGGTCTTTTTCTGCTGTCAATCTTCTTTGTTTCTAAGAGTCACACATAGCCCGTTTTGAGTAGATACATGATTTTATACTCAAGAAAGAGACTGAAAGCATACAAATCTAAATAATAAATAAATAATAAATAAATAAATATTTACTGCTTTCATGGAAAAATGGATACAGCATCTGGGCATGTTATAAGAATTAGCTCATTTGATACAAAAAATCTGGAATACAACTCATACTTGGCTTTCAGAGATTACAAAAGAGGAAATAGAATTCACCCCGGAAGCTATGCCATTAGGAATTTGGAGAAAACCCTACTCAAAACAAACAATGCTTCTTACAACACATATAAACACTGCAACAAGAATTGCGATAGCACAACTCTGGAAAAATGACCAGACCCCAACGGAAGACTTAATTATAGATAAGATATATACATGCGTGGAGATGGACGAACTCACTAACTCAATCAAGGGAAACAAAATCATGGTATCAAAACGAACATGGCAAAAATGGCATGAATGGGTTCAAAAGAGAATATAGAAATAATATAATATGAAGCAATAGTACAATTGAAACAATCTACAGCTACCTTGTAAAAAGTTTTATTTACCAGTTAGTGAACGTAAAAAATATTAGAATATAAAAGTATGAAATATAATGTATATAATGGAATGTAACAGGTAAAAATCTACTATAAGAATGTTAATAGAGATGGTTTATAATCTGTAAAACAGAATAATGTGTGATTTGAATTATATGTGAAAACGTAATAAAGAAAATATTTTTTAAAAAAAGAATTAGCTCATTTCCTGCTCTCCAAACCTTTGATTTTAATCTCGGCTAAACTGCGAATTCATGCCTTGAATTTCTCATCTTCTCAGCCCAAGCTGTGCCCGGCAATCAACAGAATCGCCAAAATGGAAAAAGAAACTTTTTTTTTTCTTGACGGGGAAAACTTTTTTCTAACCAATGCCCTGGGGAGAGGTTAGGGCTGCGTTCTGAGAATTCTCCGCCCAACTGCTCGCAATTTGGAAAGTCCTGCTTCCAACACACCTGGAAGGCACCTGTCAAGCTTTAGCAGCTGCTTCCCAGCTGCTATTAGATACAGGCAAGCCTGCCACTTACAACAAGTCCAGTATTGGGTTCTACCAGGATGGGGGGTGAATGACATTCTAGTAGCAAAAATGGAGCTGTACACACAGCTCTGGGCGATCGGCATACGCGCTCACAGTGGGAGTGAAATTTGGCTTCTGCGCATGTACCTTTAATACTCTGCTCAAAAAAAATAAAAGGAACACTTAAACAATACAATATAACTCCAAGTCAATCAAACTATTTGGACAGGGAGTCTCTGCTCACAGTCGCTCATGCCCTTCGACTACTGTAACGCTCTCTACATGGGGTTACCTCTGAAAAGTGTTCGGAAACTTCAGATCGTGCAGAGAGCTATCATGGCTTTCCCAGATATGCCCATGTTTCATCAACACTCTGCGGCTTGCACTGGCTGCCGATCAGTTTCCGGTCACAATTCAAAGTGTTGGTAATGACCTATAAAGTCCTACATGGCATCGGACTAGAGTATCTACGAGACCGCCTTCTGCCACACCAATCCCAGCGGCTGATTATACGGAGGCTTCACAGAGTTGGCCTTCTCTGGGTCCCGTCAACAAAACAATGCCATCTGGCAGGACCCAGCAGAAGAGCCTTCTCTGTGGTGGCCCCAGCTCTCTGGAATCAACTCTCCCCGGAGATTCGAACTGCCCCTACCCTCCTCAACCTCTGTAAAATGTTGAAGACTCACCTTTGCCGCCAGGCATGGGGGGGAATTAATCTCTCCCCCTCCTTTTTTCGCTGACCTTTATTATGTCTATGTTCAGTTGGACTGAATGTGTATGATTATGTAGCTGATAAGTATTTTATAACAATGTATTTTTAAATTAGTTTTTTATATTTATTTGTTTGTTTGTTTGTTTGTTTGTTTGTTTATTTACTTACTTACTTACTTACTTACTTACTTACTTACTTACTTACTTACTTACTTATTTATTAGATTTGTATGCCGCCCCTCTTCGCAGACTTGGGGCAGCTAACAACAGTAAAAAGACAATATGAACAAATCTAATATTAAAAGTAATGTAAAAAATTTTTTTACATTAGATTTGTATTTATATTGTATTGCTGTTATGTTGTGAGGCGCCCCAAGTCTTCAGAGAGGGGCGGCATACAAATCTAATAAATTATTATTATTATCATTATCATTATCATTATCATTATCATTATCATTATCATTATCATTATCATTATCATTATCATTATCATTATCATTATTATTATTATTATTATTATTATTATTTGTGGTTAGCTCTGCCCCAGCTCCTGCCCCAAGGAATGTGCAGGTGGATGTGGGGGAAACATCCACATGCCACAGGCCTGTTTTGCTCCCGATGGAGTCTGCCGACGAAGCCTCCTCTGACCAAGGAGGTGTGAGTGACAGGGAAGAGGGAAGTTTGGCAGACAGCCCAGGAGATCAATCATCTGTATCATCCTTGGATTCTGAACAAGAATTAATGACACATCCACGCATGCGTAGAGTGATGCATAGGAGACAACAACTGAAGGATTATTACAAGAGAAAATGAGGCCACCTGTGGTTGGGTGGGGCTGCTGTAATTAGTGCTACAGATAAAAGTGCAGCCTGGTGTGTTAGCCTCATGGCAGTTTATCTGATTGATTGTTTCGTCAAGATTGTGGTTTTTGTGCTGTTCAAGATTATGTGTGGACTCTCTGGACTTTAGAATTGGACTCAATTTCCCAGTTATTGGGTGAGCAATTGGATTGCATGTAACCTGTACCTTGTGTGTACCAGAAAATCCCTTTGACATTTAAAAAGGGAGCTGTTTCTGTTTTTCTGTTTATAAAACCTTTTTGGTTTTCCTTTTATCGTGTGGTGTGTGTCTTCCTGGACTAATTACCCTGTAATTACGGGCGGTTGAAACATGCGGGCAGAACAATTATTATTATTATTACTCTGTGAAATCAAACTGTCCACTTAGGAAGCAACACTGATTGACAGTCAATTTCACATGCTGTTGTGCACATTCAGCTTTGTACAGAACAAAGTATTCAATGAGAATATTTCATTCATTCATTTGAGTGTCCCCTTTATTTTTTGAGCAGTATATTTTGCAAACCAGCAGGCTCTTCCTCAGATTCTGAGAAGCTCATGATAGTAAACTCCCGGGGCAAGTTTTACTTAGTCATTCTTTTCAAGCGCGCAGATACTTTTTGACCATTTAATGCAGGCATGCCAACCCACAACTCACATGGCACACGAGGTCCCAGTAACGGAACCTGACAAATTCATAAACTTATACATTTTATAATTTATACGTGGCCCAAGAAAATTCCTCTTCGATCAGCGTGGACCAGGCAAGCCGAAACGTTGGATACACGCCTGATTTAACACGTTATCTTCTTGAAAACAATCACATCCAGTCCTGGCTCCTTGTCCTAATTATGGAATGTTTTTATTATATTATTTGTGGTTACATTTGTGTCACTTTCATTATGAAGATTGTATACTGTACTTTTTTTTTTTAATCTGGGGAACTTTGGAGTCAGTGGCGAAATCTACACTGCTGAAAAAAAAATAAAGGGAACACTTAAACAACACACTGTAACTCCAAGTAAATCAAACTTCTGTGAAATCCAACTGTCCACTTAGGAAGCAACACTGATTGACAATCCATTTCACATGCTGTTGTGCACATTCAACTTTGTACAGAACAAAGTATTCAATGAGAATATTTCATTCATTCAGATGTAGGATGTGTTCTTTGAGTGTTCCTTTTACTTTTTTTGAGCAGTATACTTACCTTCCCTACTGGTTTGGAAGTATGTGTTTTATTTTACCCTCTGCGCATGCTCAGAAGCCTTTGCAACGCATGGGCAGAGGGTTAAAAAAAGAAAATGGCAGTTTGGGTGGGCAGAGCCTCTTGCAGCTGTCCCTACCGGCTCTCCAAACCACCAGTGGATCCAGAGGATCCAAACAGCAGAAAACTTTTCTTTTAAAATAGGGTTTGCTTGCTCTGTTGGAAAAAGTTGATGTTAGGCTCTCCAAAGACAACTATGAACAAAGAGCAACATATTGTTGTTACAATAACTGAGAGCATGCAAGATTTTTCCTGTAAATTCTCTGCTCCTCCACGCTAAATCCCATTCAAAACTAACTTCCTGATGCAGTGCTACTTCTACTCACTATAACAATAAATAATAACAGCTAAGAGCAGCATAGGTTGTATTCAGTGAAGGGTTGCTAAAATTTTTACTATCACGCTGTGGGCGTGGTTTATTTTATGGGTGTGGCTTGTTGGCCATGTGACTAGGTGGGAGTGGCTTCATGATCATGTGATCGGGGTTGCTTAAAGGTCATGCGACTGGCTTAAAGATGGCCAACTTAATGTCACTCACATCAAGGGTTAGGGTTAGGGCACCTGGCCTCTCCTCGCCTTAAAGAGATACAATTTCCCTATCTATTTACTATTACTGAACATCCAAAATATACTATTTAATTCTATTTATATATTTTTTTTATTTATTTAGTCAAACAATTATAGGGTGGTAATTTGTACAAATAAAACATTAGATAAGTAATGATAAAAAATAACAAAAGAAGACAATAGGACAGGGACGGTAGGCACAGTGGTGCGCTTATGCACGCCCCTTACAGACCTCTTAGAAAGGGGGAGAGGTCAATTGTAGATAATCTAAGGTTAAAGGTTTTGCGGTTAGGAGTAGAAACCACAGAATCAGGCAGTGCATTCCAGGCATTGATTACTCTGTTGCTGAAGTCGTATTTTTTGCATTCAAGTTTGGAGCGGTTGTCATTTAGTTTAAATCGATTTTGTGCTCGTGTGTTGTTGCGGTTGAAGGTGAAGTTGTCATTAACAGGTAGGACATTTTGGTATATGATTTTATAAACTATAATTAAGTCGGAACGGAGACAATGGAGTTGTAAGTTGTCTAAACCAAGAATTTCAAGTCTGGCGGAGTAAGGTATTTTGTTGTGAGGAGTGAAGGACTCTTCTTGTGAAATATTTCTGGACTCTCTCAATTGTGTGGATGTCAGATATGCAATGTGGGTTCCATACAGGCGAGCTGTATTCTAGGATTGGTCTGACAAATGTTTTGTAAGCTCTTGTTAGCAGTTCAAAATTACCAGAGAAGAAGCTGCGAAGGATTAGGTTAGCAACTCTTAAAGCCTTTTTGGCAATGTTGTTGCAGTGGGCTCTAGGACTTAGTTCATTGGATACGAGTACTCCAAGGTCTTTGACAGATTGAGGGTTATCAATAAGTTCAATTCCTTCAAGTTTATATTTAGTATTCTGATTCTTTTTACCAATATGTAAGACAGAGCATTTAGTGGTATATGTGTACCACTAAATGCTCCATATTTAGTATATTCTGTATACGCCATATGTGTACATACATATTACACACAGGCACACAAAATATATACATTATCTACTATATAAAGTGTATGTACACAGAGAGAGAGAGAGAGACAGCTCTTCTAAAATTATATGCATTCAACCTCATTTACTGCAACAGGAAAAACATACCCAGAACCAGGAAAAAAAAAGGGGGGGAAATTCAATTTTTTTCTACCGGTTCTTCGTACCTGACTGTACCCGTAAGAGCCCATCACTGGTTGTATTCAAATACCAAACTATGCTAAAATACACTGTGATTTGTTTAACGTGGCTGCATTTGAACAAACCACGGTTGCTTGGTACCGCATTTCAAAACCACCCACCCCAACCTCTCGGTTGATCCAATATGCTACGTAAAACCAACCCAAGCAAGCCACCGGATGATGGTGTAAACCAATAGCAATAGCACTTAGACTTATATACCACTTCATAGTGCTTTTACAGCCCTCTCTAAGCGGTTTACACAATCAGCATATTGCCCCCCAACAATCTCACCAGGCTCAAGGTTGACTCAGCCTTCCACCCTTCTAAGGTGGGTAAAATGAGGACCCAGATTGTTGGGGTTAATAGCTTACTCTCTGTAACCCGCTTAGAGAGGGCTGTAAAGCACTGTGAAGCGGTATATAAGTCTAAAAGCCATTGCTATTGCTACATGTTCCAGCAAAGGCAAAAAATGACAATCATTAAGTGTTGGACCTCATGATTCTTGACTAATCTATATTTTCTTTTATGTACACTGAGAGCATCTGCAACAAAGACAAATTCCTTGTGTGTCCAATCACACTTGGCCAATAAAGAATCCTACATCATTCTACCACTTCTAAATGTTGCTTAGGTCAATATGTCAAAACGCACATCGGTTGGCTGGGAATGTTGAGAGTTGATGTCTATGGGGACAGGCTTTCTATTCAGACTAAAACAAATGAAGGAAGATTGCAGGATTTGGGTTTGGCTAGTCACCAAGGTTGAGAAACACCAGGTTGTTGGGGGCAAGATGCTTACTCTGTAAACCACTTAGAGAGGGTTGTAAAGCACTGTGAATAATAATAATAATAATAATAATAATTATTATTATTATTATTATTATTATTATTTATTAGATTTGTATGCCGCCCCTCTCCGAGGACTCAGAGCAGTATATAAGTCCTTTCCTTCCTTCCTTCCTTCCTTCCTTCCTTCCTTCCTTCCTTCCTTCCTCCCTCCTTCCCTCCTTCCTTCCTTCCTGTTCACTCAGCCGTCCACCCTTGGAGTAAAACGAGGACCAAAATTGTTCGGGGCAAGATGCTGACTCTCTGTAGACCACTTAGAGAGGGCTTTAAAAGCACTGTGAAGCGGTATATAAATCTACTGCTATTTTTTCCTTCCTTCCTTCCTTCCTTCCTTCCTCCCTCCCTCCCTCCCTCCTTCCTTCATTCCTTCCTTCTGGTTCACTCAGCCTTCCATCCTTCTGAGGTGGGTAAAATGAGGACCCAGATTGTTGGGGCTATTATGCTGATTCTGTAAACCGCTTAGAGAGGGCTGTAAAAGCATTATGAAGCAGTATATAAGTTTAAATGCTATTGCTATCAGCTCTGATGCCACCTCCCCTACACTATTGCATAACCTGCAGGCAGCAGTATGTGTGTGTGTTGGGTGTATGTGTTGTGTGCATGTTGTGTATGTGCAGGTTGTGTGTGTGTGCGTTGTGTGTTTTTCCGGAGGCTAGGAAGAAACACTCCGGGCCCTTCCTCTCTCCCCTCCAAGCTGGCCAGCACCAGCAACAGCAGCAGCAGCGACACAAGGAAATCCCTCCATCTGGGAGCAAAGAAACCCCCCTGTGGCCCAGCCGAGCCCACCCACCGAAAGACGCCCGGGGAAAGGCGAGAAGGGAGAGGCGGGGATATTTAAAAACAATCAGCCCGCCACCCCCTTAGGTCGCCCTTAAGCGCCCGCGCAGCGCCGCATCCACAATAAGCGAGGTGCGTCGCGATCGCTCTCGCCCCCCCTCCGCCTCCCTCCGGTGCAAGAGAGAGATCGCGGGGTCGAGTCGGGTTAGAGATTCCAAAGCCCGCTTGGGAAGGAGGAGGAGGAGGAAGGAGAAGGAGGAGAAGGAGGAAGAGGAGGAAGAAGGGGAAGGGGAAGAAGAGGAGGAGAAGGAAGAGGAGGAGGAGGAAGAGGGAGAGGATGGCGAGGAAGAGGAGGAAGAAGAGAGGGGAGGAGAAGGAAGATGAAGAAGAGGAGGAAGAAGAAGAGGAAGAGGAGGAGGAAGAGGAGGAGGAAGAGAAAGAAGAGGAAGAAGAGGAGGAAGATGAAGAAGAGGAGGAGGAGGAAGAAGAAGAGGAGGAGGAAAAGAAGAGGAAGATGAGGAGGAGGAAGATGAAGAAGAGGAGGAGGAGGAAGAAGAGGAGGAAGAGAAAGAAGAGGAAGAGGAGGAGGAAGATGAAGAAGAGGAGGAGGAAGAAGAAGAGGAGGAGGAAGAGAAAGAAGAGGAAGATGAGGAGGAGGAAGATGAAGAAGAGGAGGAGGAGGAGGAGAGGAAGAAGAGGAAGAGGAGGAAGAAGAGGAGGAGGAAGATGAAGAAGAGGAGGAGGAAGAGAAGGAAAATGAGGAGGAAGAAGAGGAGAAGAAGAAGAGGAAGAGGAGGAAGAAGAGGAGGAGGAGGAAGAGGACGAGGAGGAAGAAGAGGAGAAGGAAGAAGAGGAAGAAGAGGACGAGGAAGAGAAGGAAGAAGAGGAGGAGGAGGAAGAAGAAGAAGAGGCCGCTCCCCGTTGCACCTGCTGCGCGGCCGAGCCAGCATTCCGCCGCTGCCCGCCTGGGCCCAGCATCTCGCAGCCGGCGGGGCGGGAGGCCAATTGCCGCAGCCTCCGCCTCAGGAGGCTTCTCCGCCCGCCGATCGGTCTCGCCGAAGCTTCCCCCGCGCGCGGCTCCCCTCACCTTGCTTTTGACCTCGATGACCGGCTCCGAGCTCCGCGCCGGTGTGCGGTGGTGCTTAGCCATGCTGCGCCCGCCGGGCCGGGTCGCCTTTCCAGCTGCCCCGCGGGTGTCTCGCCGTCGCTGGCGGCTATTCTCGCCGCTGCTGCTCCGCCGCCGCCGCCGCCAAACGGGGACAGCCAGCAGGAGGGGAAAGAGGGAGGGAGGTGGGGGTGAGAGAACGCTCCGTCTATATGACGTCACCCCAGCAGTCGGAGAGAGGTCCCCCCGCCATTGGCTGAGGTGGGCCCGGGAGGGCGGGGTCAAATCTCCGCGGCGTTAGGAATGGAAGGTGGCTGACAACGTCGTCTAGGTAACCGAGCTCCCGGGGAGGGGGGGGTGTAAGGTGTATCCCGCGGGCGGGAGATCAAAGTGGGAGGGGGGAAAGCGAGAGTGGGCCGCGCGACGTCGGTCAGGCTCGCTTTGACTGCTTCACCGGGCGGGAAGGAGAGTGGAGGCGGTTGAAGCGGCAGGAGGGAGATGCTTACCTTTGTCTGTCTGTCCGTCTGTCATCTCTATCATCTATCTTCTAGCTGTCTATCATCTCTCTCACACACACATGTCTGTTTGTCTGTCTGTCTGTCTGTCTGTATGTATGTATGTATGTATGTATGTATGTATGTATGTATGTATGTACATATGTCGTCTCTCTCTCCTATCTGTCATTTATCTATCTACCTATCTATATCTGTCTGTCTATCACCTCTCTCTATCATCTGTCTGTCTGTCTATCATCTCTATCATCTATCTTCTATCTGTCTATCATCTCTCTCTCACACACACACATGTCTGTCTGTCTGTATCGATGGATGTCATCTCTCTCTCTATCTATCATCTATGTATTTATCTATCTATATTTGTCTGTCTATCATCTCTCTCTCTCCTATCATCTGCCTGTCTATCTGTCTATCATCTCTCTCTCTCACACACACACATATCTGTCTGTCTGTCTGTCTGTCTGTCTGTCTGTCTGTCTGTCTGTATGCATGGCCCTTATGCACAGACTTTTTGGAGTCACCGCCGGTCTGGGAAGGGGGCGATTTTACCCTTCCTCCCTGTGGAGGAGGAGAAGGGGAAGTGGAAGGAAGTAGGAGGTGGAGAGGAGAAGAATAGAGGAAGTAAAGATGGAAGTAGAGGGCCAGGAGGAGAAGGGAAGGAGTGAGAAAGTAGGAAGAGGAGATGGAAGCAGAGAGAGGGCAGTGTGCGAGAGAGACTGATGATAAGTAGGAGTTGAAAACTGGTGCAACTTAAGATATTGGTTTAGCGTTGACTGATTATGTATGTTATTGATATATTTTAAGGTGTGCGTGTGTGTTGATATTTAAATGGAATTTGCAGAGAATTTTTTTTTAAAGAAACCCAAAATTACCCTCTCTTCACTTTGGGGTGGGGGACGGTCTCTCGAAACCCGCTCGTTTTCCGAAGCCCCCGTGAGGCTACTGGGGTAAGACCGAAGCCGAAGTGATCAACTCCATCCCGTCTTCAGGGGATCCAGGCTGAGATCTTCGGGGGGACGCAGGCTGAGATCTTTGGGGAATCCAGGCTGAGATCTTCGGGGGATCCAGGCTGAGATCTTCGGGATATGCAGGCTGAGATCTTTTGGAAGCCCAGGGCAGCAAGAAGATTAACTCACTAGACTGATTAGATCGGAGGTCTTCAAACTTGGAAATAAGACTTGTGGACTTCAACTCCTAAAATTCTGGGAGTTGAAGTCCACAAGTCTTAAAGCTGCCAAGTTTTAAGGACCCCTGGATTAAGCTAATAACGTGAAGCACATGTGCAAACCCAGCTGATGCCCATGATCCTATCTGGATCTAAAGTGCCCTTAGTCCTTCCCCTTTAAGATGTGTGGACTTCAACTCCCAGAATTCCTGACTAGGGAATGCTGGGAGTTGAAATCCATATATTTTCAAGGTTCAGAAACATCGCTCAGTGCATCAATGGCTGTACTTGTGCTATCAGTTTCCGGTCACAATTCAAAGTGTTGGTTATGACCTATAAAGCCCTTCATGGCACCGGACCAGATTATCTCAGGGACTGCTTTCTGCTGCACGAATCCCAGCGTCCAGTTAGGTCCCACAGAGTGGGTCTTCTCCGGGTCCCGTCAACTAAACAATGCCCCTTGGCGGGACCCAGGGGAAGAGCCTTCTCTATGGCGGCCCCAGCCCTCTGGAACCACCTTCCCCAAGAGATTAGAATTGCTCCCACCCTCCTTGCCTTTCGTAAGCTACTTAAAGCCCACCTCTGCAGGCATGGGAGAATTGAGATACTCTTTACCCCTAGGCCTTTACAATTTTATGCGTGGTATGTCTGTATGTATGTTTGGTTTTTATATTAATGGGTTTTTAATCGTTTTTATTATTGGATTATTATTGTACGCTGTCTTATTATTGCTGTTAGCCGCCCTGAGTCTCTTAAGAGGGGCGGCATACAAATCCAATCAATCAATGAATCAATCAATAAATAAATAAATTCTTATTCTCTGTAGCTGTCCCAACATTATGAGCCGGGGTGGCGCAGCAGGTAGAGTGCTGTACTGCAGGCCACTGAAGCTGACTTGTAGATCTGAAGGTCAGCAGTTCAAAACTCATCACCGGCTCAAGGTTGACTCAGCCTTCCATCCTTCCGAGGTGGGTAAAATGAGGACCCGGATTGTGGGGGCAATAGCCTAGCTCTGTTAAAAAAAAAGTGCTATTGCTAACATGTTGTAAGCTGCCCTGAGTTTAAGGAGAAGGGCGGCATAAAAATCGAATAAATAAATAAATAAATAAATAAATAAATAAATAAATAAATAAATAAATAAACAAACAAACAAACAAATAAATAAATAAACAAACAAACAAATAAACAAACAAATAAATAAATACATACATAAATAAATATTCAGGTTGTAGAAGTGCTTAAGAGGAAATTGATGTATGTTTCTTTCTGTTTTGAACTGGAGTTGTCCCTAAAATCTAACCAACCCCCCCCCTTTTAAATATTAAATATTATCAAATAAGAATGGAACAACATGTGAGGATTTAATCAAAGCTCACTCCATGAATTGATTTTTTTTTAATTGAGCGAATGTACTAAATGGCTGAATAATTCTGTCTTCCCAAATGACCCCATTTTATTTTCCTTGTAGAGTAAGTAAGTGGAACCGCTTGCCTCCGGAAGTTGTGAATGTTCCAACACTGGAAGTTTTAAAGAAAATGTCTGAAGTAGTGCAAGGTTTCCTGCTTAAGCAGGGGGTTGGACTAGAAGACCTCCAAGGTCCCCTCAACTCTGTTGTTAAGCAGTGAAGCCTGGCAAAAGCACCGGTGTCGTCTTCTACTTTTAAAAAATAACATCCTGCAACTTATAATGGTTACCAAGGAAAAACTGAATTTTGTAGGAGTTAGTTACTTAAATTAAATCCTGATTAGAGTCTGCTCCACCCACTTCTATTTTTAGGAGTGATCTTAAAAACAGTTCCATTTTCCCGTTTTTAACTACTGTATATTATTCTTGAAGTAATTTTGGGCTAACGGACTATTCAGAACTACGTAATTTTCTCTAGATTTTTTTTCTCCCACTGTTTCTGAAAAGGATAGGCAAGGCAATGAAAAAATGTAGCACTTTACAGCTGAAAGTAACGCATGTAGAAGCTCATGTAGGTTTGCCTAAAATCATAATGTTTCTCAGCCTTGGCAATTTCAAAAAAACCAAGTGTAATTCTTTAACTCCCAGAATTCCCAAAACACCATTGACACAATTGTCTTTGGTGTTTGTAGTTTTAAAAACAGAAGTAAAAGAAAGTAGAGAATTTATAAATCCATCCAAACCTTGAGTAAATCCACTCTTCCTAAACTTCATGGGTTTTTTCCCACGTCATATTTAACATCTGGGGGGGAAAACATTATTTGATGCTATTTCTTTCTTTGTTGTGGGTTAAAGACTTTAGACTTTTTTTTTCTGTGCCCAAAAAGGTTAGAAATAACCTTTTTAGATTTGGAAAGTGGGTGGGATTTTTTCCCCAGTCTTGTGTTTTTTATAGATTTAAAAAAATAACTTTAAAGGAATCTTTGAGCTTAGATTAAAATTTGCAGGAGCTGGTAACAAAACAGTGTGAAACTTATGTATCCATTTGGCAGTGTTCAAAGTATATTTTACCATTTTTTAATCTTTATTCTTTAAGAAAGTAGGACAAGCTATTTTGAATGAAGCCTGCTTCCTGCAGAGATTAATATAGCGCTTCTAGAAACTCTATAAGCAAGCTATTAAACATAGATTAAATATACATTCTCTTCGGTTTCCATCCTCAGCAACTGATATGCATTGATATATAGCACTTAAGCTTTCCATGCGAAGAGAATAAATTATTTTGAAGACTTCTGAGCAAGTAACACTTTGTAGCATTAATTTGTTGGAAGAAATCTTTGAAATTTCAATCTTTCAAGGCATATCCATATTTCTCCAACACTCTGTGGACTGTATTGGCGGCCGGTTGGTTTCTGGACGCAATTCAAAGTGTTGGTTATGACCTATAAAGCCCTACATGGCATCGGACCAGATCCTGCTTAGGAAGGAAACCCTACACTACTTCAGACAAATGGTTATCCAACATCTTCTTTTCTTTTTAAATATTTTTATTAATTTTCCACTTAAAAAAAAAAGAAAATACAATACTAAGTACAGAAGAGAATCAAAGAAAATCAAATTAATAATATTATATAGATATTAGCATTATATTAGCATTCAAGTCACTATATTTATATTATATTAATTATACACTAGACTAATTTGTCTCAAGTATATAAATTAGTACATGCTGGAATTAGGCTGATTGTAAGTATGTATGTTTTTTACATTATCGTTATTATTAATTTTTATTATTAGATTTTAACTGTTTTTATTGTTGTTGTATTTATTCCGATTGTTAGCCGCTCAGAGTCCTTTTGGAGTGAGCGGCATATAAATACAATAAATCAATAAATAAAGGTCTGACCTTTAAAAAGGTGCAAAAAAGGGCAACCAGACTGATCAAGGAAATGGAGCACCTCCCTTATGAAACCAGGTTGCAACGTCTTGGTCTCTTCAGCCTTGAAAGACGGCGTTTAAGAGGTGACTGGATCGAAGTGTATAAAATCATGCAGGGGATAGAAAAGGTGGATAGAGAAAAAATATTTTCTCTATTACACAATCCTAGGACGAAGGGGCACTCCTAAAGCTCATAGGCAAGAAAGTGAGGACAAATCAAGGGAAATATTTCTTCACCCAGAGAGGGTTGTTGATTGATGGAATTCACTTCCGGAAGAGGTCGTGACAGCTGTCAGCCTGGATAGCTTGAAGGCAGGATTAGACAGATTCGTGGATGCCATGTGTATCGGTGGTTATTGAAACGGATGTCCATGTGCCACCTCTATGTTGGTTGAAGCAGGCAGTACCATTTGTTGGGGGGTCAAGGGAAAGGGAGGGTTTTGCCTTCTCTTTCTGCTCAAGATCCCCATGGACAATTGGTGGGCCACTGTGTGACACAGAACGCTGGACTCAATGGGTTTTGGCCTGATTCAGCATGGCTCTTCTTATGTTCTTACGTTCTTATGACCTTTTCTGGCATACCTTTGCCCATTCATAAACCCCCAGTTGTTGTTGGTTGTATTTAACGTGTGGGAGGCCTTTACTAATTTTGATCTGCAGGCAACTTGTATGCATGTCCTTGGCTGGCTTAACCTTCCTTTTGTAAGGAGTGCCTTCCAAAGGAGGCTTTGTACTATTCAGAAGGCGTGGAGCACGCCGGTGATTCAACATAAAACATAAATGAGAACGTTTTGGTCTATTCCCTGCAGGATTTATGACCAGCTGGTCCAGCTGATAGTGAGTAGATGCAAAAAGTGAGCTGTACCCCCCCCCCATCTATGCTTTGAAAAGACAATTTGGGTTTCCAATGTTCTTCAGTCCTTTTTTATTACATCCGTGCCTTAATCAGTCCTGATTACTGATGACAACAGGGACAGGTTGCATTTAATAATATGCATGTACATTTTAATAAACAATCGTCATAATTTTTGTGGGCAACATCCCCGGTATCTTTTACCTAGGGCTGACAGGGCGTGACTAAGTCTATAATCATCCATCTGGTTTTGTGCCTAAGGCAAAACTAAACTCAAGTCTCCGGGTTTATAATCCAGCACTGGTATCCATTAGGCCAAATTGTTTTCATAGCTCCAAGCAGTGTGTGCTCAATTCCGCCAAAGCAGAATTGAGTAGAAGGACATAGGCTACTGCATCCGTGGCATATCAATGCAACTGTAAAAAGAACACACCTATGTAACAGAATAATAGAAGAGTCAGAAGGGACCTTGGAGGTCTTCTAGTCCAACACACACACACACACACACACACACACACACGTTTAAATTTATAGGCCACCTTCCTTCTCACAGACTTAGGGTGGCTTACAGCAATAAAACATAGTAGAAATTTATTTTTATTTTTTTTAAAAGAAATGCACTTAATTTAGGGGGGGGGGAAAGAATAGCGTTAACCTTTTTTGTATTTTTTTCCCACCAAACTTACACAAACATCCACACCTATACCATATTATGAGAACATCCATAGTTATACATTTATATCCAAAATATCTTAAGCATATATCGTACACTACTTCAGACAAATGGTTATCCAATATCTTCTTTTCTTTTTAAATATTTTTATTAATTTTCCACTTAAAAAAAAAACCACAATAATAAATACAAAAGAAAATCAAAGAAAATTAAATTAATAATAGTATATATAGATATTAGCATTATATTAGCATTAAAGTCACTATATCTTTGGAGAGGGGCAGCATACAAATCTAATAAATTATTATTATTATATTTATATTATATTAATTATACACTAGACTATCATTTGTCTGAAGTATCTAAATTAGTACATGCTTTTTTCCATTAACAAAATAATTTCATATATACTTCAATGATTTATCGTGCAGGCTATAGTGCACCCTCCCCCCCAGATTGTAAAGTCTAGATTTTATTTATTACATACTTCAAAATATTTAAGAAAGTAAACATAATAAACAAATTAACATTCTTAAAACAACTGTAAAGCAAAGCTAAACTACCTATACTTTTCCTTATCTTAATACATATTTTATCGTTTCTCAAGTAATCCTTTATGATTATGCGTTCCTGCTTTTTTTCAAAAAGAACATCTGTCATCTATCCATTGACTTTCATTACTATGCGACTTAGCATTACTATACTATAATGGCTATGTTCTATCTCTGTAAATCGGGTTTGTCATTTATTTCATTGTTTGAATTAAATATAATATTCTGGGGAGCACATTGGTTTTAATAACAGCTATTTTTCCCATTAATGAAAATTGAAGTTTTCACCATCTATTTAGATCCTTCTTAAAACTTCCAGTGTTGGAGCATTCGTAACTTCTGATTAACAATTAATTCGGATTAATGGTTCTCACTGTCAGAACATTTCTCCTTAGTTCTAAGTTGCTTCTCTCTGCGATTAGTTTCCATCCATTGCTTCTTGTCTTGACTTTAACGAATAGCTTGACTCCTTCTTCTTTGTGACAACCCCTGAGATATTTGAAGACTGATATGTCACTCCTAGTCCTTCTTTTCATTAAACTAAACATACACAATTATCCCCTAATTACCTTTGTTGCTCTTCTCTGTACTCTGTACATAGTGCCACCATAAAAATAAGTTGAAATAACTTACACCAGGTAGAAAAATGATCTAGCGATTTTCACCCAATTTGCAGAAATAGAATTTGCTTTAGAATGTTTAGAAAGATGATTACTTATACAAATTTTTGGAGGTGTGTTTATTTAGTACTGAAAGACTCTTGTCTGAATATCCGGTCTTTGTTGTAATTATCTGTAATCTTGCAAGTTCCCCATCATTCCATTACTTCTCCAGGAAAATTCTAATGAAAGGACTTATTCTAAGGGGAGTTTCTTCAATAGCTATTCAAGTTAGTCACCACCACGGAAGAAAGCTCTTCTGAAACAATTCAGCCCCTGAGAAATTCATGGGGAAATTCTTTCATTGTAGGGGAATTATTTTCGCTGCGAGGGAAATGGTTCCCAGCCATTTCCCTTTCTTGAGGATCCCGGGGTTCACTGAGAGCATCTGCACCAAAGGCAAATTCATTGTGTGTCCAATCACAGTTGGCCAATAAAAATTCTATTCTATTTTCTGTTTTCTATTTTCTACTCTATTCTAATTTTCTGTTCTATTGCAATTAGGTCCCACAGAGTGGGCCTTCTCCGGGTCCTGTCAACTAAACAATGTCGGTTGACGGGCCCCAGGGGAAGAGCCTTCTCTGTGGCGGCCCCGACTCTCTGGAACCAGCTCCCCCCAGAGATTAGAACTGCCCCTACCCTCCTCGCCTTTCGCAAACTCCTTAAAACCCACCTTTGTCCTCAGGCATGGGGGAACTGAGATATCTCCCCCCAGGCCTATACAATTTATGTATGGTATGCTTGTGTGTATGTCTGTTTAATAATGGGGTTTTTAATATTTTATATTGTAAATTATTAGATTTGTTATAAACTGTTTTTATTGTGTTGTGAGCTGCCCCGAGTCTACGGAGAGGGGCGGCATACAAATCTAATAAATAAATAAATAAATACTGCATGAGTCAAAAAAAGGGCTGTGAAAATATTTACTGACCCCTCGCATCCTGGACATAAACTGTTTCAACTCCTACCCTCAAAACATCGCTACAGAGCACCGCACAGCAAGACAACTAGACACAAGAACAGGTTTTTCCCAAACGCCATCACTCCGCTAAACAAATAATTCCTTCAACACTGTCAAACTATTTACTAAGTCTGCACTTCTATTACTACTAGTTTTTTCTCATCATTCCTATTACCCATTTCCTCCCACTTATGACTGTATGAATGTAACTTGTTGCTTGTATCCTTAAGATTTTTATTAATATTGTTTCTTCATTGCTTATTTGACACCTATGACGATCATTAAGTGTTGTACTTCATGATTCTTGACAAATTTATATTTTCTTTCACATACACTGAAGGCATCTGCACCAAAGACAAATTCCTTGTGTGACCAATTGCAATAAAGAATTCTATTCTATTCTGTTCCGTTCCATTCTATCTGAACTAGATTTTGGAGGTAGATTGAGGCCCCAAAAGAAAGTGTCAACTATGTATAACCAGCCAATGAATGAATGGTGATATTGCTGCAATCCAACAGACTCCTGAGTGCCATGATTTGTGATGGAGATGAGCACAAATAGGTTGACACATTTGTGTGGTTTCATGGTAACTTGGGGATTACTGTGTTCCAAGTAGCTGATTTTTGTGACCGCATCTGCCCACCTCTGGTTTATGCCTGCAGAATTCAGCAAAAAGACAGTCCAGTTTTTAATGTTTAGCCAGTAACCTTATCTTCTGACCATGTCTTTTTTTTTAAAAAATGGCTGGATACATTTTTTAACAACCGAGCTGGGTGTAAAACACGGAAGACAGCTTTGCCCTCCTTGGCAACTTGTCCAAGGCCTTATCGCTTCTACCGAGAATGTGAATTGCAGAAAACCCGGTGGCTATCTTATGTCACCAGACTGGTGCTGATCATGTTTGCATGTTCTGCCCTGCCAGATGTTGTGTCTCCTCTTAATCAGCAGCTTAGCAGATATCTGCAACAGCTAAAAAGTTATCCCGCTAACGATGCTCTCACCGAGTTCACATGGGGTGTAACGGAGGATCAAATTAGATATTGGTATTCAGGAAGGCAAAACAATTTCTTTTGGGTATTGGAAATTCAGGAGGGTGATGAGTGCAAAATTGTGTATGTGTCTAAATGGGAAACTCACAGTGAAAATGTGGCCCCTATATATCAAAGAGGTGAATTATTCTGCACATCTATCTATCTATCTATCTATCTATCTATCTATCTATCTATCTATCTATCTATCTATCTACCTACCTACCTACCTACCTACCATCTATCTATCTATCTCTGTCTGTCTCTCTCTACCTACCTACCTCTCTCTCTCTCTCTAATCTATCCATCCATCCATCCATCTATCTATCTCTACCTACCTATCTCTCTCTCTAGTCTATCTATCTATCTATCTATCTATCTATCTATCTATCTATCTATCTATCTATCTCTGTCTCTCTCTCTCTACCTACCTATCTCTCTCTCTAATCTATCTCTCTATCTCTCTCTCTATCTCTCTCTCTCTATCTATCTATCTACCTACCTACCTCTCTCTCTCTCTCTCTACCTACCTACCTACCTCTCTCTCTAATCTATCTATCTATCTATCTACCTACCTACCTACCTACCCACCCACCCACCCACCCACCGGATTTGTATGTCACCCCACTCTGAGAACTTGGGGCGGCTCACAACATATCAAAAAGAATATACAATATACATTTCTAAAAATCCAGTTAACTTAGCTAAATTCCTTTAAAAACCTTAATAACATTTAAAACCACTCATTCCTATTTGAACAGCAAAACATACCTACACTCGTCGGCCAGGGGGCTAGGGTCTAATGGCCCCAAGCCTGGCGGCACAGATTTAGACTCTTACGGAAGGCGAGAAGGGTGGGAGTAGTACGAATCTCCGGGGGGAGCTGATTCCAGAGGGCCGGGGCCCTCACAGAGAAGGCTCTTCCTTTCCATTGTCTAGTTCAGTGTTTTTCAACCAGTGTGCCGTGAGACATGGTCAGGTGTGCCGCGAAGCTCAGAGAGAGAAAGAAAGCAAGAGAGAGAGAGAAAGAAAGAAAGCAAGAGAAAGAGCGAGCGAGAGAGAAAGAGAAAGAAAGCAAGAGAGAGAGAAAGAGAACAAGAGAAAGAAAGAGAGAGAGAGCAAGAGAGAGAAAGCAAGCAAGAGAGAGAGAAAGAGAGGGAGGGAAGGAGAGAGAGAAAGACATAGAGGGAGGTAGGGAGGAAGAGAGAAAGAGAGCAAAAAAGAGAGGAAGGAAGGAAGAGAAAGAGGGATGGAGAGAGAGAAAGAAAGAGGAAGGGAGAAAAGGGGGGAGAGAGAAATAGAGTGAAAGGGAGGAAGAGAGAGAGAGAGAATTTTTTTGTCCAAACTTTTTTTAGCCCCCCGCCCCGCTCCTCTCAATGTGCCCCAGGGTTTCGTAAATGTAAAAAATGTGCCGCGGCTCAAAAAAGGTTGAAAATCACTGGTCTAGTTGACGGGACCTGGAGAAGGCCGACTCTGTGGGACCTAACTGATCGCTGGGATTAATGCGGCAGAAGGCGGTCCCGCGAGTAATCTGGTCCAATGCGATGTAGGGCTTTATAGGTCATAACCAACACTTTGAATTCCTGCGCTGACGAAAAATCTCGATGGGGTGCATACGCGTGCATGCCAATGACTTGAAGCTGCGCGCGCAGTGCACCACTAGTGACAGTAAGTAACTATGAAAAGCGGTCATCAATCATTTTTTTTCAGTGCCGTTATGAGCTTCAACTGTCACCATTGAAGTCAAGGACTACCTGTATATACTGGGTAGTGAAGGGCTAACAAAATTTTTACTACCACACTGTGAGTGTGGCTTATGCAGGACGCCCTACATTTTCTTTCAACATCTTTCAGTGCAAATTGGGTGCTCTGTGTTGGAGCTTCATTTTGGCTACCCCACTGCGTTCCCCTCTGTCCGGGCAGTAGCCCACCCCTGATACTGGCCTTCCCCCATTCTAGAGACCTCCGAGGATGACAGAACAAATGCGGACAGCCCTTCCTCCAGAGTGACTGATATTTCTATAAAACTCTATTAATCTAGGGTGGCGAAAATCCAGCGGAGTTTCATAGCGCCTTTTCCGAGTAACCAATTTTATTAAAAGGCAAAAACTTGACCTTTCCGTCTCCTTGCCTCCGGCTCTCCAGTTAATAGATTTGCACCTTGCCGTACACAAAACACATTCTGCCAGTTCCAATTACTCACATCAGTTCACAGGGCCATCCTCCCAGGGTAGACTCTTTTTAATATAATTTTTAGCAGCTGATCCATGATTTGGTAGCCGTAGCCTTTGCAACCCATTTGGTAACTCAGCGTGATGGCCGATCCCTGAATTATGATGGATTACGGTTGGGTGCCACTTTGTCTCAAAAGGGGCCTTCCGCCTCTCCCCCCGTGCCTAAAGCTAGCTAGTTTAAAATGAACAAGGTGTCTCAATAAAATTTAATACAATTGTGCACCGCTCGTAATAAAAAGCATATTTTTCAAGACACTCCAGATGCCTTTTCAGCCACTAGGTTAAGCTATCGTTTAACTGCAATGTCTAGCTTTGCAAAATCAGAAAACCAGTTTCCAACTGGCAGTTGGAACAGAGTTCTTTTCAGGTGGGGAGGGGGATTAGAACATCTAACTCCTTAGCATCAGAGCATGTTAATATAATACTGTATAAGAAATATTAATGATTTGCTGGTCATTTTGAAAAATCCTTTCTTAGCTAGCTAGAGGAGGAAAGTATATGCTACTTTTCAAGTTTGAAGGCTTTACAGTTTTGGAGATTTCATGAGTAAGTGGTATTTGGCATAGATAGATAGATGGATGGATGGATGGGCGGGCAAACGGATGGATGGATGATCTATCTATCCATTACTTCCTATGACCAATATGTCTTTTACCTCATGCTTCCCTACAACCAATAAGGGCCCACAGAGTTGGCCTGGGGGAGGGACTTCTCTGTGGTGGCTCCAACATGTTGGAACCAATTGCCTCTGGAGAACTGTTATCCCCACCCTACCAGTCTTCTGTCAAGACCTGGCTTTTCCGGTGGGCCTGGGACCATGAATGAATGAACATAGGTATGGCTTTTTGGGGTTATAATGTATTTTTTACTGATTTATTGTATTTATTCTTACTTATTTCATGTTGTTGGTATTGTCAGTATTGTAAGCCACCCAGAGTCTGATTGGAGTTGGGCGGCAGATAAATCTGATAGATAGATAGATAGATAGATAGATAGATAGATAGATAGATAGATAGATAGATGATAGATAGATATAGGTTGGAGATAGATTAAATATAGAGATAGATATAGATTAGATATAGAGATAGGTAGATATAGATAGATTAGATATAGAGACGTAGGTAGGTAGGTATAGATAGATTAAATAGATTAGAGAGAGATAGGTAGATATAGATAGATAGATTAGATATAGATAAGATAGCTACGGTAGATATAGATTAGATATGGAGATAGATTAGATAGATGATAGATAGATAGATAGATAGATAGATAGATAGATAGATAGATAGATAGATAGATAAGAATAGAATAGAATTTTTATTGGCCAAGTGTGATTGGACACACAAGGAATTTGTCTTGGTGCATATGCTCTCAGCGTACATAAAATAAAATATACATTTGTCAAGAATCATATGGTACAACACTTAATTATTGTCATAGATAGATAGATAGATAGATAGATAGATAGATGATAGATAGATACTGTATAGGTTAGAGATAGATTAAATATAGAGATAGATATAGATTAGATATAGAGATAGGTAGATATAGATAGATTAGATATAGAGACGTAGGTAGGTAGGTATAGATAGATTAAATAGATTAGAGAGAGATAGGTAGATATAGATAGATAGATTAGATATAGATAAGATAGCTAGATATAGATTAGATATGGAGATAGATTAGATTAGATAGATAGATAGATAGATAGATAGATAGATAGATAGATAGATAGATAGAATGAATAGAATTTTTATTGGCCAAGTGTGATTGGACACACAAGGAATTTGTCTTGGTGCATATGCTCTCAGCGTACATAAAATAAAATATACATTTGTCAAGAATCATATGGTACAACACTTAATGATTGTCATAGATAGATAGATAGATAGATAGATAGATAGATAGATAGATAGATAGATGATAGATAGATACTGTATAGGTTAGAGATAGATTAAATATAGAGATAGATATAGATTAGATATAGAGATAGGTAGATATAGATAGATTAGATATAGAGACGTAGGTAGGTAGGTATAGATAGATTAAATAGATTAGAGAGAGATAGGTAGATATAGATAGATAGATTAGATATAGATAAGATAGCTAGATATAGATTAGATATGGAGATAGATTAGATTAGATAGATAGATAGATAGATAGATAGATAGATAGATAGATAGATAGATAGATAGAATGAATAGAATTTTTATTGGCCAAGTGTGATTGGACACACAAGGAATTTGTCTTGGTGCATATGCTCTCAGCGTACATAAAATAAAATATACATTTGTCAAGAATCATATGGTACAACACTTAATGATTGTCATAGATAGATAGATAGATAGATAGATAGATAGATAGATAGATAGATAGATAGATAGATAGATATTCCCGTTCTGATTGTTTCCCCCTCCTCCAAAAAACCCCAACCATTTTTATCCAGTTTTGGGTAATTTATCCATAATTGGGAAGCTCTAGTCTATCAGACTGCAGGCTGAGCGCAGCTGAGGTCAACGCCAGGTCAACTCCGCCCACTTCAACGGTTTCCCGGCGGCGTTCAGCGGCGCGCTTCCTATCCCGGCGCGCCCCCAACTTTTGTATGGGGGTGAGGGGGGGACGGGACTATAAATTTGCCTTCGGGTTAAGGCTGCAAGAGGCCGGCGTGAGCTCGCTTGCTCGGACCCAGCAACGTCGGCGGCCGTTGAGCTCCACAGGCTCCGCAAGCGCCTTTGTTGGTTCCCCTCAGAGCGCTCGAATCGGCCGAGGCGCGCAACAGGCTCCGCCCACGCCACCGCCTCTCCCGCCCTGGCTTCATCGGAAGGAGGAGTCCGCCGGGCTGTGACGCAGCAACGAGGCTTCCGAGTGGTAGCGAGAGGACCGGGACTGTCGTAGGGCCGCGTAGCCGGCGGGGGCATGGAGCAAGGCCAGTCGCCGTTTTGGTTCCACCAAAGGAAGTATCCGCCGCGCGCGCAGCCCGGCCGGTGAGCTTTTGCAGAACGGGCGGGGAGGTTGCAAGGGGGCCGTTGTTCCTCGTGGGAATCTCAGTCCTCCCCCCCCAATTTTCCAAGATATCCCCATTTGCCAGGATCCCACCGATCCCCCAATTTGCCAGGATGCCACCGATCCTGAAAGGATGCAGGATCCCCCGTTTTCCAGGATCCCCCCAATTTTTCAGGATCCCACCGATCCTGGAAAGGATCCAGGATCCCCCCCATTTTCCAGGATCCCACTGATTTCCCCAATTTTCCAGGATCCCAGCGAACCTGGAAAGGATCCAGGATCCCACCGTTTTCCAGGATCCCAGCGTTCCTGGAAGTTCTGGGATCCAGGTGAGGATCTTCCGCGTTGCCCCCGTCGGTTGTCCTCTTACGGTCTCCAAACTTGCATTTTTCGCTCTTTGCCTGGAGTCGCTTTTGCTGGAGTTCTTCCCTATCACTTTTAAGCCAGGTTGATTGGCTCTGGGGTGGCCGTGGATGATGGTTTGGATGACAGCCACCTTTGCCATGCATCCGACAGACTCTGGTGGACCCCCCTTGGTAAAGGTTAGAGGAGTGGTTCCCAGCCTTTTTTTGGGCCATGCCCCACCTAAGCATCTCTAAAATCCTGAGGCCTCCCCCCAACCATGACATATAATTCTTATTTTTGCTCTATACATTGTTTGACCCCTATTAGGTGTTGTACCTCATGATTCTTGACAAATGTATCTTTTATGTACACAGTGGGGTAGTGAAAATGCAGCTCCACCCCAGAGCACCCAATTTGCCCTGAAAGATGTTGAAAGAAAATGCAGGGCATCCTGCGTTAGCCTTGCCCACAGTGTGGTAGTAAAAAATTTGGTAGCCCTTCACTGTGTACACTGAGAGCATCTGCACCAAAGACAAATTCCTGTGTGTCCAATCACACTTGGCCAATAAAAGAATTCTATTCTATTCTATTCTTCTATTCTATTCTATTCTTCAAAAAGTGAACTACTGTACTCATTTGGAGGAAGCGTAAAAGACCATTAACTAGGTTTAAACAAGGTTCCAATTGCCCCCCTGTGGGACCTGGACCCCACGTTGGAACCAGTGGGTTAGAGACTGAAGTCTGGGGGGGGGGGTCATTGCATATGATTGCATACCGAACGTGGTATTTAACAAAATAACAATAACAACAGAGTTGGAAGGGACTTTGGAGGTTTTCTAGTCCAACCCCCTGCTTAGGCAGGACATTTCAAATTTCAGCATCTAGGGGTCGGTTTAGAGTTGTGACTTTTAGGGTAGGGGGGCAAAGCTTGCTAGGTTTTGACAGTTTTACTAGGAAATGCATGCCTTTCTTGCTCAGAGTATATTATTGAGTTTATTGGGACCTCAGAAGGATGTCATAGTTTTGGCTCCCTATGGTTTCAAAAGAGGAGAGGACCTGTTATTTATTTTATTTATTTATTTGTCAAAAACATGTACAAGATAGCAGGTATTGGTAATAAACATAAACAGAAGCAAAGTAGGTACAAGTAAACTTGGACAATAGGATAGTGGGACAGGTATGGTAGGCACAATGGTGCGCTTATGCATGCCCTTTGATTGTTGAAAGCAAGTTTCTAAGGGGGCCTTCATTCAGAGGCATGTACCCTAGGGCATGTCTCAACAAGTTTTCTATTCAGATCTTGGTTGAATGCAAGTTTCTCCTTGCTTGGCTTGTAGAGCAAGCGAGAAATCTTGACCCCTGCAGGTTGTCTGTCTGGTGAAAGAAGAACATCTAGATGTAGCCAGATATTTGAATGAGTAGCATTTATTTATTTATTAGGATTTATTTATTATTTCGATTTTGAGGCTGCTCTTCTCCAAAGACTCAGGGCACCTTACAACTTAGAATAAATACAAGACATAGCGTGGTATAAATCAAAGTTAAACTAAACCAATTAAAAATCTAAAAAACATTAGATATACTAAAATCCAAATTTAAACAATCCTTAAAAACCCATATCTCAAAACCATTCAATCGCATTCATACATATCTAAGAGCCCCAAGCCTGCTGGCAAAGATGTGTCTTCAGTAACTTCTGAAATCCAGGAGAGTGGGAGCAATGCGAATCTTTGGGGGAGTTGATTCCAAAGGGCCGGAGCTGTCACAGAGAAGGCTCTTCCCTAGGGCCCGTCAGCCGACATTGCTTGGCTGACGGGACCTGGAGAAGGCCAACTCTGTGAGCCCTGACTGGCCGCTGGGATACAGGAGACTAGAGACGGTCCCGTAGGTAATCCGGTCCTAAGCCATGTAAGGTGTAATAGGTAACAATCAACACTTTAAATTGCATTTGGAGACTAATCGGGAGCCAATGCAGCATGATAGTATTTATATACTGCTCATCTTAATTTATCGTGGTTTATTAAATAACTTAGATTCATACAGTGTAGTGGACTAAGAAGGGAACCAGATTGGGTAAGTGATAAGGTATCAGGTTAGAAACTATGAGGAGATAAACTCTAGTCCTACTTTATAATGGAGAACTAGCTTAGGCCAGTCACTTTCTCCCAGATCTAAGAAGAAGGTAACAACTAAATACTTCTGTGAAAAAATTGCCAAGAAAATTGTTGGCTTTAATCCAGGACATTGCCTGAAATAAAAGTAGACTTTTATCCTCCCAATTAATAATAACAAACAATCATAGGTTCACATCTAGAATAGAATAGAATTTTTTATTGGCCAAGTGTGATTGGGCACACAAGGAATTTGTCTTTGGTGCATATCTTCTATGTATACATAAAAGAAAATATACATTTGTCAAGAATCATGAGGCACAACACTTAATGATTTCCATAGGGGTCAAATGAGGAAACAATATTAATAAAAATCTTAAGGATACAAGCAACAAGTTACAGTCATACGGTCATAAATGGGAGGAAATGGGTAATAGGAATGATGAGAAAAAACTAGTAGTAATAGTAGTGCAGACTTAGTAAATAGTTTGGCAGTGTTGAGGGAATTATTTGTTTAGTAGTGATGGGAAAAACTTATTGTGTCTAGTTGTCTTGGTGTGCTCTGTAGCGACATTTTGAGGGTAGGAGTTGAAACAGTTTGTGTCCAGGATGCGAGGGGTCAGTAAATATTTTCACTGCCCTCTTTGTTAAGATCACATCTTGTTAAGCCAAGGTTATTTTGCTTAGAGTGAATTTATCATTGTGGTTTTCCCTATCCTCCTTTCCAGACGATACAGAGTTGAATTTGATGCTTCCTTCTCACCATTTTTAGAAGCTTTTTGACTTTGCTAACTTTTTTTTCTCCAGCTTAGACACGGCCAGCAACAATAGACAGAGTGTATCGTATTTGGACCCTTGGATTGTGCCTCTTCTATTGGCGTACAAAGAAGGCGTAATCCAGACAGATGGACAATTTGGGCATGTCCTGAAGGTGGACTTTCAAACATATTTCTTTATGTTGTCTTTTCTCCCCCCTTATTCAACTCTAGGAATGCAGATCTGTCCTGCATATCCTTGGTTTGTTGGTTTGTTTTTAACTTTGCAACAGACTAGACACAGTTCAGAGCAGTTGTAGGCTTAACATTTGGAATGTTGAGAGTTTCTCTTGCACGCAACTACAATTGCATTAGCAAAGTTTTTTTAAAAACTTATAAAGCGGTTGGTGTCATTAGCCTGCTTAATTGCAAACTACAGTTATGTTTACCAAAGGAAACTGGTATCTTATTTCCTTCTGCTTCCTCAACAAGCAGTGTTTCTAGAGCTGGATGGAGAATGCTGGAATTTGGTTAACACATCTTAAAGTTGCTGGAGTTAAATAGCATTGCTGTAGATGTCCAGGAAGCTCCCTTCTAGCTTAGCACCATGTTCCAAACAAAACTCCAGATTGCACTGGGCTATCATTGCTTCCATCTCCCAAAAATTATTATAGAGTCTCCAAGTAGCATCCTTTTAAACTAAGACAGATGCAGATGGGAGAACCCAATAGACTGTTGAAAGAAGTATCTGCAGACGCTGTAATGTCTGTGATACCTTTTGGCTCATCTCTTTTTTACATTGATGGGCAATAATGGGCCCACTTTCCCCAATAAATTTGGTTTCCAAATATGTTGGCTCTAGTGTAATTTCCCCCCCTCTTCTCCAGGTTTTAACCAAGCCCTGGGTTCACCAAGATGCTGAGCAGGAACCAGAAATAATTCTACATATTGGAGATGGACAACACTATATTGAAGTGGTGGTCATAGGCAAAGCTGCTAAAATGGCAAAACAGTAAGTTTTACTTTGAATTTATTTTGGATTGCAATTCAGCATATGGATTTTTACAGCAACCAAATTGTATGTTTCTCTTCCAAGAATTCTATACAATTTTACAAGACCTCTGCATTGCTAGGATCAGAATTTATTGCGATTCATAATTTCATGTTATGATATATGGTGTGCTGACCATGACCTTTGACATTACGCCTTGCTTTGAGCTTAATAAGAGATCTTCAAGCAATAGAGTAATACAATGTATTCTTTCATTCGCACACTATTAATGATACCCTAGAAAATTCCAATCTCTATATTTGTAAATCCTTTATTTACTCATTTGTTTCTACTCCTTCCTTCTTTTTATTCTCTTTACTTTTTTGTTTATGTGTTTCCACCAAAATGTCTAATAAATCTGTGTATTTAGGTGGTCTTTGACTTATGACCACAGGTGAGCCCAAATTTTATGTTGCTAAACAAGCCATTCGTTAAGTGAGTTTTGTTTCATTTTATGTCCTTTTTGCCACAGTTGTTAAGTAAGTTACTGCAGTTAAGTGAATCATGTCATTGAGTGAATCTGGATTCCCTAATTGACTTTTGATCATCTTACCATGGGGATGCTGTAATTGGTCATAAGTGTCAAAACCAATCCAGTGACTTGCAGTGTAACTTCAGACAGTCAATAAACCAATGGTTGTAAGTCAAGGAGTTCCTGTAATATATCATCCATAAGGATTAATTTATAAATTTTGTGCTTCTGCAGAAATTATCATTAATTAGATAAATTCCCCCATTGGATTTTATCATTCATCTGTAACAAAATATGGGGAATTATGTCAATCTTGTCTTTATATTTGAACTAGTATCTGGAATTAACAGTTATATGTTTTCTTTTAAAGTTGCCAACTTCTTACATGTGGTTTCAAAGTGATCTTTTCTTGGAAAAATCTATCAACAAGATGCTCAAAACAATTTATGAGATGGGTGGTGATGGTGGCTGTAGGTAGTAAGTAGCCTGTAATCCTTTATAATATGTGTTGGACATCAGATGTTAGGCTGTGAGAATAAATATTGACTTTGTTGATAAAAATGGATTCCCAACATTCTAAAGAAGCTTGTGGATCTTTTTTTACATTGTGTACAGAATCCTGCCTTTTTCAGATCAATCTGGAAAAATATCAGCCTTAGCTGTAGGAGACAGTTTGATACTTTTTAAGATTTGCCAATACTTTTCTTCATGTCTATTTCTCAGATCTATGGCTCAGAATGGATTGTCTAGTATTATTGGCCAGTTCATCATCTTGCAGAATTATAGAGTCAATTTTAAACCAGCAGCTCAAATGGTAAGATGCACAAAATGCTCTTGTAGTGTTTTCTTTGGAGGAGCACGTGCTGATATTGCAGTTTGACCCTCCGAGGATATGACATGAAATGTATTTATTTATTTGTTTATCATTAATTAATTAATGTATGTATGTATGTATGTATGTATGTATGTATGTATGTATGTAGATTGTTCTGAGTTCGGGTTTTGCCCTGTGTAATATTTTGCATGTTTATGCGACGTTTCGGTGAAATCACATCCACCATCATCAGGCTGAAGTTTCCAAGCTTCGTGCTGTTGTAAAATGGAATGTTTGCAACTGTCATTTCTTCCTAGTGTATAGTGTGGGGGTGGAGATTTGGTTTGAATGTAGCAATTAGATTGGGTGATTATGTTTCAGTGATCTGATTGGTTGGTGTAATCATAATTATTAGAAGGATTGACATGGCGATTTTTATGAAGTGTTTTTTGTTTAAGGCTGGTTTCCAAATTTCAAAAATCCAAAATCATAATTATTAGAAGGATTGATATGGTGATTTTTATGAAGTGTTTTTTTTGTTTAAGGCTGGTTTCCAAATTTCTGGTAGGCGGGACGTGCCATCTCTTTTATTCATGCAAAGGGGGCTCCTTTCAATTTCTATGGCTTCTAGAGCAATTCTTCTATATAAATTCTCTGTTTTGTGAAGTAATTTAGTTTTTTCAAAGTCAGTTTCGTGCCCTGTTTTTTTAATGTGCTGGACAAGGGAGGAAGTCTTATCTTCTTTTTTTAACTGCATTCACATGTTCTGCAAGGCGTGCACTTACTCTTCGGTTGGTTTGTCCAATGTATGTGGCTGCACATGTTTTGCAAGGGATTTCATAGATTCCTTGGTATTCCAATTGGATTTTATCTTTGGGGCTCCTTATATATATATATATATATATATATATATACACACATACATACAGTAATACCTCATGATACGAACTTAATTGGTGAAAGGAGGAGGTTCGTAAGGTGAAAAGTTCGTAACATGAAACAAAGTTTCCCATAGGAATCAATGGAAAAGCGATTAATCCGTGCAAGCCCAAAATTCACCCCTTTTGCCTCATTTCCGCCGGCATTCGGATTTTGTTCGGGTGTGGGTGGAGGGGGGGGAGACGGGGGGAGACAGCGCAGGCTGCCTGGAGGGAGCCTGGTGGGTGGATTAACGGAAAAGTCAACAGTTACTGTCCGGCTTGCAATGACTGGAAGGGAAGGGAGGGAAACGCACGGGCGGTTTGTACGTGCGTCTTCTCTGATTTCCTCCCTCCCTCCTTCCCCCTCTCCCTCCTGGCCTCCCTCCTCCTCCTCCTGTATTCCGCCTTCCTCCCAGCCTCCGAGCCACATTCTCCGCGCCGCTGGCCGGCTGTCATCTTCTAAAGAAGCAAGAAGAGGAGGAGGAGCTAGGCGCCTTCCTCCACCACCTCCGGCGCCCAGCTCCTCCTCCTCCTCTTCTTGCTTCTTTAGAAGATGACAGCCAACCGGCGGCGCGGAGGGTGGGGATGGTGTGCGTGTGTGGAAAGGGTCAGCGGGAGAACTGGGGGGAGCCGTGGCCACTGCCCCGTGAAAGGGACCCGGCTGGGAAGCTCCTGAAGGTGTGGCCTGGGGTCTTTCCGGGAGAGCAAGCAGCAGGCGTGGGCTGGGGTCCCCCCAGTTCTCCCGCGGACCTCTTCCACACATCCCGACTCCTGCAGCCTCCGCGTTTTTCTTTCGGCCTTGGGCTGGAAAGGGGGAGCTAAGCCAGCCCAGCGGCTTTTTACATTGGGGAGATGTTACCAGCCCAGCGGCATTGATTCCTCCCACCGCTTAGCTCCTCCCATCCACCCAGAAGCCGAAAGTTCTGGCCTTTGTTCACCAGCCTCCACGTTTTTCATGTTTGCATCGCGGGCGGGTGGGCGAGGAGGCGCGACCGACCGGCTCAGGCTCCGGCTAGGACGGGGCGGGTAGCGGCTGGGCGTAGCGGCGAGGGTGCGTCCGACTCAGGGCTGGCGGCGCCCGACGCACCGGGGAACATCAGCTCAGCGGATCAAGCCCGGCTCCTTTCGGCCCAGCATCCCAGGCCAAGCGGCTGCCTTCCGTCACTGAGCTTGGCTCTCCCGGAAGATCGTAGCGCGCGTTGGCTGCGCCGGCGAGGGAAGCCAAGCCGGCAGCAACGCCGCCGCAGCCAACGCGCGCTATGATCTTCCGGGCGAGCCAGGCTCAGTGACGGAAGGCAGCCGCTTGGCCCGGGATGATGGGCCGAAAGGAGCCGGGCTTGATCCGCTGAGCCTGGCCGGCTTGGCTTCCCTCGCCAGTGCAGGCAACATGCGCTGCCATCTTCCGGGCGAGCCAGGCTCAGTGGATCAAGGCCGGCTCCTTTCGGCCCAGCATCCCGGGCCAAGCGGCTGCCGCCGCAGCCAACGCCCGCTACGATCTTCCGGGCGAGCCAGGCTCAGTGACGGAAGGCAGCCGCTTGGCCCGGGATGCTGGGCCGAAAGGAGCCGGGCTTGAAGATCGCAGCGCGCGTTGGCTGCGGTGGCGAGGGCTTTTGATGGAGGGTGGAGGAAGCGGCCATGGGAGGGCGAGCTGCCTCAGGGAGGAGGATCGGGCGGGACCACGTGGGGGCTGGAATTTCTCCGCTGGGAAGAAGCGGCGATGGATCCTCCGTCTACCTCTGTCGGCTGCTCCGGGCCACAGGGGCGTGGGGCGCTGCTTCTCCGGTTGCCCCGTCCTCTCCTGCCTCCCGCGCCGATCGAAAGGGGCTGGAGCGGCAGAGCCGAGCACGCCTTCCGCCCTTTCATCCTCGCCCCCATGGCCCGGAGCAGCCAACAGAGGTAGACGGAGGATCCATCACCGCTTCTTCCCAGCGGAGAAATTCCAGCCCCCACCTGATCCCGCCCGATCCTCCTCCTCCCTGAGGCAGCTCGCCTCCCATGGCCGCTTCCGGGAGCGGCCCGGAGCAGCCGACAATGTTGCCCGCTGCATCGGGCGCCACCAGCCCCGAATCGGACATAGCATCGCCGCCGCCCCCAGTCGCTGCCCGCCCCGTCTCGCTGCCCGCCCCGTCTCGCTCGGCCGCGCCTCCTCGCCCGCCGCCCACCCGCCCAGGATGCAGACCTGCTGCCTCACCTCACGCCCGCCGCCGGCCCGATCCTGCACCTCCTGCTCCCCCCCCAGCCAAAAATACAAAGGCGGTCTGCCGCTGCCCGCGGAGCAATGGGAAGCTGAAGCCGCCGGCGGTTTCAGACTCCCTTTGCTCCAGGCTGCTCCGCCCTGCCTGTCATGCGGCGGCAGACCGTCTTTGTGGTTTTTCGCTGGGGGGCGGGGAGCAGGAGGACCTTCCTGACTCCCTCCCCCAGCGCCGGACTTCCTGCCCTCCCTCCCAGACAAAAACCCAAAGTGGCCTCCCGAACCCGAAAGTTTTCCATCTTACCAACCTGCCACCGCCGCCGAGAAGCCCCGCCGCCCGGCTGTCACCTTTTAAAACAGCCGGGGGGCTTCCCAGAAGCCGCCCGAAGCCGAATGCCAAACCCGAACATCCGGGTTCGGCTTCGGGAGGCTGCTGGGAAGCCCCCCGGCTGTTTTAAAAGATGACAGCTGGGCGAACGCCGAACCCGGAAGTTCGGGTTTGGGGTTCGTAACATGAAAAAAGTTCATAAGAAGATGCGAAAATTTTAAGAACCCCGGGTTCGTATCTCGGGTTGTTCGTAAGACGAGGGGTTCGTATCTTGAGGTACCACCGTATGTATTTGTGTGTGTGTGTGTGTGTGTGTGTGTATATATATATATATTAATATATATTAATTAATTAATTTAGAAAATGTATATTGCTGCCTACTTGTACATGGCAAATCAAGGCAGTTTCTAAGTACCTGAATTTTGATCATGTAACTGGGGATGTTGTCTCTGTTATAATGCGAGGATCTGGTCATAAGTCACTTTTCGGGGCTGTAGGTAACTCCAAACAGTCCGCTAAATGAATTGGTTGTAAGTCAACTATCTACTGTCCTCATGACCTTTTTGAATGCCTATATAGGATTCAAGATGAGTTTACTAAAGCATATCATAATTAAGAGAAAGAAAGACCGATAATGCCTGAAATCATACAGTTTACTAACTCAGAGTAGAGAGTTTATTTAAAAAATAACAGGTCCGTAAAAGGTGCTAAGCACTTTTTCTGCACCTGATGGTAATACTTAGCATTGGAGTGGTACATCATTTAAATTTAAGAAGCATTACATTTCAATGATTACTCTGCAATTGTGTTGAATTTCAATTTCTTCCTTTCTATCACATTACAAATCAAAACTCACTGTCAACTTTTGAAAATCATTGGAGGGCTTAATTATGGCAACTAGACTTTAAAAAAAAAAAGAGAGAAATGGTCAGACCTGAAGAAGTTTCATAAGGAAAGAATTAGGTTTGTTTATTTATTAAATTTATATCCCACCTCTGTGGTCCTTCTGTGCTACAGGCCCTGGGTGTGGGATAGAGCTCATTTTCTGTCACTATCGAGTATTTTTAATTTAATTTAATTTATTCAACTTCTATGCCGCCCAATCCCGTAGGACTTTTGTGATTCTCTGACAGTTGTGTCTTTGACTTGTGTGTGTGTTTGTGTGCATGTGTATCCTTTATGTCAGAAAGCTATCCTTTAGATTTATATATTTATTTTCAGCTGTCCTTTAGGTTTATTTACATTTCAGATACAGTCGCTAAGGGAGGCAGTTGCTAAACAAATTCCCCCCAATATTTATTTATTTATTTCGTTGTTCATTAGTTCAATTTATTTGCTGCCTATCTGGCAATGTGGTGATGACAGCCTGTGAAATTTTACTTATATATTTAGCATATGGCAAGCCTGTAAAACGTCTCCGATAAAGAAACAGGCCCATTTTTTTCCATGTAATTTTTTTAATTTTCCCCGCATCATGCACTTTAATACAATGCCAAATATCTTCTCATTCCACTACAATAAATGCAGTATTTTGTTTGTAACTCTTGTATAATCCCAGAAAAAAATTCATGATTCAAAGTTGTTAATTTCTCTATAAATCCTTTCTCCCTTATTGCAAATTATTTTTTTCTAATCTTGTCCTCCAGCAATCACAATCATCATGTATTACATTTCCTCATTAATGTTCCTCATTTCCTCATTAATGTTCCCTAAAATATATATATACTAACAAATAAACAATATTTCTAACATTCTAATTATCTGCTAGGCCGTAGTGCCTCCTATTTCTCTTTAAACGTTTTACTTAAATCTAAAAATCCCTATATAGCCTGTCAAATCATACACATTAAAAACACCAAAAAAAGGAGGAAAAAAATACAACAGAATTTCATTCATTTCCCCCCAATGCACCATAAATCATCTATTAATCACTAATTGCATTTTTATAAATCTTTCAAACCATCTCTGTTTTTATATTCCAATTTTACTTATCAAATTCGACCTGCTTTATTGATATACTTCATTAAAGCTAATTAAGTCTGTTTTAATATAATCATCAAACCTAATATTTCCTTAATATATTTCATTAAAATTAGTTAAAATATTTTTGATCAAAAAATTATTTGAGGATTCTCTTTTTTTAAATTTCTTGATTTCATTGGCAGTTTGCCCTGTTTTTGAATCTTGACAGATAACTCCCTCCCACCGCCCTTTCCTGCAAGTCAAGAGTCACTTTATTCTTTAAAAAGGATAAAATAATTCATCCCCTGTGTTTTTTTGGGGGGAGAGTTCACTCTTTTTGAGATTTCCCCCAATGGAGGCCTGTTGCCAGGCAGAATACATGTATCCTTAAACCTGCAATCTCCAATGTTTAACTCGCCAGTGGTTTCTGGCCTGGCTTTTTGTGGTCTTTTTGAAGCCTCTCTGAGGTAACATCTCAGCCACCATTAAAGCCATAAAAAGCTCCTTTGGGGCTCTAAAAATCCTCTCTCTTGAGGGAAAGGAGAACAAGGCAACCCCACACAAGACCCACTGTTGTTGTTTTTTTCCTCTCTTCCGAGTGGTGTTTTTGTGAGTATTGGCAGACAAATTTCCCTCTGAGGAAAATTGGGGATATTGTGGAAACTTTAGATAGTCAGGAGACGCTCTTTGCCTTTCGAAAGCCACAATTAGTCTCTGGGAGGCCTTTTATTGTTTTATTTTTGACTGCCAGAGAGTGAAGAATGGGCTTCAATGAGCAAGGAGAAGCCCCTAGATTTGGGAATGGTGGCATCATTGGAGGGTCCGCTTTTCCAAGCATCAAAATGTCCTCCAGTTGATTTTTTTTCTTGCTTCTTTCACAGATTGAAAGCAACGGAGAGAGAAGTCCTTTCCCTTTTATTTATTTTATTTTATTTATCAGATTTGTATGCCGCCCCTCTCCGTAGACTCGGGGCGGCTAACAACAACAATAAGGCAATATAAACAAATCTAATATTTAAGTTAATTTAAAAATCCCAATTTAAGAAACCAATCATACATACAGACATACCATGCATAAATTTTATAAGTCTAGGGGGAAGGGAAAATCTCAATTCCCCCATGCCTGACGACAGAGGTGGGTTTAAAGGAGCTTACGAAAGGCAAGGAGGGTGGAGAGTTGGTTCCAGAGGGTCGGGGCCGCCACAGAGAAGTCTCTTCCCCTGGGTCCCGCCAAATGACATTGTGTAGTCGTTTTTTGCAGCTTAGGTTCATTTGGGGTGGGGGACATAATAAGTTTAAACCGTCTCATTTGGGCACCTTCCTCTTCTCTAAGAATTCTTCCATTTAGATTATGATTATGATTAACAGAGTTGGAAGGGACCTTGGAGGTTTTCTAGTCCACCCCCCTGCTTAGGCAGGAAACCCTACACTGGTTATCCAACATCTGTTTAAATTTCCAGTGTTGGGGCATTCACAACTTCTGGAGGAAAGCTGTTCCCTGGATTAATTGTTCAAATCACGAAATTTCTCCTTAGTTCTAAGTTACTTCTCTCCTTGTTTAGTTTCTACCCATTGCTTCTTGTTCTACCCTCAGATGCTTTGCAGAATAGTTTGACTCCCTCTTCTTTGTGGCAACCCCTGAGATATTGGAACACTGCTATCATGTCTCCCCTGGTCCTTCTTTTCATTCAACTAGACATACCCAGTTCCTGCAACCGTTCTTCATATGTTTTAGCCTCCAGTCCCCTAATAATCTTTGTTGCTCTTCTTTGCACTTTTTTTCCCCTAGAGTTTTAACATCCGCTTTGCATTGTGGCGACCAAAACATTTCTTCAGATCTGGCTCAGAAATTTTGAGAGTTGAAGTCCACAGATCCTCAAGTTGCCCTAGTGGCTTAACTCCTACTTTAGGACATTTATATCTTCGTTTCTGTTTGAAAAGTCTCCTCTTTTATTTATTTATTTATATTTATTCTATAGAGTATGTATTTGATAATATAGCTAAGTATAACATCATTTGAATACATAATTTGGGTATGAACTTAACCTACCCAGGCTTCATGCTCTGGGGAATCCAGAACATGATTCCATGGTCTTTGAGACTGAAGGATGCCAATGCAAGTTGGGTAGAAATAAAAGGGAACATTTGGACAGAGATGGTAGGCATGCTGGTGTGCTTATGCATGCCCCCTTACTGACCTCTTAGGAATGGGGTGAGGTCAACAGTAGACAGTTTTAAGGGTAAAGTTTTGGGGAAGAAATCACAGAGTCAGATAGTGAGTTCCCTGCATTGGCCGCTCTGTTGCTGCAGTTCTATTTTCCACAATCGAGTTTGGAGCGGTTCACTTTCAGTTTGCATCTGTTGTGTGCTCGCGTATTGTTTTGGTTTGATCCTTGCCACCTGTTTGTGTAAAGCTGGATTAGGCTGAGAAGCAGGGACTGGCCCAAAGAGATCCAGGTAGCTTTGTATGCAAGTGAGGATTTGAACCAGGATCTCCCTGAATTCAAATTCCATCCCTTTTAGCCATCAATATATTCTGGATCTTGAATTCCACACCTCGGATGGAAGGGCACCTCAGTTGGAGACGCCTGCTTGAGGGGCTTTGATCACAGGCCATGCTATTTTCTCCCCATCATTGAGATCATGTACAGTGTGATATTTCTCCTTGAGCATTGTTCATTTTGTTTGTTTTTCTCTCTTTTCAGGAAGATTGTCGATTTTATCTCACCCTTGAGTGTTTCCAGATCATGCCCATTGAAAGAGAGGCAAAGAGTTTGCAAAATTGGTGAGACCTACAAGAATCTTAGTTGTGTATTTGGAGTACCTCCTGGGAAAACGTGGGCCTAAGCTCAAACCCTGAAGACCGCAGAATTGTATGCAACCCGTTTTGATCAGGGTTAGGAAAGAATTCTTTATAAACTCTTAACAGCAGTTCAATATCTGCTGTTGTCTGTCATTGACTGTCCAACTCGTGCTGTAGAGTTGAGCAGATGTGCACATTTAAAAATAGTCGAGTTTTGGAAAGAGGAAGGATTAAACGTTACAGCAGCACCTAGGTGCCCTTCTGATTTTCAAAAAGCTAAGTTTGGTTAGATTTGATATTTGGATGAAAGATCACACACAGATTCCCAAGGCTGTCGATTAGTGATTGGAAACATGGTCTGCCAGAAGAGAACATTTCTGTTTTCTGCAACATAGATGTGTCCATGATCACCAGCCGTTGACTTGAACTTAAGGTGGAATTGACTATCATCTTTACCTAGGGATTAAAATGGAAGAACTAGACTCTCAAGAAAACTATTATTTTTGTCATTATCTGATTCAGTTGATCTTTATAATGACACTGAACAGCCCATGATCACTGGGTGGTAGTTTCAGACATACTTCCTTACCAGATTCCTCAAAACAGTGGCAGAAGTTTTGATATACTGTACTGCCTTCACTAGAAAAGTTGAAATACATTTAGAGATGTATCTGAATATATCCCATGTTGAAGCGTATAGCCCAGTTAAACATCGGCACAGGAAATGTTTTATGACATTTGGTATTATGTCATAGACTGATTTATAATCATGTTATGTCATAAAATGTTTACAAACCAAATTGATGAGATGCTTGAGGTTCATGTGCTCCTACATATGTCAACAATCAGCTTCTTTTTCACTGACCCTCTGATTGGATATGGTTTTATTATTTGAATTTTTCTACTATGATAAAAAAAACCTGAGAATGTTAAATGTCTTTTTGTATAGCAATCGGGACCTGTCAGTCATACAAAAGATAAAAGACCTATGGCAGTAAGTATATGAGCCACCTACTTGATTCTGTTCTGTGAACAATCTTAAAACTAGCAGTTTTAAATTCAGGTCTGTTCATAGCAACATCATAAACTTTATAAAATCTTCCTATTTATGTATCATAGAATATTCCAAGTTCTTCTCACATAAATTTCAATGTATCATCCAAAGACTTTTTACGTTTTTATTGTGTTTAACTTCATTATGCAAATAGCAGTCTACCTTCTCATACTTTGAAAAGCAATAGGACATTTTCTTACTGTGTATTAATAATAATTAATGGATAATTAATGAATAAGTTAATAATAATCAGGATAGTTCTTGGTTCCAGACATTACAGATTTTTTAATCTACTTTCCATTTCTCCAAGAAATGCAAAATTAGCTGATCCACCAAAACAACTTTAGTTCCATTCTCATGACAAATTGCCATAGTAACATATCGTAATCTAGGTCTCATAATGGCTGTTTGAAATGCCGTTCTCATTAAAAGGGAAGATAAAATATTTTTTCCCGCCTGGCACAATGTACAAGTCAAAATGTGATTTAGCTCTAAAAAGCACCTGATTATAATTAGTAAATGGTGATTTTAGGGCACAACTTAGTGTAAAACCACAGCCAAATTTAATTTATTTGGTAAGAACTTGGTTTAAATATAGTTGAAAGCAAGCCTATCCAACCTGTAGGCCACAGTCCATATGTGGCCCTAGACAGCTAGCAGTGTGGGCCCACAAGATACAACAAAATATTAAAATATAAAGAAAGCTTGTTATTTATGTACATAAACTATTATATATATATTTTATGCAGCCCAAAACAATTCCTCTTCACTCAGTTTGGCCTACAAGCCAACAGGTTGGTTGCCCATGGCTTAAAACAAAGTACAAAATCAGTCAGCTAATTGATAGGTTGTGTTGGCAGTTGAAATGTTCATTGATCTTCAGAGTTGGTCCTCTTGATCTGGGTTTCTTCATGTCTCACCTCCACATACCATTTTTATGTGTTTATGCTCGTACGAGGTGATGATGGATCCCGATGAGCTGCCATTGAGGAGAGAACAGAAACAAAATTAAATTCTTGGAAGGTTGAGATTGGGGTAAAAGAAGCTTGGGAGAAAGAAAAAAACAACTTTGTATAGTTGATGTAAATCGAAGAAGAGGTCTGAAGGCTTGACAAGTTATTGTCGTGCTTAACTCTTGATCCTGTTTGATTATATATTTCAGTTTTGCGATGCAGCTGTGGTTCAATTCAGGTATGCCAGATTAATAGCCTTTTAAACGAAATGTAGTGAAAAATGTGGTCAGTATTAAGTGGGTTCCTCTGATTTTTTAATGTTATATTTCATTGTGGAACAAATCTTATTTGTGTTTTGTACCTCCCCAATACAGAATTAATTCAGGCCACTTAAAGGCTGAAACATGCATAACACAACTTCTTCCTAAATTGTATTTGCTTCATAACATAACTTTTTCATCATGTGAGATAGATTCAAAAAATGTTTACCTTCAGGCCAGAATACATACAAAAATGATGCCAATATATTTCTAAAAATGTCACTTGATTTAAAAAAAATAGTTTAGAATCGCTAGTCCTATATCAGGGGTGTCAGACTCAATTTCATTGAGGGCTGTGGTTGACCTTGTGAGGGGGCGGGAATGTGGCTGAATTGGTGGGCGTGGCCAGTTTGATGCCACTCACTGGGCATGACTGACAGTGGGTGTGGTTAGACTGAGGGTGTGTATCTTCTTTGCCCTGGATAGGCCAGGCTGAAGAGACGTGGGCTGGCTCCTTACATTTTCCTCAGGCTGAAGGTGACCCACAGGCCTTGTGTTTAACACCCTTGTTCAATATCTATGATGGTGAACCTATGGCACGTGTGCCACTTGTGGCAAGTGGAGCCATATCTGAGGGTATGCGAGGCGTTGCCCTATGTCAGCTCCAGTGCGCATGTGCCTGCTGGCCAGCTGATTTTCAGCCATCCGGGAGGTGCGGGGAATCCGTTTTTGCCCTCCTCAGTCTTGAGGAAAGCCTCCAGAGCCTGTGGATGGCAAAAAACAGCCCAATAGGCCTACTAGAAGTTAGTTAGTTTGTTTGTTTGTTTATTTTTGTTTGTTTGTTTATTTATTTATTTATTTATTTATTTATTAGATTTGTATGCCGCCCCTTTCCGTAGACTCGGGGCGGCTCACAACATAATAAAACAATTCATAACAAATCTAATAATTTACAATTTAAAATTTAAACTAGTTAAGAAAACCCCATTTTTAAGCAGACATACCTACAAACATACCATACATAAATTATATAGGCCCGGGGGAGATATCTCAATTTCCCCATGCCTGACGACAAAGGTGGGTTTTGAGGAGTTTACGAAAGGCAAGGGGGGGTAGGGGCAGTTCTAATCTCTGGGGGGAGCTGGTTCCAGAGAGTCGGGGCCACCACAGAGAAGGCTCTTCCCCTGGAGCCCGCCAACCGACATTGTTTAGTTGACGGGACCCGGAGAAGGCCGACTCTGTAGGACCTAATCGGTTGCTGGGATTCATGCAGCAGAAGGCGGTCTCGGAGATATTCTGGTCCGATGCCATGAAGGGCTTTATAGGTCATAACCAACACTTTAAATTGTGACCGGAAATTGATCGGCAACCAATGCAGACTGCGGAGTGTTGGTGTAACATGGGCATTTTTGGGAAAGCCCATGACTGCTCTCGCAGCTGCATTCTGCACGATCTGAAGTTTCCGAACACTTTTCAAAGGTAGCCCCATGTAGAGAGCATTACAGTAGTCGAGCCTCGAGGTGATGAGGGCATGAGTGACTGAGCAATGAGTCCCAGTCCAAATAGGGCTGCAGCTGGTGCACCAGGTGAACCTGGGCAAACGCCCCCCTCGCCACAGCTGAAAGATGGTTCTCTAATGTGAGCTGTGGATCGACGAGGACGCCCAAGTTGCGGACCCTCTCTGAGGGGGTCAATAATCCCCCCCCCCAGGGTGATGGATGGACAGATGGAATTGTCCTTGGGAGGCAAAACCCACAGCCACTCCGTCTTATCCGGTGGGCTCGTTGGGCTGTTTTTCACCATCCACAGGCTCCAGAGGCTTTCCTGAAGCCTGGGGAGGGTGAAAAACGGCCCAACGGGCCTACTGGAAATTTGGAGGCTTCAGTAAAGTCTGTGCGCATGCATGGGGAGGGGACAGAGCAGGGGGGGTTGTGCGCGAATGCATGGAGGGAGGGCATTGCATTATGGGCATGGGCACACGTATGCATGCTATCATAAACATGTGCACCCTTTTGGCCCGAGCAAAAAAAGGGGTCACCATCATGTTCAGCCTTAAAGTGAAATGTTATTGGATCTTGCTTGTAAGCTGATTTTAAATGTGCTTTTTCTTGTTCAGGGCAAAAATCACAGTCGATTTCCCAAGTATTGCAGGATATAAACCATGATCAACTGAACACTTTGAAACAAAACGCTAAGGATTGTCTCAATTTATTTGGCACCAGCAAACCCTTGGACTCTGAGCAGCTGGCCATGTATTCCGACACTAAATGGCAACTGGAACGGAAGCAAAATAAGGTTTGTATTTACACATCTTCTGTGCCCTGGTTATGACATTGTAATTAAATAGAAGGTAATTCAGTAAATACCTCTGGTGAAGGAATAGATAATGGAAAATTAGGAAACAAGGAAAACTGTTAGCATTTATTCCTCTTTCGTACATTCATTCATTCCTAACTACAGGAATTACTGTGGTCAAATGATCAACATTTATGGATTTGGCAACTGGCATGTGCTTGCGACAGTTGCAGTGCGTCGCATGACCACCATTTGCAATCTTCCAAAGGGGCTTCTGACAAGCAAAGCCAGTGGGGAGACCTGGATTCTCTTAACAACTGTGGGATTCACTTAATGACCGTGGCCAAAAAAAGTTATAAAATCAGACATGTTTCATTTAACCACATCGCTTAACAATGGAAGCTCCAGTTCCAATTGTGGTCTTAAATTGAGACCCCCTGAATGAGCTTTGACTTCTCAAAACAGTGGACTATTTTTATTTATTTTTAAAGTATTTTTAGAGTTACTTGATTCCCAGATTAAGAATGAAAGCGGGGGACATAGGAAGAACTTGGCATTTGGCTGTTAAAGAGCAGCTGAGAAGGCTTATATTATATATTCTTCTTGTATAAAAGCAGAAACAGATGAAATGTTTTGATTTCAGAGGCACAAAGATATCTTCACAGTTCCAGCTGAATACCTGGTGATTGGTGCAGAAAATGAGGCAGCACTTTCCCAGTCCTACATATCAAGTGAGTGCCAGAATCAGGGGCCAGATTTATGGATGAAAATGGGTTGGCTTGGAAGCCCCCCCCCCCCCCCCCCAAGGCACTATTCCTGATTTCTAGCTACAGGTAGACCTCAACAGTTCATTTAGTGACTGTTCAAAGTTACAACAGCGCTGCAAAAAGTGACTTGTGACCATTTTTCACAATGATGACCTTTGGAGCAGCCCCAGGATCACTTGCTGTGTGCCAAGGTTGTGTGATCACGTTTTGCAGCCTTTTGACAAGCAAAATCAACAGGGAAGCAATATTCACTTAAAAACCTTGTTACTAACTGATTAACTGCAGTGATTCATTTAACAATTGTGGCAAGAAAGTTTGTAAAAATAGGGCAAACCTCAATTAGCAATATAATGTCTCACTTAAACAGCATAAATTTTGGGCCCAATTGTGGTTGTAAGTCAAGGGCTATCCTGTCTACAAACGTTGTTAAATGTCACAATTGTAATGGTAGTTGGTAAGACGTGTCACAACTCAGACTTGGAATTGAAGCTGAAATTTTGCTTGCATCCATTCAGCTACTTACATAAGACGGTCAGACATATACTAAGTTTTAAGTTTATGAGATTTTTGTAGGGTTTTTTGACTGCTAAAGACTGCACATCCTGCAGTCTTTAGCATCAAGAGGTATGTATAGCCTGTGGATTCAGTTATAGGAGTATCTCATAGATAATTCCTATGCCACAGTTGGATAAATTAAGCATATTTATTTATTTATTTATTGGATTTGTATGCCGCCTCTCTCCAGAGACTCGGGACGGCTAACAGCGACAATAAAACAGTGTACAATAGTAATTTGGTATTGATGATTAAAAATCTATTAATATAAAAACCAAACATACATACATACATACCATGCATAGAATTGTAAAGGCCTAGGGGAAAAGAGGATCTCAATTCCCCCATGCCTGGCGGCAGAGGTGGGTTTTAAGTTGTTTACGAAAGGCAAGGAGGGTGGGGGCAGTTCTAATCTCTGGGGGGAGTTGGTTCCAGAGGGTCGGGGCCGCCACAGAGAAGGCTCTTTCCCTGGGTCCCGCCAGGCGACATTGCTTAGTTGACGGGACCCGGAGAAGATCCACTCTGTGGGACCTAACTGGTTGCTGGGATTCGTGCAGCAGAAGGCTTACATTCCTCTAATTTGTTCCTGAAGAACCTGTAAAATATGCCTTATTATCTATTTTGGATTCCAACATTGGCTGTTGCAAAACCACAAATTAAGTTATTAGGTTTACCTGTGTGGCTTGATCTAACCTAACGTGATATCCTTTGGCATCGAGTGGGTGCTGATAGCTAAGGCCGTCTTTTTCTCAGATACCCCTATCCCTCAAGTTGTTCCTCAAGAAGATGAAAACATTCAGGAAGACGATCGTAGCACTGTATTTTTCAGTGGTGAGTAGCATTGGTTGCCTCTTGGTAACGAACAGGTGAATGGTGCATTCTAAACTTCTTTTTACAAAAGGGAATACTACCCTAAAGACTCAGGAATCAACATTCAGAAAAGTTGATTAGCACAAGCCAATCGATATTTTGTCATTAGCATTGGCGTTCGATGTACTTTTTAATTCATATCTACCCATGCTTCCCCCAAAAAACCTCTGGCTTATATTTTTTGAACCGTGAAATAAGCACTTTGGCATTATTTCCATGTATTCAAAAGACCGATTGGGCTTATTATCAGGGAATGTCTTATTTTGGGGAAAGCAGGGTATGCCAAAGAAAGTCATTCTGTTTCTGTTCTGTTCTTTTTTGTTGTTATCTTGCTTTTTTTCCTGATCTTTTGTTTTTTCTGGTTCATTTAACTTTCCTGTCTGTCTGTCTGTCTAGCTAGCTAGCTAACTAGCTAACTAACTAGCTACACACCCCAAAAAACCCCACACGCATACACACACACACATATACACATGCAAACATGTATGTATGTATGTATGTATGCCAAAATAGTGCTATCCTAATCTCCCTTAATTTTAAAAATTCAGCAAAAAACGTGAGGTATCTATGTATGTAGGTATGTGGGTATGTATGTAGGTATGTAGATTGTTCTGAGTTCGGGTTTTGCCCCGTGTAATATTTTGAGTGTCTATGCGACGTTTCAGTGAAATCACATTCACCATCATTAGGCTAAAGTTGTAAGCTTCGTGCTGCTGTAAATATAGTTATATCTAACTATGTCTGTAGAAACTATATCTACAACAGCAAGAAGCTTACAACTTCAGCCTGATGATGGCGAATGTGATTTCACCGAAACGTCGTATAGACACTCAAAATATTACACGGGGCAAAACCCGAACTCAGAACAATATACATATACCTGTGAAAATCTACGAAAACAAATATATATGTATGTATGTACATATATAAATACATACATACACACACATACACACACAGAGTTTTTGGTGTATAAGGTGCACCCCCCCCTCCCAAAAAAGTGGGTGGAAATTTCTATTTGGGTTATACAGAGAATGTTGCTGAAGCCCCACCCACCTGCCAGCCTCTACCCTTCAGCCTCTGCCTCCCAGCAATTTGCCTCCTTGCAACAAACAGCAAACAGCCTAGTCAGCTTTAGCACAGCCTGGTTTAGCACGAGTATCTGATTGGCAGTTGGACCTGTCTTTTAGAATACCGCCTATCAGCTGTTCCAGGCTGTGGGGATCATCGCTGCTGCTGCCTATCACCACCTCGGTGTGTCTCATTTTCTGCCTCTGCTTCCTATTTTCGGCCTGTTCCAGTTGGCGGGGATCCCCGCCACCTGGGACAGGCTGAAAATGGAGCGTGTAGAGGCCTAAAATGGACACGATAAGTGGCAGCGGTAATAGGCAGCAACGATGATGGGCAGTGGTGATCCCTACAGCCTGGAACAGCTGATAGGCGGTATTAGGGTATTTAAAAGATTGAACTTCAAAATCTGCACAGTTGTATCCCACCCATCCCAGAAAAAAAGTGATAGGGATGGTTGCAGAATGGAATATGTGGTCCACCTCCCTTTAGCCTTTAGGAACAAAGTTGCTCAAATATTACATTTGTGACGCTCCCGCATGCAGAGTGTCACATGATTTCCACCTGCCCCTATTTTTGCACTGTGTGTATCCTGTATGATGTTTTGAGTTGCATTGACCACCAGGAGGCACCATTCAACCAGGTTCGCTATCGCCTCTTCCAAAGGAAGTAGTGTTGACCTATAAAACCTTGAATCTAGGGGACGTGACATAACATGACATCTGGTCTCTCTCTTCTCTGAGAATGGTGATGGGTTTCCTGCCTAAGCAGGGTATTGAACGAGAAGACCTCCAAGGTCCCTTCCAACTCTGTTATTCTGTTCTAATGACTGATATAAATTATAAGGTATAATAAGTAGGTATGAAGAGTATAAGGAGACTATGATAAGTTAGTTTGGTCTAGTGATTAAAACACTGAGCCAGAAACCAGCAAATCATGAGTTCTAGTCCCATCTTAGACATCAAAGGCACCGGGTAACTTTGGGCCATTCAGTCTTTCTCAGCTCTGCTCATCTCCCAGGGCTGCTGTTGTGAGGAAAATAGAAGGAAGAAGGAGTATTAAGAATTATGTGCAGCTGGATATCAAATAAATAAAAGCAACAATATTGGGCTTGTGAATCCGGGTATTGTAATACAAACCAGCAAGTTTCAAGTTCAAGTTTTATTGTATTTATATGCCGCCCCTCTCCGAAAACTCGGGACGGCTAACAGCAATCATAGACAGTATGCAATAATAATCCAATACTAAAAGCAAATTAAAACCCCTTAATATACAAAACCAAACACACATACAAACATACCATGCATACCATTGTAACAGCCTAGGGGGAGAAGAAATCTTAATTCCCCCATGCCTGGCGGCAAAGGTGGGTTTTAAGTAGCTTACGAAAGGCAAGGAGGGTGGGGGCAATTCTAATCTCTGGGGGGAGTTGGTTCCAGAGGGCCGGGGCCACCACAGAGAAGGCTCTTCTCCTGGGTCCCACCAAGTGACATTGTTTAGTTGACGGGACCCGGAGAAGACCCACTCTGTGGGACCTAACTGGTCGCTGGGATTCGTGCGGCAGAAGGCGGTCCCTGAGGTAATCTGGTCCGGTGCCATGAAGGGCTTTATAGGTCATAAACAACACTTTGAATTGTGACTGGAAACTGATTGGCAACCAATGCAGACTGCGGAGTGTTGGTGTGACATGAGCATATTTAGAGAAGCCCATGATTGCTCTCGCAGCTGCATTCTGCACGATCTGAAGTTTCTGAACACTTTTCAAGGGTAGCCCCATGTAGAGAGTGTTACAGTAGTCGAACCTCGAGGTGATGAGGGCATGAGTGACTGTGAGCAGTGACTCCCGGTCCAAATAGGATCGCAACTGATGCACCAGGCGAACCTGGGCGAACACACCCCTCGCCACAGCTGAAAGATGTTTCTCTAATGTGAGCTGTGGATCGAGGAGGACGCCCTCTCTCTGAGGGGGTCAAAGATTCTCCCCCCAGGGTAATGGACGGACAGATGGAATTGTCCTTGGGAGGCAAAACCCACAGCCACTCCGTCTTGTCTGGGTTGAGTTTGAGTTTGTTGACACCCATCCAGGCCCCAACAGCCTCCAGGCACCGGCACATCACTTCCACTGCAACTCTACAGAAAACCTTCCTAATTCAAACTTGGAATGAACTTAGGTGGATTTACTTCCTGTTTCTTAAACTCTTCATTCCGAACAAAGGCCCGTTTGTTTGAGACACAGACTGCGTTTGGGTCAGAATGAATTCCTGTAATCCTTTGCAATTTTTGAATATTGATGCTCTTTACGACCTTATTCTGACCTCCTCTGCCTTTTTTTAAGGAGGAAGATGTTAATTGGATTTTCTTTACATCGCAGATTCTGCAAGTTCCGATGGTTCTTTAGAGAATCCCTGGGATGTGGTCCCTGGAATAACCTTAAACACCTCCAGTGGTGAGTGAGATCAGAAGCTAACCATCACCTTTAATCACTACTTTTTGTGTGGTGTGTTTGTGTGTGTCTAGAATTCTGGGAGTTGAAGTCCACAAGTCTTAAAGTTGCCAAGCTTGAAGATCTCTGATTTAAATATAAGCAAGATGGATACAGTAAAATTTAATGCTGTTTAATCCTGGGATGGGGGATGGGAGCAATGTCTCATTTGCAAAAGTATTTCCTATTTAGATATCTGTCAGCTGTACTCTGATATCAAAGTGTGAGAAACTTCATATTACATTTTTGGGGGGTTATGTGCATTTGTGTTCTTCTTAAAGCTGTTGTTTGTGCACTAGATGTAGGGTATCTGTTTCCAGGCATGGTGGCTCAGTCCTGGTACATGTCCCAAAGGTGATTTTTCAAAAGGCAACTGGATTTTGTTTCAGTTCTCGCCCGAGAAGCTTCCTTCACTTCTGACTGGAAGAAGGCAACGACTTCTTCAGAATTGAAGAAGCTTCTTGGATGAGAAGTGAAATATCGTCAAGGGAAAAAAATAAATCGTAATAAAACACCTTTGGGACAACCATGACCTGGAGGACTAAGAGTCTCCAGAGACTTAAAAACAACTGAATTTCCTCTCTTTTTTTTGCACTTTGATGACAGATGCTTCTGGCACATCCCAGGGCCTCCCCCAGACCCAGCAAATGCTTTTGGCCAGTCCTGCTGAAGGAGCCAACCCGGACTCCAACACTCGCATCTCACATTTCCCGGAGCCTTGTGATAATACACCTCGCCGTAGCTCTGAGCACGCTGCCCCACCGAGGATTCCTTCACTATTTCATCTTCAGAACAGTGAATTTATCATCGAAACAGCCAGTCAGAACCCTGACCTGGTTACCTCCACCACATCAAGCAAGGCCAGCCTTCCGTGTGGCCAGCCGTTAAATAAATCCAACCTTCACAATTCTGGGTTTTCTTTTTCTCCTGTTTGTCATTCCAACGAGGGCAACCTCTCCTTGCAGTCAGTGTCCGAAAACAGGAAGGGCTGTCCATCCCTTGGCCATGGAGCTAAGGGCGTGACAGCTAGGTGGAAATACCTTGAAACCGAGAAATACGTGTCAGCTCAAAGGAAACGGGTGCCAAACGAAGGGGAACCTTCTCAGGCTCCAACTGGTAGTAGTAGTGATCTGGAAGCTGTAGGGCATTGCTCTACTGAGACTGTTGCAGGAACTAGTACTCCAAGTAAGAGAGGTGAAAGTCGGGACCTTCCCTTGAAATTTGAAAGTACCTCCAAGAAAAGGCGGTTGGAAGAGATTCAGGAAGATCAGTCGCTCGCATTTCCCTGTTGCAGCTGTAGAGAGAGAGATCTGGGAAAAAGAAGCGAGCAGGAACCAATAGGAATGGTCACCGGGAAATCAAAGCAAGTTGGAGTCCAACAAAAGGTAAATCTGCCATCTGAGCGAAGGAAAACAATAATAAATATCTCTAAAGCTTTGTTTCGTGACCAGAGAGAGTGGAAGTAGAAATTCCAATCTTTTCTCTTGGGATAGTTTTGCTATGTTTTGGTTGCCAATAAAAAATTATATTCAATCAGTAAAATCTCACCAATGCAGGTAAATCCTTTGCCATAATTGAACCTGGCAAATGACCCACCAGATTTTATCACTTTTTCAAAGTGGGCCCTTCAAGTGAACTCATTGTTTACTAAGGATGGATTTTTACCAGGAATTGGAAATAAATCCTGGTTTTTGGCAAAAACACCATAAATTGGGGTCATGTGACCAAAGGACACCTGTAAACGACCATCAATGCTGGCTGGTTGCCTAGCACCCAAAATAACCAGTAGGTAGTTGTCAGAACTTCAGAATAAGATCGTAAGTAACTTAGGGATGGGAGGATCAGAGGATGTCAATCTTTAGTTCAAACAGTCATTACACCACTGTAGTAAGTTTAGGTCTATCGTTAGTTATATTTAGTGAGAAACCCTAAAGTGGCAACCTTTAACATAAGATTTTTCTCATTTGTGGAATGTCAGTCCTCAACTTTAGGAAAACAGCTGAGCCCAAAATTTATGTTGCTGACACATTTGTTAAGTGCATCTCTGGTTGAGTAACTCTGGCTTCCCCGTTGACTTTGCTAAAAGATGATCACATGACATTGTGGGGCACTGCAGCCGCCAAAAATATCAACCAGTTTGCCAAGCGTCCGAATTTTGATGATGTGATCCTAAGGATGCTGCAATGCTCGTAAGCATGAAAAACAGTCCCCCCCCCCAAGTAACATTGAACAATCATTAAATGAGCTGTTGTAAGTTGAGGACTACCTGTAGTTGAATTTAGGTGGGACTTAAAGCACACTTTGGATCCCTGTGGGGAACTTATTGCTGATTTCTTCCTCAACACCTTCCAACTCTTATCTCACCCCCAAATTGTTCCAAAATAGTGATTTAAATATGACCAGAATTTTTAAAAAACAAGCATTCATTTTGCTTCTCTCTCTCCCTCCCTCCCTCTCTCTCTTATATTATCTATCATTTAATCTATTTTATCTATCATATAATCTATCATATTATCTATCATATAATCTATCATATTATCTATCATATAATCTCTCTCTCTCTCTCAGGAGAACGCGACAGGAGATGGTTTTCCCGTTATAAACAACCCACCTACCCCAGACCTCGCCGCTCAAGTGCAGTCTATAAGGTTAGTCTCTTTCCTAGCTAGTCACACATACGATGATAAAGATCTATGTCAGGGATGAAATCCAACAGGTTGTGTAGAACCGGTAGGAGAAATTTTGAGTAGGTTGGAGAACCGGCAAATACCACCTCTAGTTGGGGCCAGAGTGGGGAGGGAATGGGGATTTAGCAGTATCCTTTCCCTGCCACGCCCACCAAGCCACACCCACAGAACCAGTAGTAAAAAGAAAATGGATTTCACCACTGGTCTTACGTGGCATGTGCTGGGCCAGGAAGAAGCATACATTTATGGAGAAGAATTTGTGCAGTGACTGCTGCTTTCCCATAAAATCACGCTAATAACCCCAGATTTTCGCTCCCGAGACGCAGCACATTTGAATATTTGCTTACCTCTAGGTCCTTCTTCTTTCATGGTTCTTGTGTCTCGTCTCTAGGTTTTCAAGAGCACTACTGGGATGGGCACGCTGGATTTTCAGCAATGCGGACAAGCAATAAACTTCCCTAAGCTTCCTTGATCTCAGGTTGAATTACGTAGACATTTTTATTATGGTTAAGCCGTTTGGTTTTTTAAAAAAAAGTTCTGTTTTTTCTGAAGATGGTTATTGTTGTTCCGATTTCACATACAGTTAAAAGAAAGGAAGCCATCACCTTTTCATCTAAGGTGGTTTGGATGTCTCCAGCAAAGATTGCTGTGATTGTTTGATAACAAAGATGTGCCACCTGGTTCTTTTAAGGGTGGCTGAGTGACAATGCCATAAGACATAATGTGCCTACTTATATAAACTATAAGTGGGATTCCGCTATAAACGCAAACCTGTTTGTATGTTTTTGTTTTATAACTTGTTAAAATAAACTGGCAACCAATACAGCTTGTCTTGTACATCATAAAGATAAAGAGTTATTTTTAAGTACCGGGGAAGCTGGTTTTTTTTTTTATAGTTGGTTGTAAATACAATGCAAAGACATTTAGTCTTTAGAAGTTGATATATGGAAATTACAGTTCCTAGACTAGTGAGCCCTGGCTTGCAAAACCTGTAATTTTATCTCCAAAGAGGGATTTGCAGGTATTTTAAGGAGTGTATCCATTTTTGAAGTTAGAAAGGATCTGTAGCCTACGTGCCTTTAGAGCTGGTCTGTTTTCCTCCTTTAAGAGGCACTTTAGTCAGAGAAGTACAGTATATTCTCGGTCTAAATGTTACATATTGCACAATTTACTTGTCCCTTAGGGTCTCAGGAGTTTGTAGAGAGTTAAATCCATAAAACAGTAGCACATAGCTAGAACCACAGTGGGTTTTTTTTAATGCAGTTAAGTCTAGAATACAACATTTCATTTATGGGTACAACTCCAGTCTGGTTTGTTGCAGTGAGTGAGATGCCACTAGGAAGCCTGCAACACATGAAGACAAATAATACCTTTGATGTTATTCTCTGGTGACAGAGTTTATATCTTCATGCTTCTAAAGAAGCAAGTTCCATTGCAAGTTGTGCCGGATACTCATTCATCTGTTTTATCTCTTTTACAAAAAAAATGGATGCAATTGTTTTTTGTAGCGTTCAGAGTTCAGAATTGTATGAAGAACTGTTTTTGCCTGTTCTCAGTCTACTATCAGTTTCCTTAGATAATTGCAGGAAAGCAATGCTAAATTTGTAGAGCATTACAGGAGACGGATATAAGCTACCTGTCATTAAGAACTTGAATGTGGCATCGAGAAAGACCATATGGAAGAAGCAGAGGGGTTATTCCCCAGCTTTGGCCTTGCCCCGGAGCCTCCGCCTGCTCGCCAGCCATTGCCCGTTAAGTGTGACACATCGGCCAGATTCCCCTCCTTCAGAAACCACGGCCCTTAATCTCCCCATTTCCTCCTCCATGACCACCTCTTTTTTTATCCCACAGCTAGCTGCCAAAGTAGGCAAGTTAGGGCTGAGTTGTCACCACTAGGCTCTCTGCCAATCTGCATCTTGCCCCCCTTGTTGCGAGATGCTGGCAACCGCTGTGTCTTTTTTTTCGGTGCGGCCAGAATCTAGCCACACTAAAAAGAAGACATGGAGGCCGCAGGCACCTCACAAGAAGGGTTGTGAGATGCAGACTGGCAAGCCCAGCAGCAACGGCTCAGCCCTGGCTTGCCTTCCCTGACAGACAGCCGTGCGAGGAACGTAAGGTCATGACCGCAGGAAGAGGCGGTCGTGATACAGGAAGTGGGGAGATGGGGCATTATGTCACGCTTAAGGGAGTGAGTGGCGAGCGGATAGAGGCTCGGGGACCTTGAGGGATGGGTGATATTAAGGAAAAATGTATTCATTTTTTTCCTACCGGGTTCTGTGGGTGTGGCTTGGTGGGGTGGAGGCCATGTGACTGACTGGGCGTGGCTAAGTAGATTGCTCATAGTAAGGTCACATGACCCACCAACTAACCAAGCCACGCCCCCAGAACAAATAGGGGAAAATTTTGAATCGCACCGCTGGGAAGATGGTAAAACATTCATTACTGTAATACAAATACATCTACTGAAATGCAACACAAATTCAATATTTCTTGCTTTCAGTGATGAATGGTTTCCACAATGGTATATTTGCAAAAAAAAAAAAAAAAGCTATAAAGGTAATAAACACTTGTATGCCAACATCAATGTGAATTAAAATGCTTATTTTTAATCATTTTTGTCATCTCCTTTCCTTTAATTACAAAATACTTCATATAGCTTACATGCTTGATAAAATGTTTTGAAAATTAAAACAAATTAGGAAAAATACAACAGCACAGCTCTCGATAAAAAATATACCTTGTGTGCCAATTTTCCAAATTCGAGCACAGTCACTCAAACATAGTTTGAAAGTTAAAATAAAATTCTGTGATTCTTTGCTTTAAAATAAGGACCTTAATGTAAATAAATGGGCTATTTGTGCTAGAATATTTTTAAAAGATGCATGCAATAATCACCTGGTACTAGATGGCAGATACGGTTACAAGGAGCTCAACTCCCACTGAGCGTCTCTTGTGGTTGAGGATGATTGGCAATTGAACCATTATGCCAAAATGTTATCTGTGTGGAAACAGGTTGGGGTGTATGTGGCGTTGCGCTAGTAGACACTGTTGTGATAACTCTGCATCTGCATATATCCTCCATTAGCTTAACTGGGCTGTGGTTCATAATTCTTCGTTCTCTCAATCCAAATTCACCGATAGCTAGAAGTAATCTTCCCCCCAGAGGATGGGATCCCAAACAGGGAACCTCTCAAATGAAAGCTATATAATTTTTCCAGTCCTCTCGAGAACATAACTCAGATTATCCGAGCACCACATATTTTTCCCCTCCAGTGTCTTGAAAAAAAGGCTAGTGGTGAAAGTACCGAATACTCTACGAAACAGCTGCAATTTTTTTTTTCAGAGTATGTAACTATATTTAACACAGTGTTCAGTGTGGAGAAATATGTACTTATCCTTTCGTCTATGTGCTAGTGCTTTGGATGTAAGGAGTTGTAACAAGTTAAGCGATTGATATTGTAAAAACTACTTCCTAGAGCCTCCTTAAAAGCCAATGGATTGGGGTAAAGTGTCCTCTTTCAGGAAAAGGCTGCAGATCCTGATTGGTGAGACAAGGCTACGGGATAAGCATCTTCTCTATGACTTTGGACAGAAACACCAAGCTTGGTTGTGATGCCCTCACGTTTTCCCGCGATAAACGAAAAGCCTTCTCTATCCCTCCCATCTTCTCTGCCACAGCAAAGCACTGCTGAATCTGGTAGCAACGTTAACGGAGGCCTAACAACACTGGAATAAATGAGATGGGAACGATTGCGATTTGGAAGATTTAATCGTGGGCAGGAGGAACTGCGACCTCATTTGGGTTAACCTGGCTGGAAGCTGCTACAATGCGTGTTGTTCCTCCTACCTTGTTCACGCCAAGCCTCTCCGTTAATGCTATTTGTTCTAGCATGACGGTATTGTTCCTAGAACTACAAAAGGATGCGGACAGAAGGAAATAAGACCTTAAGGACAAATATGGTATAGGATAGCAGCGCAGTAAGTTTGTTGCTATGAGAGACATGTACCTGGTTTAACTGATTGCCCGCTTTTAACTCCCCTAACAAACCACAAACTAGCCTAGTCTCAAATTTTCCAAAACATACAAGGCAAGCAAGTTTACTGTATGTAAAATAACCCCTCCCCCCCATCCCGCCTGCTGGTGGTTCTCAGTTTCTGGCACTATAACATTTGTTCACATCTGGTACCAACTGTACATCTTCTGCTGGAAAAAGACCGGTTTCCTGCAGACTTCTTTTTTTTTTTTTTTTTTTGAGATTTTGGCTTTTCTCACACAAACCGTTAGAATACTGGGCACTTGGATGAGCGCGTACAAGGATGAAAGATGAAGCGGGGCGATCCAGAAAGACGTGCAGGAGATTAGATGCCACTATCCCATCGCTGGAAATCCCAGTTCTTCCAGCCAAGGAGCTATGGGAGGGTCCGGTCTCTTGTTCATCCTTGTACCAAAGAACTCGAACCCTTGCCGCTGGTCGTTGCTTCGAATCGTAAGCCTTCGCTCTGTCCTCCTCCTCCAATGGAGCAGCCGTCATGCAGAATCATTCAATGCTCGTGTATTGGAGACTTGGAGAGGGGCACAGCAGTTCTTTGGTCTAACGCTGTATTTTGTCCATTCTTTAGAGTTTGTTCTATAGCCTGGGGCAGCTCCTCTTCTTCTGTTTCTGCTCTTGAGTCAGACTCAGCCACACTCTGTTCCAGTGGGGGAGGACCTAGGAAAAAGTCGCCGCAAATGGTCAGCACAACTGGATTACAGCATAAGAACATAAGAAGAGCCGTGCTGAGTCGAGCCAAAGCCATCGAGTCCAGCATTCTGTGTCACATAGTGGCCCACCAATTGTACATGGGGATCTTGAGCAGAAAGAGAAGGCAAAACCTTCCATTTCCATTGACCCCCAACAAATGGTACCCAAGGGAACCCTGCTTGCCTCCACCAACATAGAGGCAGCACTTGGACATCCGTTTCAGTAGCCACTGATACACTTGGCATCCATGAATCTCTCTAATTCTGCCTTGAAGCTATCCAGGCTGACGGCTGTCACAATCTCTTCTGGAAGTGAATTCCATAAACCAACGACCCTCTGGGTAAAGAAATATTTCCCTTTATTTGTCCTCACAACAGCCCAATTCCCCGGATTCCCTGATTGACAGCATCCCAATCCACAACTGGACTGATTTACAATATCAAGGGGACTCCAAGAAATCAGAATTGAGAGAACCTCTAGTCCCCCGTGCAAAAGATGCTTTAATGCTCTTCAAACAACCTAGGCATTAAATGGAGGTTGGCTGAGCATTGTACATTTTATGTGATTCTACCCCTAAGCTTTGAGCCACGGTGGTGCAGTGGTTAGAGTGCAGTGCTGCAGGCTACTACTGGTAGCTGCCTGGAATTTGGCAGTTTGAATCTCACTGGGCTCAAGGTTGACTTAGCCTTCCATCCTTCTGAGGTGGGTAAAATGAAGATCCAGATTGTTGGGGGGCCAAGAGGCTGACTATAAACTACTAAAAGAGGGCTGTAAAGCACAGTGAAATGGTATATGGGTCTAACTGCTATTGCCCTTCCTTCCTTCCTTCCTTCCTCCCTTCCTCCCTCCCTCCCTCCCTCCCTTCCTCTCTTTCTTCTCTTTTCCCTCACATGTCTTCCTTCCTTGCTTCCTTCTTTCCCTGTCCTTCCTTCCTTCCATCCATCCATGACTTGCAGTGGTTAGAAGGCAGTGCTGCAGGCAACTCTGCCCACTGCCAAGAATTCAATCCTGACTGACTCAAAGTTGACTGTCCGGTAAAATGAGGACCCAGATTATTGGGGGCAAGAGGCTGACTCCGTAAACTGCTTAGAGAGGTAAAGCCCTGTGAAGCGATATATAAGTCTAAGCGCCATTGCTATTAACAATGATCATAGTCGTCCTGTCCTAAAAGTTTGGAATGAATGTGGGAGAGGTTTACAATTCAGAAGATGAGTTTACATCTAGGAAGGGTAAAGTTCAGGTACTTCTCTCTCTTACCTAGAGAATCGGAGGGTGCAGTCTCCAACAGCAACTTGGGCTTAGTCTTCCATTTCAGAATAGGGGAGCGTTGCAAACAAAGGGGGATTTTCGCATCTGTAAGGAATACAGGCCATGTGAATGCATGCAAAGAAACGCCAAAATTCGGCAAAATCTCATGCGCATGAGTGTAGTGTCCTCACGCCGGATTTCACTTTCAACGCATGTGTAGAAGCTGAATCTCGCACGGGTGGGCACGTGCATGTGTCAGGAATGTGCAATTGCATGTGCATCTCTGTTTTTGCAACTCGGACTGCGCACCGGACCGTCCATGCAGCAGCCCACTATTGCGTGTGACGTATCACAGCTTTTTCCTTTGCTAAACCGGGCATGGGCATAGCCAGCACATGACGCAACTGGTCCACACAGCGAGAGTTTGACAGCCCTGCAGTAACCCATAATAAGGATGGCAAATTGAAGTGGCCCAATAGAAATCTTTCCTGCAACACATTCTGCACTATTGCTCTGCACTGTTTCCCTGATTAAACATTATAAATTTCCATATTGGCCTCTCCCTTCCTCTTTGCATAAGCATTTGTTGTCTTTTCAGGCAATGTAGACATTTCTTCTTAAACATTAACAACACCCGAAATGACTCAGAGAAACATGGACTTGGAAAATGTGGCTGGCTCGCAGCCAGGCCCTCTGGGAACGGACTTTGAGCCTGATGAACTGGAGCCATCTGGGCACGGTCGGCCTGTGTGGCTGTCGGAGGAGTCAGACAGCGAACAGGAGGAGGAGGGAGAGTCTGGGTGTTAGGAGCCTACAGAGGCTATAGAACCCCCACCTGGGGATTTGCAGACCCCAACTGGGGATTTGCCAGGGTCTGAGGAGTAGGACGAGGAGATAAGGGACACAATCCTGAATGTAAGTGTAAGAAGGATGCAGGGGAGGCAGGAGCAGTTAAGAAAGCTCAGAAAGAGGAAGTGAGCTCAGTTGTGCATAGTCTGCACTCCCAGAGAGTATATAAGGGGGAAGAGTTGGAATGTGTTCATTGCAGGAAGCCAACGTTCGTGCCTGCGGAGGCGAAGAGCCCGTGAAGAGTGTTTTTGCCTGACAAACCTGGATACAGTACTGGACATTTCATAAGGTTAATATTGTGAGTAGACTTTTGGCTGAGAAGCAACTGTTTGGGACTTTATCTTATCAAGTTGGCCTCATGCCTGGATTTTGGCAGGGGAAAAAGCATTGTTTTGGTTTGCATTTGTGCAGTTAAAAAAATGTCTCGTAAATAGACTCTTGTTCTTTTTGAAACTTTAATGTGTTTGAGTTTTAATTTGGGGCTAATTACCGGCCAGCTGCCCTGCAAGACAGAACAGAAAGGGAATTCTATCCCAGATTTTTTTGGAAATCGGCATCCCCCCCCCCCTGCCCCAAATCTGCTTTTTGGGGGGAAAGTCTTCCAATTAAACAAGAGTTTCTTCTTTGCGAAGAGAAGACGTCTGTCAGTCTTTACTTACGGTGAAGCTCGGCCGCACAAGCCTGGTCCCTGAGCTGCTCTTCATGAACAGACATGGCCCTTCGGTTGACCGCTGGCTTTAGACGAGCTTTGGGTTTGAACTGATTGTCTGAAAAGCGGAAGCAAATCAAATCATGAACGGCATTCAGGCAGGCGTCAATCTATTGTCGGTAAATAATTTGGGTGGCTACATTTGCAAAAAATAAAAGAGCTGGATGCTGCTGCTTAATAGCCCCAGGCCTGCCGGCAAAGCCAGGCCATGAAGGATGGGGGCGGTCCTCTGGGGGCAGTTGATTACAGAGAACCGGGGCCACCACAGAGAAGACTCTCCCATGCTGTTTTCTATTGGTTCTATAGAACCGGTGCAAACCAAGAAGAACCCATCTCTGGATCGGTCCCTAAAGAAGCGGTGGTCATTAGAAAACCAGCAGCTTCCATTTCAACCTACCTCCAGCAATCGTGTTCAAAGGAGAAAAGGAATTCTGCAGTTCCCGTCCTTCACCCGCATTGCTGGTCCTTCTGAAGGGAAGAGGAGCAGCCGTGCTTCTCCCAGTCCTGGGCAAACTGCTGCTCCAGCTCTCTCTCCCTTTCTGCTCCCGGGGCCCGGCTGAATCCTGGTTGGCAAAACCTCTCCTGGGCGAAGGGCTGAATTCCGATCCCTTGCCCTTAAACTCGGCGTTCAGCTGCTTCCCGAGGACCTTCCACGAAAGTCGGCCCTCGAGGGATCCGCCGCTCGGCTCCGTAACTGCTCGGCCAACGGGATCTGCAGATCCGGGACGTACGGAAGGATCTGCAACAGAACGGCCTGTGTTCTCAAGCTCATAAAAAGGCCCCAAATCAACATTCCCACTTCGCCACATGCATCTGCTCGAAGTGCCCTGCCAGAATAACAGTTGGAAGGAATCTTGGCGGTCTTCTAGCTTGACTCATTGCTCAAGCAGGAGACCCTATAGCAGGGATGGCGAGCCTTTTTTCCCTCGGGTGCCAAAAGAGCGTGAATGCACACTATCGTGCATGCGTGAGTGCCCACACCCATAATTCAATGCCTGGGGAGGGCGAATATAGCCTCCCAATCAGAGGCCCTCTGGAGGTCAGAAACAGCCTGTTTCCCAACTTCCGGTGGGCCTGGTAGGCCTGTTTTATGCCATCCCCAGGCTCCAGAGGCTTCTCCTGGCTGCTCATAGGCCAGTGATGGCGAACCTATGGCATGGGTGCCACAGGTGGCACGCAGAGCCATATCTTCTGGCACCCAATCCATTGTCCTAGCTCAGCTCCAATGTCCATGTGTGTGCCAGCCAGCTGATTTTTGGCTTGCACAGAGGCTCTGGGAGGGCGTTTTTGGCTTCCGGAGAGCCTCTGGGAGAATGGGAGAGGATGTTTTTACCCTTACCCGGCTCCAGGGAAGCTTTTGGAGCCTGGGGAGTGCGAAACACAAGCTTAATGGGCCCACCAGAAGTAGGGAAACAGGCAATTTCTGGCCTCCAGAGGGCCTCCGGGGGGGTGAGGGAAGTTGTTTTCGCCCTCCCCAGGCATTAAATTATGAGTGTGGGCACTCGTGCATGTGCAATAGGGCACGCACGTGCCTTTTTGGCATCTGAGGAAGAAAAGGTTCGGCATCACTGTCATCGGCCCTCCGGAAACCTAAATTGGCCTCCCAGAACCTCCATGCTAGCCACAAAACAGCTGACTGGCATGTATATGTGCACTGGAGTTGAGCTAGGGCAACAGCTCGCATGCCGGTAAATATGGCTCTGCGTGCTACCTGTGGCACCTGTGCCATAGGTTCTCCCTCACTGCCCTATAGCATTTCAGACCAATGGCTGTCTAATATCTTCTTCTAAACCGCCTTTAATTTAATTTAATTTAATGGGACTCGGGGCAGCTTACAACAATAAATAGTAAATACAATAAACAAGTCAAATAATTAGTAATACGAACATTAAAACCCATAATAAACTATAATGAATTATTGAATCAAATCCACATATATACAGAATAGTTGCAGTTGGACGTGATATTACATTTACGCCAGGTCTTCACAGCCTTTCAGATGAAGCTCCCACAATTCCAGAAGCAAGTTGTTCCACTGGTTAATCATTCTCACTATCTGGAAATTCCTCCTTAGTTCTAAGGTTGACACCCCTCTTCTTTGTGGCAGCACCTCAGATCTTGGAACACCGCTGACATCTCACCCAGATGTCACGGCTGACATCTCGTTAAACTAGACATCCCCAATTCCTGCAACTGTTCTTCATGTGTTTTAGCCTCCAGTCCCATAATCATCTTTGTTGCACTTCTCTGCACTCTTTCCAGAGTCTCAGCACCCTTTTTGTATTGTGGGGACCAACCAAGATACTAGGGTGGTTCTCCCATTCATTGCTGCTGTGGTCATGATGTGTTTCGGCTTTTAATTATCTCTGAAACTCCAACCAAAACAGGCGAAGGAACCAGTTGGGAATACAGTGGTACATCTACTAATGAACTTAATTCATTCCATGACCAGGTTCTTAAGTAGAAAAGTTTGTAAGAAGAAGCAATTTTTCCCACAGGAATCAATGTAAAAGCAAATAATGCGTGTGATTGGGGAAATCACAGGGAGGGTGGAGGCCCCGTTTCTTCCCAGGAGATTCCTAGAGAGGCCCCATGGAGGCTTCTCCTTGCCTTTTCTAGCCCTGTTTCTTCCCAGGAGATTCCTAGAGAGGCCCCATGGAGGCTTCTCCCCGCCTTTTCCAGTTACAGTTTCGGAGGCTCGGGTTTGTAAGTGGAAAATCGTTCTAGAGAAGAGGCAAAAAAATCTTGAACACCCGGTTCTTATCTAGAAAAGTTCGTAAGTAGAGGCATTCTTAGGTAGATTTACCACTATAGTTGCTGCACATGTGGTTATTTATCTCCCCATTAAACCACAATATCCATCAAGCCCCAAGCATAACCCTTAAAAATTATAACACTCTCCCCCCATCCACCAGCCAATCCTTCATTTCTGGGTTTTGCCCATGTGTCTAAGCTCAAATGTCAAATGCTAATCGTTCAAGGAGTTCAAGTAAGTTTGGTGGGGATGAATTTAAATTAAATTGCTTCATTAAAATTGGCATTTACATTGACCAATCTGCCTAAATGGCTCACATCTACTTTGGGACCGTGAATTTGCAGAGAAGGGTTGATTAGCAAGACACTGAAGAACATAGGCTCCGCAAAGAAGCGAGAATGAAAAAATTAGGCGTCAGGAAATTGCATCTCCCAAGCTTACCTGTGGATATGGAGTGTGTTCGTGATTTCAAAGAGCAGGGAGGAGACTCTGCAGAACAATCTACGATATCCCCTAAAAAACAAAAATGAAAAAATGAACAGTCATACTTCAGGGAGTGGGATGAATCAAGAGAATAAAGCCTTTCGCAATCTATTTAAAGTCCGATCAAACTATTAGTTGTCTACACCCGAGGTGTCAAACTCAATTTCATTGAGGGCTGCATCACAGTTGTGTTTGACCTCAGGGGGGCAGATGTGTGTGTCCAGGTTGTTGAGATATTTATGAATTGGGAGAGCCAATGGTAACAAGGTCAGTCAATGACTAGGAATAGCAACTAAGTCCTCCTGAGTCTGTGCAGAGAATCGAAACTGAAAAACTTAAGCTTAAGGTCGGGCATGGCTTCAGTCCACTGTGCTCTCTTTGACAACTGAAGCAAGGATTCCGAGGACAGAAAACTAACATGACTAAACCTTGGCTAGTTTGTATGTGAAAGCATATTTGGGTGTGGCAAGGCCAATTTATTAAACCTAAAAAAACCTATTAAACCTTTATTAAAGACCTAAAATGGTCACCTAAAAAACGTCACCGTACAAATCCAATACCCAAAAACACTTTAAAACCCTTAATATAAAAACAATCGTGCATCTCATACAGACTATACACAAAACGGAAGCGGCCCAGGAGAATTAATTCCCCCATGCCTGGCGACAGAGGTGGGTTTTGAGGAGTTTGCGAAAGGCAAGGAGGGTGGGGGCAATCCTAATCTCCGGGGGGGAGTTGATTCCAGAAGGTCGGGGCCACCACAGAGAAGGCTCTTTCCCTGGGTCCCGCCAGACAACATTGTCTAACCGGTCGCTGGGATGCTTGCTTGTTTTTTTGCAGACGTTTCATTACCCTAACTAGGTAACATCATCAGTGCTAAGGGTGAATTTTTAAAAAGCTTCCTTTACTTGATTTCTACAATGGTAGAATGCTGGGAATAAATGACATAAAAAATAAAGACCGTCCTATGATTCTTATTCACAGTGTGGAGGAGTACAGTATATGGGTTCCATCTCATCCCTTTAAAGATCCCTTGGGTAGGTTCCTACAAGCTCATTCCCTCCCATCTGCACAACCCATCTGCAACCCAACGTCATTTAAGATCTGGATTCATGCTACATGCCTAAATGCTAAAATCAGTCCCAGGACTTCATGTTGCTTTAACGGGTTTATGCAATAACGATAGTCCCTGATTTAAAAACCATTTTGTTTAATGACCATTCAAAAGTTACTGCACTATAACTTGTGTCCATTGCAGCTGAAAAATTTAAAAGAAGTTTTGAAAGGTGGAGCTTTTCTTGCTAGAAAGTTCACAAGGGGATCTTGTGTCATTGTGGTTGTTATTTCAACCCAGAAAGGAACATCAAGGGCTCCTTTGCTGGATATCGGCTGTTTAAGCTTCCAATAAAACTTACTCTAGGTAGTAAACAGAATATTCGGAATACTTAATTGGAGTATTAACTTCCAATAAAGCTTAGTCTAGGTAGTAAACAGTATTTGGAATAATTAATTGGAGTATTAACCTCCACATAAGCTTAGTCTAGGTAGTAAACAGTATTTGGAATAATTAATTGGAGTATTAACCTCCAAATAAGCTTAGTCTAGGTAGTAAACAGAGTATTTGGAATATTTAATTGGAATATTAACCTCCAAATAAGCTTAGTCTAGGCAGTAAACAGAGGGGGGAAAGAGCATTGATTGTTACTCACCGTCAGAACCGGCCTTTTTGATTTCCCCATCTTTACTCTGTAAAAGAATGCAAAATAATAGAAACACTCAGAGGGGATATTTTGTAGAAAATGTTTTACTTGTAAAATAGACTACAGTCCAAAACAGGGCAAATGAACCGCCATAACTGGGCCTGAAGTGAATAAACCCTTAGATGAAGAAAAGCAAAAAAACCAGAAATAGAAATTATGGAAACTATAAATTATAGTTTCTAAAAATGATTAAATCAACACATTTAGAAGAGACACCGAAAGTTCTAAAGTGTATGGGAACAAGTTTTCAGTCTGTTAAATAAGAGATGAGCCAGGATAAAAATCAATCAGGCAAAGGTAAAGGAGGAGAAAGAGAGAAGTAGAAAGGAGGAGTGGAGTGAAGGAGGAAGGGGGAGAGAAGGAGTAAAGAAGGTAGAGAGAAGAAATAGAGAAAGAGGGAGGAGAGCAGCAGCAAGTTCCTACCGATACGGTCAACACCATTGTACTGGTAGCGAAAATTGAGATGAGCGCACAGCTCTGCATCTCTGGCTTGCGCGCACATATGTGTGTGAGCGAGAATTTGCCTCTGCACATGGGCAGGAAACAAGATCTGTTCAGGAAGGTGTAATATCAGTCAGCCGAGGCTACAATAGAAGATTGTTTTGGAACATTTGCTTCCATAAGAACCCACAGAGGAAAACATTCCTTCCGAAAATTAGCACCGACTGGCAAAGAGAAGCCTTTCAGAATTGGTACTGGGTTCAAGTTTAGTCCTAGTGTAGTTGGTGGGTTTTACATAGAAACATGGCAGGAAAAGACCTCCTGGTCCATCTAGTCTGCCCTTCTACTATTTCCTGTATTTTATCTTAGGATGGATCTATGTTTATCCCAGGCATGTTTAAATTCAGTTCCTGCGGATTTACCAACTACGTCTGCTGGAAGTTTGTTCCAAGTGTCTACTACTCTTTCAGTCAAATAATATTTTCTCCTGCTGCTTCTGATCTTTCCCCTAACTAACCTCAGATTGTGCCCCCTTGTTCTTGTGTTCACTTTCCTATTAAAAACACTTCCCTCCTGAACCTTATTTAACCCTTTGACATCCTTTCCCTTCTGTCCTCCAGACCAGTGTTTCCCAACTTTGGCAACTTGAAGATATCTGGCCTTCAACTCCCAGAATTCCCCAGCCAGCATTCGCTGGCTGGGGAATTCTGGGAGTTGAAGTCCAAATATCTTCAATTTGCCAAGGTTGGGAAACACTGCTCCAGACTATACAGATGGAGTTCATTAAGAAGATGTTTACTTCCTGGAAAGCAGTGGTGGGCTTGTGGTGGTGCAGGCCACTCTACAGAGTGGTAGTAAAACCGAGGAAGTGTGTGCAGCTGTGTGTTACTGGTGGGCGCATGCATGCCTGGTGTGAGGTTTGGCTTTTGTGCATGCACATGTGTGAGATTTCTGCAATTTTCCCTGGATTTTTTGATTCCCTGCATGTGCAGAAGCAAAGAAATGAGTGATCATCTAAATCTCACATGCACCAACGTCCATGTGCAAGATTTGGCTCCTGTTCATGCTCAGAAAGCCAAATCTTGCACGAGGATGCTTGCCCACGTGAAATGTTGGTGATTTTTGCCATCTTCACGCATGCACGAAAGCAATTGGCGCAAAACACCTAAATCTCATGTGTGCGAGCATCCTCACATGAGATTAGGCTTGTGTGCATGTGCAGGAAGTCGAATTTCAAACCTGGAGGCCAGCCGCCCACGCACACCGCCGGGAACACATCAGTAGTGCTGGTGGCGGGCAGCCCTGCACTGCTGGAAAAGGTGCAGTCACCTCCAGAGAACCCAGGTTGATGCAGTGGTTACAAACCAGGAGACCCCGAGTTCTAGTCTCGCTTAGGCAAGTGTCCACTGTTCTGTGGCTTACCTGTTTCTTTTTGCCTTCGGAAGACAACACCTTGGTGACCCCAATCCGATGCAGCATGACATGGACGCGCTGTTCAAAGGAACTGGGCAGCTCACCATCGCTCTTCTCAAAGGACCGCTTCTGTAGGACGAAACACTGAAAGTCAATGCCCTCCCCATAATCAATATCACTTTGATTCAATATATCAAAGCCTTAGTTATGTCACATTTTTCTACAAGAAAATTCTTCATTTCCATATATGTGCATCCTGCTCCCCAAAACTGGACAATTGTATTACCATGTCTGACAAGATCCACACCCTAGAACAGTGATGGCGAACCTATGGCATGGGTGCCACAGGCGGCACGCGGAACCATATCTGCCGACACTCGAGCCATTGCCCTAGCTCAGCTCCAGCACGCATGTGAGCACCGGCCAGCTGATTTTTGGCTCGCACGGAAGCTCTGGGAGGGCATATTCGGCTTTTGGAGGGCCTCCAGGAGGATGGGGGAGGGCATCTTTGCTGGGCCCAGCAGAAGTTGGGAAATGGCCTAAGACGGCCTCCATGGGGACACGAGATGCAATTTTTACTTTCCCCAGGCATTAAATTATGGGTGTTGGCACTGGCACAGGCACGATAGTGTGTGCGCATGTGATTTTGGCACCCGAGGGAAAAAAGGTTCTCTATATCACTGCCTTAGAAGCAACTCAAAGATCCAACAAACATACATTGACAGCCTTGAACCACGTCTTGCGTCTATGGAGAAAAATGTCCAAGCACTGAAAAATGCAAAGCTATCAAACTAAACACCCTTCACCACTCCACCACCATCTGTTTATACTCCACCAAAACCACCTCAACTTCTACCACAAAGACCTACCAACTCAACCATTAAATAAAAGATAAATAAAAATAAAATCGAAGCGTGGAACTCATTACCGGACTCCATAGTGTCATCCCCAAACCCGTTACCCTTAGATTATCTACGGTTGACCTATCCAGATTCCTGAGAGGTCAGTAAGGGGCGAGTACAAGTGCACTAGAGTGCCTTCCGTCCCCTGTCCTATCACTCTCCTATAACTCCTATACCTTTCTTCTATTCCTATATCTCTTCTATTCTTTCATTGATATGTTCTATTACTATATCTTCTTTTCTATTCTTTCTTAGATATATTTTACTGAGTATCTCCTCTATAACCTTCATCATGTACTTTACTATGTGTGTGTGTGTGTGTCTGTATGTATGTATATACACACACACACACACACACACACACACTAAAACCCTCATTGTGTATTGGACAAAATAAATAAAAATAAATAAATAATACTGCCACACTGATTTCCCCACCCCACTCCATTTTCAGGGGAGATCTTTTCTGAAATCATCCCTCTGGGATTGTGCTACAAACACAAACAAGCCAAAGTAGGCTAGGTCACATCAGTGTTAGTGCTAGTGACTACCGTAGCACAGATGAGGTTACCTAGTCTGAGTAAGGAAACGACTGCAAGAAAACAAGCAAAGCCAGGCAGACTCAAAGAGCCCACATTTCAACCCTGAGCTACTAATATTCTCCTTTTTAAGCCAAAGTAGACTAGGTTCCTTCTTTCACAAACCACAATTGCTGCCATCCAGATAACATTCAACTCTCCAGTTTTGTTCCCCCTGTTTTGAGTCACCAAGAAACCTCATTCTTCTGTTTCTACAGTAAGCATTGTTCAGTAAAATTGGAGTTGCTATTGCCATACCTGCTGCTTCCTAAAACATGAGCCTTGGTGGCATAGTGGTTAGAGTGCAGTACTGCAAGCTACTTCTGATGATCATCAACTGCCAGCAGTTTGGCAGATCGAATCTCAGTAAGTTCAAGGTTGACCCATCCTTCCATCTTTTCAAAGGTGGGTAAAATGAGGACCCAGATTGTTGGGGGCAATACGCTTACTCTGTAAACCACTTAGAGAGGGTGTAAAGCAGCGGTATATAAGTCTAAATGCTATTGCTATTGCTAAAAAAAGACAATTCCCCTACAATTTCCCTACAGCACCTCCATAAAATAGACAAAGATCATATCAGGATAATTGCCTAAATATTGTTGCATGTCCACACGGGTCTCCAGCCAGAAGATCAACACCCTCAAAAGGACACATTCCAGTGACTCCCCAATAACCACAACAGAAAAAAAAACCATAGGCCCAGCAAAGTCCAGTTGGGTTGACTGGTGAACCTACCTACGTCTTGTTCTTGTTGTACCCTCAGGTGCTTTGGAGAATAGGTTGTCTCCCTTTTCTTTGTGGCAACCCCTAAGATATTGGAAGACTGCTATCCTGTCTCCCCTGGTCCTTCTTTTCATTAAACTAGCCATGCCCAGTTCCTGCAACCGTTCTTCATATGTTTTAGCCTCCAGTCCCCTAATTATCTTTGTTGCTCTTCTCTGCACTCTTTCTAGAGTCTCAACATCCTTTTTGCACCGTGGCGACCAAAACTGGTCACCACGATGTATTTATTTAGTAAGACGTATAGATGTCTTTATACTTCTATACATCTTACTAAATGTAGTAAGCAGAGATGATAATTCCAGGTCATCTCCTGAAGGTTCAATCCTGTCTCCCACGCCTTGGTGAATAAGAAGACGCCTGCACTGGCTGCCGATCAGTTTCCGGTCACAATTCAAAGTGTTGGTAATGACCTTTAAAAGCCCTACATGGCATTGGACCAGAATACATCCGGAACCGCCTTCTACCGCACGAATCCCAGCGGCCAATAAGGTCCCACAGAGTTGGCCTTCTCCGGATCCCGTCGACCAAACAATGTCGTTTGGCGGGCCCCAGGGGAAGAGTCTTCTCTGTGGCAGCCCCGGCCCTCTGGAATCAACTTCCCCTGGAGATTAGAACGGCCCGCACCCTCCTTGTCTTTCGCAAGTTACTTAAGACCCACCTATATCACCAGGCATGGGGGAACTAAGACATCTCCCCCAGGCTTATTATATTTCATGTTTGATGTGTATGTGCTGTATGGTTTTTAATTGCTGAGATTTTTATATATTTCATTATTAGATTTGTTCCATTGTTATACTGTTTTTATTCTGTTGTGAGTCTTCGGAGAGGGGCGGCATACAAATCTAATAAATTGAATTGAATTGAAATGCCGCGAGTTTTCTCCACCTTGGGTTCCATGGTGGAAGGAAAGAACAAATAACCTCCGAGCTACCGACAACATCAATGAAGAAACTCACCTTCTCGGGCCTCACACCAAGTCCCTCCGTCTCGTCTCCTGACAAGAGTATCAAGGATTGAGACTTCCCTTCCCGGGAGTACTTCGGCCTTGCCCGACGGGCGCTATCTGGGGTCTGGCTTTGCTCCAAGTAGCCTCTGCTCTCCCCAGACAGCCCTCCTTCCTCAGATTTGCTTAGCGCTTTGGCCGAGTCGCAGGCTTTGCTGGGGGTCCTTAGAATATCGCTGAGCATCAGCCTCCTGCCCCTTGCTGGAGAGGGACCCCCCTCGCAGTCTCTCTCGGACTTGGGCCCCCGACTTGACTTGGGCTTCTTGAAGGCAAAGAAGTGTCCGATTTTCTTCTTTAAGGTCCGAGAACCAGAAGACGGGGATGCGACTGCGGTGGGAGAGGTTTCCAAGGAAGTAGGACTGCGGGAAGGAAAGGCAGCATGGAATTACTTGCAACATTATATGAAGGTGGAGAGAATGGGGGGTCACCAGTGATGGGCTCCTTCAGGTAAGGTTAAGTACGCAAAACCGGTAGAAAAGTTTTGGTCAGAAGGGCTGCATAGAAATCCAAATAATTAATAAACAAACAAATAAATGTGCTTGTTCCATTACATGGCTTGGTACTGTCACTATTTGTTGGGGTTTTTGAGTCACACATAACTCATTTATGACTACATAGGGATTCTAGGCTGATCTCTCTTTTCACTCCACCCCTAGTTTCTGCTACTCTTTCTCCTACATCAAAGGACTTCAACAATAACAATGTTTATCACCAGCATTATATGCCGATGACCCTTGTTTTTACCTGATCATGGCTGGCTAGGAAATGCTGGAAATTGAGGTCCACGTGTCTTAAAGTTGCCAAGGTTGGATGCCCCTGATCTAAACATTGCTTTGATTGAAAATCTTCCTCCTGTTCCTCAAAGTTACTTCTTTTCCCCATCCCCTGCTCTGTGAAAAGTCCCTGTCTTTGCTTGCCCCACGGAATCTTTACTTACAGCAAATATTCGTGGTTCACCGTCTTGGTGAAGAATTCATCTAAGCCTTCATCCAGCCTGGCAATGCTTCTGTCTTCTGTATTTTCACGCACAGGCGGCTGGACCTAGAAGAAGAACCAGAGTTACCTTTCCTCCATTTAGGGTTCTTGGGATATTTTGGGTAAACAACATAGAAGATACATGGAATAGCGCTTTCCATCACACCACGAATCTGCGCGCCTTGTGAATGACGAAAGGATGTGGAAGGTCAGCATGGGTGGGATAAGAGAAGAAAATAATGTTAAAATAAATAAACCTTACGTGATCATTTGACTATGGACCAAGAAGAGCCGGTAAGTGCTGAATAAAATGGTTTGAAATGAAGTGAATGCCATTTGTTGGATTCTCAAACTAAATGACTTTTTATTGGCATCAATCAGATCGTCTGACTGATGCAAATAAATTGTTAAATACTTAAACAAGCTGCTAAATCTCTCTCTCTCTCTGTATATGCATAACATATTTTTGCTGATAATGAAAAGGGAGACTAGTATAAATCTATTTCAAGCTTATTGTGCTCTCATCAGCTAGCCATACCCTTACTGCGATTTGAACCTGCAGTGTCTGCCCTGCAAGGCAGTAGCTTTAACCTCTAGACTGCTGGCTCTCCTCCTCTCAGCTTGAACCAGGGAAGAGTTACATGTTTTTTTTCTGTTGAATCACCTTGGTATAACCAAATATGGGAGGAGCACACTGCTTCCTTCTCTCTCTCTCTCTCTCTCTCTCTCTCTCTCTCTCTCTCTCTCTCTCTCTCTCTCTCTCTCTCTCTCTCTCTCTCTCTCTCTCTCTCTCTCTCTAATCTACCTACCTATCTATCTATCTATCTATCTATCCCAATAATATATTTATTAGTCAAGTGAACTTTGTAGACTTGTTTTTATAGACAGTACGCAGCCCCAGGAACTAAACCCAAAGGTCCCTGTTCAGTGGGGTTTTAGCGTGACTGCATTATGTAGCACAAATCCAAGCCACGCTAAAACCCTATTAAAATCAATAAGACATAAATTAATTCTGACAACTCGCTGCATTGATTTCAGTAATAGTTCAACATCATTGGGGTCAACAACTACAACCGCAAAGGACACAGTGCTATGCAATGAAAAGAGACAGGTCTCCAAATAAACATTGTCCAGTCCAGATATTGAGAAGGTGCTCAGAATAGAATAGAATAGAATAGAATTCTTTATTGGCCAAGTGTGATTGGACACACAAGGAATTTGTCTTTAGTACATGTGCTCTCAGTGTACATCAAAGGAAATATACATTTGTCAAGAATCATGAGGTGCAACACTTAATGATAATCCAGGTACAAATAGTGATGGTGAACCTATGGCATGCGTGCAGTTGAAGGGCCATAAAATTTTTTACTACTACACTGTGGGTGTGGCTTATTTTGTGGGTGTGGCTTGACAGTAGAAGCCACTACTTGAGGACTAATTACATGCAAATGCAGACTTCAGTGAAGTGAAAGCATGCATGTGATTGTTCAATTTTAAATGATTAGTTTTAAGATAATTTTTTAATTAACTATTCTATTCATTGGCTTAGAAATGTTTTATTTTATTTATTTAATTTCTCCAAAACACAATAATACACAATGAAGGTTATAGAGGATATAGTTGAGTAAAATGTGTTAAAGAAAGAAGAGAAGAGAAGATATAGGAATAAAATATATCAATGAGAGAATAGCAGAAAAGATATAGGGATAGAAGAGAAGACATACGAGATATAGGAGAGACTATAGGACAGGGGACGGAAGGAACTCTAGTGCACTTGTACTCGCCCCTTACTGACCTCTTAGGAATATATATTGTACCTTTTCTATCAAAATGTTGTAAGCTGCCCCGAGTCCACGGAGAGGGGTGGCATATAAGTCCAATAAATAAATAAATAAATTTCAGCAATTCTGTTCTCTCTGGGGCTACATTTGAAGAATGTTCGGAAACTTCAGATCGTGCAGAATGCAGCTGCGAGAGTAATCATGGGCTTCTCTAAGTATGCCCATGTTACTTCAACACTCCGCAGTCTGCATTGGTTGCCGATCAGTTTCCAGTCACAATTCAAAGTGTTGGTTATGACCTATAAAGCCCTATATGGCATCGGACCAGGATATCTGCGAGACCGCCTTCTGCTGCATGAATCCCAGCGACCGGTTAGGTCCCACAGAGTTCGCCTTCTCCGAGTCCCGTCGACTAAACAATGTCGTCTGGCGGGACCCAGGGGAAGAGCCTTCTCTGTGGTGGCTCCAACCCTCTGGAACCAGCTCCCCCCGACATTAAGATTGCCCCCACCCTCTTTGCCTTTCATAAACTCCTTAAAACCCACCTCTGCCGTCAGGCATGGGGGAATTGAAACATCTCCCCCTTGCCCATGTAGTTTTAGTGTATGATTGATTGTGTGCTTGTTTTTTATATATTGGGGTTTCTTTTTTTGGACTTTTAAACCTAAAACTAATTTAGATTGCTAAATATTAGATTTGTTACTATGTACTGTTTTTACCATTGTTGTGAGCCGCCCCGAGTCTGCGGAGAGGGGCGGCATATAAATCCAATAAATCTAATCTAATCTAATCTCTAAATTTAAGCACAACAGCACTGATTGTCTCACATATCAGCAAAGGAGGCAATATAATTTATTACAAAGCCGCAGATAATGCACTCAGTTGTAGAATAAACCCTTTAAATTGAACACCAGGTATTCACCGAAGAATTACAAAGGTTTCCCCCAAGAAAATCTGAGTTAATCCTATAAATCTTGTTGTATTTAACCCATTAAGCAGTAGAGCAGAGGCCGCTATGATTAGCATCCCAAAACGTCAACGTCTTTTGCATATAAATATGCCTACTTTTAAATTCTTCAGTTAATGTGCTGCAATTTACTTCAGTAAGTGTTAGCATGTCTCGGTGTAGCTCTGTGCGAAACCTTCGACATACAATCAGCAGAGTTGTTGCAGTGGTGTAGATAATGTGGGCTAGCCAGATAAAGACTCAGACTAACTATTAACAATATTATTATTTACAAATATACAACCATATTAACAATAGATTACAAACCGCACACATCTAAGAATAATACGACTCATAAGTAAAAGTATCTCAAAGTAACTTCCTCCACAGGGAATGGTGCTGGCGCCCTCTTATGGCAAACCAGTCAAAGTTCTTAAAGATACAATCTTTACTTTTATAGACCAACATTGTTAGTTTACTATATGGCAACGCCAAAGTAGGTTATGTACCATGTACTAACAGTAAATAAGAAATTCAGAGAGTCTATCTTTAATACCTATTCCAGAGTAGGAAATGATGATTTATTACCAGCCTTGGCTAATAAATAATAGGTCAGGGGTAGAAAAAGTTGACTCTTCTATGACTTGTGGACTTCAACTCCCAGAATTCCTGAGCCTATCATGCTAGCTCAGGAATTCTGGGAGTTGAAGTCCCCATGCCATAGAAGAGACAACTTTGCCTACCCCTGTCAGATCAAGGATAGTGAAAATGTAGTTTGTGGAAATGTCTAAAATAGTGTTGCTGGTTGGGGAATTCTGGGAGTTGGAGTCCGCACTTCTTAAAGTCACCAGGGTGTAGGTGACCCCCTCCCCAAAGAAGCATCGTCAATCTCCTGGACCCAGCTCCGTGCCACCTCCCTGCTGGCCGAAACCAGCCAGGAGGGACACGGATCCAGTAAACAGATGGCAGAACTCACAGCTACAATGGCCTTGTCCACTTCATCAGGTGTCACCAGATCAAACTCTTCCCAAACAGATGGACAGGTACGGGCCCCAGTCATCTCGACTGACTCTGTTATCCAATCGGAGTCGAGGTCTGTCCAGATCCGAGCGACTTTATTAGCGAAAAATGTGTTAAAATCCCCGGGACTACTCTGCAAGGGCTCTCCAACTCCCCCCTGGTTAAGAAGGGAGCGGGTCACCCTAAACAGAGCAGCCAGGCGAGATTCCGCTGACGCAATCAAGGCGGCATGATACGTGCATCTTGCTGCCTTGAGTGCCACTTTGTAAGTCTTAATATGAGCTCTTACAAGTGTTTGATCAGATTCGGACTCACTCTTCCTCCATCGCTTCTCTAGACTTATTCCCTTATTTCAATGGTTCTCAACATTTTCTTCACTGCAGAGACCCTTTAAATATCTGTTGTAGCCACGTACCACCAAGACTTAAGTCAAGATTTAAATCATAACATTCCTTCAAACTTTCAGGGACTCCCTGTGACAGGGATCTATCTGTGGACTACAGTTGAGAACCACTGCCTTAGTGATTAAAACGGTAGAGGTAAATTGTTACACCATATTATAACACCAGTGTAGAAAATTATCATCATCATCTTTTAACGACCCCATAATCTCTGGCGGGATGGTGTTCGCATTGGCAACAGGAAGAGCATCTGGCCATTAAAACACTCTGCTAATTCCATTCAGTTGGCCTGACTCCATTCCGCAAGGGATTACGGGGTCATTAAAAGATGAAGATATAGTGCAAGGGTTATCAACACTCTACTATTCCCTCAACACTGTCAAACCATTTCCTAACTCTGCACTACTATTAATCTTCTCATCGTTCCCATCACCCATCTCCTCCCACAAAATGGCTGTATGATTGTAACTTGTTGTTTGTATCCTTACAATTTATGTTGACTGGGTCCTAATATGATTGGATTGCTTATCTGTACCTGGACTATGAAGTGTTTATTATTTGTTTTATTTGATTTATTCATTTGTCCAATACACAATACATATGGAAGAGGATAGACATGAAGTAATATATATAAAGATAATATGTAAAAATAGAGGAGAAGATATATGAAAGGAAGAAAATATATATGATATATGAGATAAAGGAAAGACAATTGGACAGGGGATGAAAGGCACACTGGTTCACTTATGTACGCCCCTTACTGACCTCTTAGGAACCTGGAGAGGTCAATCGTGGAGGGTCTAAGGGAGAAATGTTGGGGGTTAGGGGTTGACACAATTGAGTCCCGTAATGAGTTCCACGCTTCGACAACTCGATTGTTAAAGTCATACTTTTTACAGTCAAGTTTGGAGCGGTTAATATTAAGTTTGAATCTGTTGCGTGCTCTTGTGTTGTTGCGGTTGAAGCTGAAGTAGTGTTGTACCTCATGATTCTTGACAAACTTTTCTTTTATGTACATGGACAGCATATGCACCAAAGACAAATTCTTTGTGTGTCCAATCACACTTGGCCAATAAAAAATTATTCTATTCTATTCCATTCCATTCCTCTCCACTCTATGTAACTTTGTTGCTTCTATCCTTACGATTTATATTGACTGGTTCCTAATATGATTGGATTGCTTATTTGTGCCAGGACTATCATTAAGTGTTGTACCTTATGATTCTTGACGAACATATTTTTATGTACACCGAGAGCATATGCACCAAGACAAATTCCTCGTGTGTTCAATCACACTTGGCCAATAAAAAATTCTATTCTATTCTATTCTATTCTATTCCATTCCACTCCACTCCACCCTATGTAACTTTGTTGCTTCTATCCTTACAATTTATATTGACGGGTTCCTAATATGATTGGATTGCTTATTTGTACCAGGACTATCATTAAGTGTTGTACCTTATGATTCTTGATGAACATATTTGTATGTACACTGAGAGCATATGCACCAAGACAAATTCTTTGTGTGTCCAATCACACTTGGCCAATAAAAATTCTATTCTATTCTATTCTATTCTATTCTATTCTATATTAACACCAGTAGTAGAACTCTCTCATTTCATCTCTCCCTCCTTCCCTCACACACACACTTCAGATCATGTTCTATCATTGTTTCCTCCTATGAATAACTCGCAGAGGATGTTCTGAGCTTTATAACTTCTCTGGCAACCCAGATTGTCTCTAATTAAAAAAAAATAAATAAAGAAAGAAATCTGCCCACATAGGAGGCGTTGGCTATTTTCCCAAGTTTAATGCCAATTTGAGCCCGCCTGAAATTACACCACAGACTGTCGCTCACCCTTGTGAATTAAAGGAGTATCTATACAGATTTGTCATCTGACTGCAAAACAAAACAAAACAAAACAACGAAGGAGGCTGTCATATTCCCCGAGAGCTTGATTTTAACTGGAAATTTTAGGGAAATCAATTTTAATGCTGCATATGCTTGAGGCACCAGGAGATGTCTGGTGACAGTGAAGAGTTTTAACAAGTTTGACACCTCTGGGGAATTGGAGCTCTTGTGAATGAGAAGGGTAGTGAAGGTTGGAGTTCCTTCTTCTGAACTTATTCGTCTCAGGAGGAACTTAAGGTCTCTGAATCGTTCTAAAAATGCCACTCTTTGCTTGGATCATCCATGATGCCATTAGCCAAGGAGGACTAGACTAGAAGCACCCTATATAACCTTGAGTTGACATTGGCTCCACTGATTTCATGCCGTCATGGTTTACAGGCAGAGATCCACAATTCAAGAAGATACTTGATTGAGCCTCTCAATAGCCCAGTAGTTGAAAATGAAAAGAATGAATAGAAGGACCAGGGGAGACATGATAGCAGTCCTCCAGTATCTCAGGGGCTGCCACAAAGAAGGAGTCAAATCTGTTCTCCAAAGCACCTGAGGGTAGAACAAGATGCTACCTAAGTCATAAATGCACCAGAGTGCCTTCTGTCCAGGGGTGGGCTGCTGCCCGGGTGGGGAGGAAGGCAGTGGGGTAGCGAAAATGGAGCTCCACCCCAGAGCACCCAATTTGCACTGAAAGGTGAAAGAAAATACAGGGCGTCCAGCATAAGCAACACCCACAGTGTGGTAGTAAAAAATTTGGTAGCCCTTCACTGCTTCCGTCCATTGTCTTAATGTGTATCATGTATATAAATACTGTATCTTTGTATACCATCAATATGTACTTGATAAAACAAATAAATAAATAAACATAAATAAAGTATTTGTCTATCATCTATTCATCATCTACCTACCTACCTCCATCTATCTGTCTGTCTATCTATCTATCATCTATCTGTCTGTCGTTGGAAGGATGTGACAAAATGGACAATGCAAAATTGGTATAGGTACATGGTGGACCATATTCAATTTGAAATTATGGATAAAAGGATAAATTCGGATAATGAAACTGAGTTGGGACAACTGATGGGACGGTGGGACAAGGTAAGACGATATATGACGAGCAGAATCCGAGACCAAGCTACAAGAAATAAATTGGAATCACTCTATAATATGTAAACAGATATATTGCTCTTGGGTCAAGTGGACTATACAAGAAACACCCCCGATTTGGTGGTGGGGAATGTGTGTGTGTCTGGGTGGTGGGCACAATTCACTATGCACTGTTTTATGTTGTGTGATATAAAAATTGTTAAAAATTAATAAAAAATTTTTTAAAAAATCTATCTGTCTGTCTGTCTATCTATCTATCATCTATCTGTCTATCATCTATATATCATCTATTCAACATCTACCTACCTACGTACCTCCATCTATCTATCTATCTGTCTGTCTATCTATCATCTGTCTGTCTGTCTGTCTATCTATCTATCTATCTATCTATCTATCTATCTATCTATCTATCTATAATCTATCTGTCTATCATCCATCTATCATCTGTCTGTCTGTCTGTCTGTCTATCTGTCTGTCTATCTATCTATCTATCTATCTATCTATCTATCTATCTATCTATCTATCTATCTATCTATCTATCTATCTATCTATCTATCTATCTACACACACATACATGAAATGACCCTTAGGTTCATCTACTACATGTATGCAGGTACAGTGATAAAGGAGAGAAAGGGAACATATTTGGACACTTCAATATTCAGATATGCCCACCTACCTATCGCAAGATACTTATTTTGCTGGAAATTTTATATTTCATTTCTAATGGGTCACCATGATGGATTGATTTGAGATAATTTCTTCAATTGCTTCATTACAATACGGGTGACTCCCCTGTTAAATAATTAAATCTTTCCTCCACTTCACTCCATTCCAATGGATAGGGGGGGGGGGGGGAAAGACAAATGAATAATAAGTTTGGTACCCAAGTCTCTTGCATCTTCAAATGTTACTTCTCAGAAGAAATTATCATCATTGGTGGTTGCTTGTGCATTGGCATGGAACTTAGTTCTCTTGGTAAAATAGAATGAAGTACACCATTTTTTCCCATCTGCCTTAACTCCTATTAATTATTAGACATGACTCAGTCATTCCTTTCCTTTATTCCACTGGCTTTCTGATGTAGAAGCCCTTTCAAGTTATAAGATCAGCGGTGCTAACCAAACTACAATAAGTCAGTTTTGCAAATTGCAACATCCTCTAACCGATTCCCGCTTTTAGCATAAATGATTTGCACAAACAAAGTTCTATTAATGGATCAGACTCATTAATGTTGATTCGGGGAACAAATAGAGAACTGCAGGATCTAATTTATTGTCGACCTCTTTTTCCGCATGAAATACTTTCTCGCCTCCTTTGATAATCCTAGACCTTATCCTTGTGTCTCCTTTTAGTAGATATTCATGGGTATATGAGCAAAGAGGAAACATCTGGACCAGGGTTAGGCAAAGTTGGCTCTTCTATGACTTGTGGACTTCAAGTCCCAGAATTCCTGAGCCAATCATGCTAGCTCAGGAATTCTGGGAGTTCTTTGCTCATATATCTACATGGCATAGAAGAGCCAACTTTGCCTATCCCTGATTTCTGGACCAATCAAAATTGGATAACCATTGTCATCTTGGGAATGTCATTGACCAGTTCATTTCCACTGAAATCTGAAACTTCTCAAATTGTTTTGGCTACTATGGTTAGTGGACAACTATCAATCTATCATGCATAAATATAGTTTGGCAAAGAAACCATCCACAATAGAATTTATTCAACCTAAGAGAGACTATGAATAAGCTGCCTTCCATGAAATCAGTTCCAAACTGTCAACAGAGCTGATATGAGCTCTCGGAGGCAGTGGTCCATGATTATTCATGTCCATCTACAAATAAGAATTAGAACTTGCTACATGAGGACGCACTCAACAATGAATTATCACTCCTTCCTATAAACCCCTTATTCTACAATAGGGGTAGGCAAAGTTTGCTCTTCTATGACTTGTGGACTTCAACTCCCAGAATTCCTGTTCCAATCATGCTAGCTCAGGAATTCTGGGAGTTGAAGTCCACATGTCATAGAAGAGCCAACTTTGCCTATCCCTGCTCTACAAGAATGCAACCCACCCTTAAACAACTGTGTGTTCTAAGAACCTACTTGCAAATTCCATTATGTACGTTGAAAGGATAAGTTGTAAGCAGTGATGCACCAAACAGGTTCACATTATAGTATTAAACATTGATCTGAACATGTGGAAAGACTACAAATATGATGCTCTAAGAACAGCAGTGGAGATTAACCCAACATTCATATATTCCTGTATTGGCTGAGCAGTGAACTTGAACCGAAAGCAACTTTTGCTGGCTGTAAGCTTTCAGAGTCTGGCGCATGGCGCAAAATAATTTGCCAAATATAAGTGTGTATTCTACATTTGTATGCATATACTGTACATCTATCCCAGTGTTTCCCAACCTTGGCAACTTGAAGATATTTGGACTTCAACTCCCAGAATTCCCCAGCCAGCAAATGCTGGCTGGGGAATTCTGGGAGTTGAAGTCCAGATATCTTCAAGTTGCCAAGGTTGGGAAACACTGGTCTATCCTATCCAATGCCAAATATAAACAGGAGATAATGTTAAACCAGCATCTTGAGTTCTGGTTAATGGATGTGGGATTTTAATTGGCGAATCTTGGAGTTCTGCTGAACAGTTAAGTAGGTCCAGAAATCTGAAAGCTGCTTCTCTCTTTGCTTAACTGAAACCAGGTGGAAAATAATATGGTAAGTGCATTTTGCACACGTGTGTAGTCCAAACACAAGGACTACATCCCACCCAAGTCCATTCTCCAAAAGTCAGAAGTTGCTTAATATGGAGTTTGTCAACAGTTGGGATGAAAATCTTGGACATGACAAGATATGACATCTACACAGCAGATCCAAGGTACTTTACTGGCATCAATAGTTGCACGATTGCTGAAAAATAATTAAGGTCAACCAATATCAAGCAGATAACCTAATACTAGCTCAGGGAAGTCTTTTATTATTTTTAATTTTTTGCAGAAGGGGTTCTTCTATTCTTTAAATCAGAGACCTGGTAATATTAGGGATACCAACTAAAAGATGCTGTTGGAAGTTGTCTGCCATTTAGTGTTCATTGTTAAATTTGGAGTCGTGTTTTTAAAGTTAGATAACCATCTGAACCATTTTTCCCAGGCCTTGTAGAACTCTGACTTTATCTAACTTTAAAAACAATAAAGCAAAAACCAATCAAAATCTCTTAATATAAATCAAAATAAAGATATACACAATAGAAATTCGGACCAAAATCAATACAATCCCTGTCTGAGTTCAATCCACTTGATAATTATTAATAACTTACTAATATCATAACTCACAAATACTTCTCACTAACAAAAATAACAAACATAATCAAACTAAGTCGTCACAATCCATATGCCTGCTAGTTTGCAGGTACTACCCCCCCCTCTTTTTCTCTCTTTTCTTTCTTTTTCCTTCTTTCCTTTCCTCCTTTTCTTTGCTATCCCACCTTCAACTACCTTTCCTTTCCACGTCACCCTTGGACTATTAAATACTACAGTTATAAGATTGTCCAAATAAGAATATTGAATACAAAATAATTACATGTAGACAAATATTTGGAATGTATATACAACAATATATATAAGCTGCTGTATAAAAATATTGTTTACCCCATCCCCCTCCTACTTCTCTTTTTTGTATTCCCATCCCCCCTTTCCCTGTTTTTTTTATAACCTAATAAAGTATATTTAAAATTAAAAAAAAATGTGGAGTCGTGTATGTTGGAGAGGCAGTGAAATCTAGTCCTCAAGGAGTTGGGCTTTCATTTAAAAGTCAATTAAGTGAAATGAAATGAAATTTAAAAAGTAAAACAACATGCTAAGTCATAACAGCAGGCTTTAATGTTCTGAATCTATTTTGCTTCCTACGATATTAGAAATAGCTCAGAAATTCTGCTATAAATCCTTGGTAACATCATTTTATTATTTATTCATTCATTCATTCATTCATTTAATTTGTATGCCACCCCTCTCCGTAGACTCGGGGCGGCTCACAACAGTAATAGAAAAAGCCATGTAGAATACAAATCTAATAATTAAAACTAAAAACCCATAATTTAAAAAACATGCACACAACCTTCCATACATAAACAATATAGGCCTGGGGAAGTTATATCAGTTCCCCCATGCCTGACGACAGAGGTGGGTTTTAAGGAGTTTACGAAAGGCAAGGAGGGTGGGGGCAGTTCTAATCTCAGGGGGGAGCTGGTTCCAGAGGGTCGGGGCCGCCACAGAGAAGGCTCTTCCCCTGGGACCCACCAAACGACGGGACCCAGAGAAGACCAACTCTGTGGGACCTAATTGGTCGCTGGGATTTGTGCTCACTACCACTCTAATAAATGCAGGGGGATTGCAGGGGGATTGCAAATATCATATTATTAAGTAATTAACCAGATTTATATGCCCACCAAAGGCAGGCTGAGATAAAAGCTAACCTGAAAAATGCAACTCAGATGCATATAGATTAAAAAAAAATAACAATACTCATCTCTCAGCATTATTGCTTATATTTTGAAGGTATCCTTTGGGTTTTTTTTTTTTAAAAAAAGCTTTATGGAGTTCTGGATGCTAATTCATTGCACTTCAGGAGTGCGGTAGGTTGTTGAATATTTCAACGCATTTGCATCTTAATGGAGTTTTAAAAAGTGTTACTTCGAAAAGTGCTGAAAAACTGGAGCAGTGGAAGAAAAACGAGCCTGGGATTTGTAATTCACCCCTTTCTGCCCACTTCTCCCGCATTGCTTCCGGGATGGATCTTCGAAGAAGCCCCGAAATATTGATGGCCGGGGGGAAGTATCCATTTGGAGAGGAAAAATGAAAAATAAACCATGTATGTCGGTGTCTTCCGTTTTCATTCCCTACAGACATTTTTTTTTTAATGGATGCCCCTTTCAATCCAGGATGATCCACAGACCCTGAGCTCCAAAGTTTAACTCATATTGTGCAGATTTCTAGCGGTGATCAATAATTATGCCCTAATTGGATAATTAATAAGTTCTTTCTTTCTGCACCCTTCCTGCCATAGAAACATAGAAACATAGAAGACTGACGGCAGAAAAAAGACCTCATGGTCCATCTAGTCTGCCCTTATACTATTTCCTGTATTTTATCTTACAGTGGATATATGTTTATCCCAGGCATGTTTAAATTCAGTTACTGTGGATTTACCAACCACGTCTGCTGGAAGTTTGTTCCAAGGATCTACTACTCTTTCAGTAAAATAATATTTTCTCACGTTGCTTTTGATCTTTCCCCCAACAGACTTCAGATTGTGTCCCCTTGTTCTTGTGTTCACTTTCCTATTAAAAACACTTCCCCCCTGAACCTTTAACATATTTAAATGTTTCGATCATGTCCCCCCTTTTCCTTCTGTCCTCCAGACTATACAGATTGAGTTCATTAAGTCTTTCCTGATACGTTTTATGCTTAAGACCTTCCACCATTCTTGTAGCCCGACTTTGGACCCGTTCAATTTTGTCAATATCTTTTTGTAGGTGAGGTCTCCAGAACTGAACACAGTATTCCAAATGTGGTCTCACCAGCGCTCTATATAAGGGGATCACAACCTCCCTCTAGCTATGCAGCCAAGCATCCTACTTGCCATTTTCCCTAATGCTGGTCACTTTGTAATTGGATTCAGATGTTATTAAGAGGCATGATATCAGAAAAGGTTTGGAGCCTTCCTTTCAAGGCCACAGTGTCTAAATAACAACAACAACATGTTAGAATGTGCAAAATTAAGCAAACTTACATTAGAATCACAGAACAAACAAGATAAAAAGCATTATACCGTATGGGGGAAAACTTTAGATTTGGATAGTAAAGAAAAGAAAAAGATTCAAATTAACCTTAAAGAAAACGGGGAAATCGTAGAAATGGGAATGTAAATGTGAATTTATATTAAGCTTGCTGATCTTGTTGTTACAGGGTTTCCCCCCCTGTTTATCTGGGTATTGTGTTTTCAATAAAAATGTATATAAAACAAATAATAATAATAATAATAATAATAATAATAATAATAATAATAATAATGAGGTTTATGTTTTCCAGAGTACCAGTATCAAGTCTCACCTTATTAACTCCAGAGAGATTTTATTGCTGGAGACATCAATTTGGATATATATATATATTACATCTTTTATTCCTCTCCCATAGACACTCATTCACATCCTATGTAAACACTGGATTTTCTGCGCCAAAAACTTATTTCCCCCACCGCAAGCAAGGGCTTATTTTCCATCCAACGGTCCCTTTCTGACAATAGGACATGCCCGATCAGATGCTGATCTCATCTCCCTTCACCTGAGAAGCCAAATCCAGCCAATGCCCTTCCCCCCAAAAGGATTTCAAACAGGAAAGACTTGGCCTTCCCCAGATCACAGATAAAGCCGATATAAATAGCAGCATACCGTGGGTTTTTTTAATATATGTGTGTGTGTGTATCTATCTATCTATCTATCTATCTATCTATCTATCTATCTATCTATCTATCTATCATCTATCTATTTTTCTATCTACCTACCTACCCACCATCTATCTATCTATCTATCTATCTATCTATCTATCTATCTATCTATCTATCTATCTATCTATCTATCTATCTATCTATCTATCTATCATCTACCTAGCTATCATCTATCTATCTATCTATCTATCATCTATCTAGCTATCATCTATCTAGCTATCTATCTACCTACCTACCCTCTATCTATCTATCTATCTATCTATCTATCTATCTATCTATCTATCTATCTATCTATCTATCTATCTATCCATCCATCCATCCATCCATCCATCTATCTAAAACAATTGTCAGGCAGAATGCAATAAGAAAGATAATGCACAATAATGCAGGAGCAGCTTTCCAGGGAGATGTAAGCAAATCAGAAGCTCGTTCTTCCATAAATGGGAGCAGGATTTTCATAAACATATGACAAGGAAGTCAGTACATGCATGTAAATGGGCTGGGATACTCTCCCTCCCCCCGCATCCTTCCCAAGCCTGCAGTTGTTGCAGATTAGGAAATCCGCCCGCCACGATTCCCCCCATCCCTAGTAAATAAACACAAGCAGCCAAGAATGCCAGCCATCCTGGCTCCCTCGGATATAAAACTAGCTTGTCCTTTTGCGCAGGGATTGACCAGTGGCCCAGCAGAACACAGGCGCATCATCAAAGGAGATGGTGCCTCGGTTGCTTCTTTTTTTTTCTTCCCCAGGGTTCTGGCTGCTGCAATAAACACCTGGATCTGCTCACCTCAAGCCCACGGAGAGCACGCACGCCACCCCACACGTAAATAAAAACACAGCCCTCTTCTTCACACACACAAACACACAACACCCACCAAGCAAAGAGCAGCATCCCCCAGGGGAGGTAGGAAAGCTCTCTCACCTTCGACTTGCTGGGAGGCTGCCTGTTCCTTCGGTTGGGCCTGGGCCTGTCTCGGGTGTGATGCTCCAATTTCTCCCCCGCCGTCGGCAGGTCCATAAGGGATGCTGCTGCTGCTGCTGCGGATGCGGGCTCTGTGCGAGGCGGCAGGAGGAGCAGCCGGCTCCCAGGCTCAGCATCCTTTGTGGAAGCAGGGCGTGACTTCGCGGAGGAGGCACGGCTGAGTGACAGCTCGGGATGGGGACTCCCAATCTGGTTCTCTTCGGCGCCTACCTTCGGCTCCAGACCTGGGAAGAAGAGGAAGGGGAGGCAGGCGGCGGAAGGACGGAGGGAGGGAGGGGGAGGGAAGTGGAAGCAGGGAGGGGTAACTGGTGGAGGGTTGCCAGGCAGACGGCAGGCTGCCCCCCTCTGCCGCACAGCAACATCTCTCCTTGTCACCTGAAGGCTTGTTGCAGACCAGGCGACTAAACGGACGAGACGTGTTGAAGCCACCAGGCTCTGGAGGGGGGAAGGGAATGGACAGGAGATGATTGACTTGCCCCAGTAAGGAGCAAGAAGCAAGTCCAGGGAGAGAGAAACTCAAGTCTCTGATTTCCAAAGCCAGAAGACAATTTGAAGGGCTGTTTCCTCCTTTCTCATCTCTCTAGGACATTGTTTCCCAACCTTGGCAACTTGAAGATATTTGGACTTCAACTCCCAGAATTCCCCAGCCAGCAAATGCTGGCTGGGGAATTCTGGGAGTTGAAGTCCAGATATGTTCAAGTTGCCTAGGTTGGGAAACATTGCTCTAGGATTTGGTCAGAGGTTGCCAAGAAGATCCCTCTTTGGAAATAAACTAGAGAAAGGGGTTGGGTTTCTCTAGAGTGGTATATGTGGTACCTTGCTCAATAGTAGTAACTGTGAGAGGGATCTTGGAGACCATTTAAATATACTGCTCAAAAAAATAAAGGGAACACTCAAAGAACACACCCTAGATCTGATTTGAATGAAATATTCTCATTGCAATACTGTGTTCTGTACAAAGTTGAATGTGCTGACCACATGTGAAATTGATTGTCAATCAGTATTGCTTCCTAAGTGGACAGTTTGATTTCACAGAAGTTTGATTTACTTGGAGTTATATTCTGTTGTTTAAGTGTCCCCTTTATCTTATTTTCTTTGACCAGTGTATAAGCCAGCAGTGTGCAGCAGCTGCCAAAAAAAGCCAACACAGTTCTAGGCTGCATTAATAGAGGGATAGAATCAAGATCATGTGAAGTGTTAATACCACTTTATAAGGCCTTGGTAAGGCCACACTTGGAATACTGCATCCAGTTTTGGTTGCCGTGGTGTAAAAAGGATGTTGAGACTCTAGAAAGAGTGCAGAGAAAAGTAACAAAGATGATTAGGGGACTGGAGGCTAAAACATATGAAGAACGGTTGCAGGAACTGGGCATGGCTATTTTAATGAAAAGGAGGACCAGGGGAGACATGATAGCTGTGTTCCACTATCTCAGGGGTTGCCTCAAAGAAGAGGGAGTCAGTCTATTCTCCAAACACCTGAGGGTAGAACAAGAAGCAATGGATGGAAACTAAACAAGGAGAGAAGCAACTTAGAACTAAGAAGAAATTTCCTGACAGGTAGAACAATTGATCAGTGGAACAACTTGTCTCCAGAAGTTGTGAATGCCCCAAGACTGGAAATTTTAAAGAAGATGTTGGATAACCATCTGTCTGAAGTGGTGTAGGGTTTCCTTCCTAAGCAGGGGGTTGGACTAGAAGACCTCCAAGGTCCCTTCCAACCCTGTTGTTGCTGTATTATTATTACTATTACTACTTCTATTTTTATTAATTATTATTATTATTTTCATTATCATCATCATCGTTATTATTATTATTATTATTATTATTATTATTATTATTATTATTATTATTGGAAGAATAAAGATAAAAGAGTTGAGAAGTAATGGACTGCCATGCAGCTCATGCAATATTTAAGCGTGTCCTCCAGACTATACAGATTGAGTTTATTAAGTCTTTCCTGATAAGTTTTATGCTTAAGACCTTCCACCCTTTTTGTAGCCCGTCTTTGGACCCGTTCAATTTTGTCAATATCTTTTTGTAGGTAAGGTCTCCAGAACTGAGCACAGTATTCCAAATGTGGTCTCACCAGGGCTCTATACAGCGGGATCACAATCTCCCTCTTCCTGCTTGTTGATCTTTAATTAATAAATAAGTAAATAAACTTTTGTAAGCTTATTAGCACACTTTTGATTGAGGATGTGCTGTCGATTTTTGGCAAGTGCAGCACGGAAAATAATGGACAGAGCTGAATGCAAAGTCAAGGTCTACATTGCCCCCTCCACTCAAACAGAACAAGTCTTACCATTTAAACTCAGTGTTGGCAGAAGACTCAGAGAACAAGAGTGCCTCCATTGGGCAGCTATCTATGGATAGAAGAAACAGTGTCTTAAAACTCTGTTAGAGGTTGAGGAGTAAGTTGAATTACCATGGAAAACACTTTATTTGACTGTAGTTCAGTGAAGGGCTGCAAAGGTTTTTACTACCACACTGTCGGTGTGGCTTATTTTGTAGGTATGGCTTGCTGGCCATGTGACCAAGTGGGAGTGGCTTGACAATCATGTGACTGGGGGTGGGTTAAAGGTCATGTGACTCGCTTAAAGGTGGCCAACTTGACATCACTCACATCAAGGGTTAGGGTTAGGGTGCCTGGCCTCTCCTCGCCTCAAGGAGATACAATTTCCCTCTCTATTTACTATTACTGAACATCCAAAATATACTCTTTAATTCTACGTATATATGCCACATGTGTACATATGTATTACACACAGGCACACAAAAATATACATTACTATATAACCTGTATGTGTATGTACAGACACACACATGCACAACACAACTCTTCTAAAATTATACACATTCAACCTCATTTACTACGATAGGAAAAACATACCCAGAGCCCAGAAGGGGGAAAAAAATAATAATTCAAAATTTCTCTTCCGGTTCTGCGTACCTGATCGTACCCGTAGGAGCCCATCACTGCTGTAGTTGAGCCATCATTTATACAACAATGCAGCCAAATATTCACACTACTCACCAACAATATCGCACTGGAAATATCCACACACTACGAAACCTCACACTGAGAACCTCAAACTGGTCAGCCTCACTCTCGGCCCGTAAGCAATGTTCAGTGATATAAGGAGCAAGCTGTATTATTACCCCAGCGCAACGGAAAACGTGGAGGTGGAGCAGTGGCGGGCCACCATTTCCAGCGCTACCAGAATACACTGGGATTGAAGGGTTGCGCTTGTGCCTGGTTCATGCATGTGCCCAGCACAGCATTTGGCTGCTGCACATGCGCAAAAGCCAAATGTCATTCAAGGATGCACATTAGAGAGATTTCTGGGGGGGGGGGATCCCAGCGACCGGTTAGGTCCCACAGAGTCGGCCTTTTTCGGGTCCCGTCGACTAAACAATGCCGTCTGGCGGGACCCAGGGGAAGAGCCTTCTCTGTGGGGGCCCCGACCGTCTGGAACCAGCTCCCCCCTGAGATTAGGCTTGCCCACACCCTCCCTGCCTTTTGTAAACTCCTTAAGACCCACCTCTGCCTTCAGGCATGGGGGAACTAAAACATCTCCCCCTTGCCCATGTTGTTTTGCCATTTGATTGATTGACTGTGTGCCTGTTTTTTATATATATTGGGATTGTTTTATGAATTTATTAATTTTAAATTGTAATTAGTTTGGTGGGCATTGGATTTGTTATTATGTACTGTTTTTTATTATTGTTGTGAGCCGCCCCGAGTTTGCGGAGAGGGGTGGCATATAAATCCAATAAATCTAATCTAATCTAATCTTCTGTACATGCGGAAGCAAAAAGGGGGTCCCGACCCCCAGGTTGAGAATCATTGCTTTAGGGTTTGTTTTGGCTTTTCAGCCAATAGCTCTTGCATCTCCAAGGAGTCCCCCATCCCAGTAAAGATAAGAGGCTGTCATGTTGACATTTGAAGATCAATCAAGGTCAACTTGATGCTGCCACTCGCTCGGGTGTTCTAACAGTTACTTTGTTCGAGTTCCCAGCACCCCAAATATTGACCACGCTGTCCACGGCTGATGGAAATCATATTTCAGCAAGAATAATAATAATTTATTAGATTTGTATGCCGCCCCTCTCCGGAGACTCGGAGCGATTCACAACAATCAACAATATACAAATCCAATATTTAAAAAGAAACAAAACATTTAAAAAACCCATTATTAAGAACCATTCAATACAATCATACCATTCATAAAACTATATGATTTATTATGATTATGATTGATTAGACTTGTATGCCGCCCCTCTCCGGAGACTCGGGGCGGCTCACAACAGTGATAAAAACAGTACATGATGACAAATCTAATAATTAAACTCTAAAAATAACGATAATACATTTAAAAGTCTGAAAACAAGGAGCCCCAATATATACATACAATCCTATCATACACAAATACTACATAGGCAGGGGGAGATGTCTCAGTTCCCCCACACTTGACAACAGAGGTGGGTTTTGAGGAGTTTACGAAACGCAGGGAGGGTGGGGGCAGTCCTAATCTCTGGAGGGAGCTGATTCCAGAGGGTTGGAGCCGCCACAGAGAAGGCTCTTCCCCTGGATCCCGCCAGACGGCATTGTTTAGTCAACATGACCCGGAGAAGACCAACTCTGTGGGACCTAACCGGTGGCTGGGATTCGTGCGGCAGAAGGCGGTCTCGCAGGTATCCTATATGTGCTCAGGGTATCTCAGTTACCCCATGCCTGGCGACAAAGGTGGGTCTTAAGTAACTTGTGAAAGGCAAGGAGGGTGGGGGCCGTTCTAATCTCCGGTGGGAGCTGATTCCAGAAGGCCGGGGCCGCCACAGAGAAGGCTCTTCCCCTGGGGCACGCCAGACGACATTGCTTAGTCAATGGGACCCGGAGAAGGCCAACTCTGTGGGACCTTATCGGTTGCTGATTTACTTGGAAGAGTTCAGCTGGGGATGAAGCGAGCCATTGTTCAAGGCAGCAGATAGAATACTTCATCAAGTCAGATTTTATATTTGTTGTTTTTCAATGACACGGCACATCATTTTACTTTGGACTGGCTGACGTCGCTGTTGCTTTGTCTGTTTCTGTTTGGTGCTGTGCCAAACATTTCTTCTTATTCATAGAAAAGTGCCCGCTTCTACTCTCTTTTCTTTTCTTTTAATTCAGAAGAAATTCTGACTATAACTCAATGGAAAACATCCCATCGGCCTTTTTCCAGATTGGGAACAACTGACAAATCCGTTAGAAACCAAACCAAACCTAATAACTAATTCACAACCTAGGCCGATGGTGGCAAAACAAGATAAAACATGTTATCAAAAGAAATGATTCATCCCAAGAATGAGTTACAAAACAGACTTTTCTTTCGCAGGAACTGAATTTAAGAGTGCATAAATTACTTCTTCTTGGCATAACATTGCCTGAAGACTCTAAATTTTGTCAACTGCCTCGATCACTTTGGGTGGAAACTTCAGGTTATAGCAGACAAAAGAAATACAACACGATCTTACAAATAATAATACTTAATAATAATTTATTAGATTTGTATGCCGCCCCTCTCCGAAGACTCGGGGCGGCTCACAGCAACAATAAACAATGTACAACAAATCCAATAATTAAAACTATGTCTAAAAACCCCTATAAATCAAAAATACTACTCAATCATAACCATACATAAGTCTTACTAGCCAAAGGGATATGTCAATTACCCCATGTCTGGTGACATAGATGGGTTTTCAGAGTCTTGTGGAAGGCGAGGAGGGTGGGGGCAGTTCGAATCTCCCCGGGGAGTTGATTCCAAAGGGCTGGTGCCTCCACAGAGAAGGCTCTTCCCCTGGGTACTGCCAGACGACATTGTTTAGTCGACAGGACCCGGAGAAGGCCGACTCTGTGGGACCTAATCGGCCACTGGGATTCATGCGGCAGAAGGCGGTCCTGTAGGTATTCTGGTCCGATGCCATGTAGGGCTTTATAGGTCATTACCGCCTTCTACCGCACAAATCCCAGCGGCCGATAAGGTCCCACAGAGTTGGCCTTCTCCGGGTCCCGTCGACCAAATAATGTCGTTTGGCGGGCCCCAGGGGAAGAGCCTTCTCTGTGGCGGCCCCGGCCCTCTGGAATTAACTCCCCCCAGAGATTAGAACGGCCCCCACCCTCGTCTTTCGCAAATTACTCAAGACCCACCTTTGTCACCAGGCATGGGGGAGTTAGGATATTCCTTCCCCTAGGCCATTACAAGTTATGTATGGTATGTTTGTGTGTATGTTTGGTTTTTATAATAAGGGTTTTTAGTTGTTTTATTAAATTGGATTGTTACATGTTGTTTTTTATCATTGTTGTTAGCCGCCCCGAGTCTGTGGAGAGGGGCGGCATACAAATCCAATAAATAATAATAATAATAATAATAATAATAATAATAATAATAATAATAATAACCAACACTTTGAATTGTGACCGGAAACTAATTGGCAACCAGTGCAAAATAGTTTGCTCAGAGTAAAATAGGGTTCTTCCTAGTTTAGTATGGGGATCAAACCTACTGACAGGGTGGAAGAGTGGAAGGAAATAGTAGCACGACTTGCCACAGTTTGGCTTAGTGACCATTTGAAGTTAGGAGGGCATTGAAAAAAATGACTTCTGACCATTTAAAAAACTTATGACCATTGCACCATCCCTATTGTCGCGTGATCAAAATTTGGATGCTTGGCAACTGATGTTTTGCAGTGTCCCAGGGTCATGTGATCACAGAAAGTCAATGGGGAAGCCCAATTCATTTAACAACTGTGTTACCAACTTAACAATTGTAGTGGCTGACTTGACAGCGGTGGCAGGACAGGTCACAAAATGAGGCAAAACTCACTTAACGACCGTCTCACTGAGCAACAGAAATTTTGGGCTCATTTGTGGTCGTACAGCAAGGACTACCGGTACACAAAACTCTTATGGAGCCATTAAGGTCTCTGCAAGTTGGCCAACCCTACTCACCAGCCTGTCTTGAATGGTGGTTAACTCTTCCAAAGTCTTCTCGGTGATAATATCGGTCATGGCTTCCGTAATTGATAGTTGGATCTTCCTATCAAGCACAAGAAGATTGGTGGGCCAGGAAGAATGAAATGTGGAAGTTGAGTAGGCCAAGAAAGAGGATTGCTCAAGACTCCTACGTCTAGAAAGCTTAGAACTACGTCGCCTAAAACACGATCTAAGTATTGCCCACAAGATCATATGCTGCAACGTTCTACCTGTCAATGACTACTTCAGCTTCAATCGCAACAACACAAGAGCACGCAGCAGATTCAAACTTAATATTAATCGCTCCAAACTTGACTGTAAAAAATATGACTTCAGCAACCGAGTTGTTAAAGCGTGGAACTCATTACCTGACTCAGTAGTGTCAACCCCTAACCCCAAACATTTTTCCCTTAGACTCTCCACGATTGACCTCTCCAGGTTCCTTAGAGGTCAGTAAGGGGCGTGCATAAGTGCACCAGTGTGCCTTCCGTCCCCTGTCCAATTGTCTCTCCTTATCTCATTTATCTTTTCTTCCTTTCAAATATGTTCACCTATACTTTTATATCATTTCTTCTATTCTTTTCTTTACTTATATTATTACATATCTTTCTCTTCAATGTGTATTATGTATTGGATAAAATAAATAAGTAAGTAAGTAAGTAAGTAAGTAAGTAAGTAAGTAAGTAAGTAAGTAAGTAAGTAAGTAAGTAATTAAGTACCTATATAGTTGAAAAATGGATTGGATTGGATTGGGAAGGAATGGGATGGAATGGGAATGCAATGGAGTAGAGTAGAGTAGAGTAGAGTAGAATAGAATAGAATAGAATAGAATTATTTATTGGCCAAGTGTGATTGGACCCACAAAGGAATTTGTCTTGATGCATATGCTTCTCAGTGTACATAAAAGAAAAAATAAATCTATCAAGAATTATAATGTACAACACTTAATGATAGTCAGGGTACAAATAAGCAACCCAACGCTATTAGGAATAAGTCAATATAAATTGTAAGGATACAAGCAAACGTTACAGTCACACAGTCATGTGTGGGCAGAGATGGGTGATAGGAACGATGAGAAGATTAATAGTAGTGCAGACTTAGTAAATAGTTTGACAGTGTTGAGGGAATTATTTGTTTAGCAGAGTGATGGTGTTTGGGAAAAAACTGTTCTTGTGCCTAGTTGTTCTGCTGTGCAGTGCTCTATAGCTTTGTTTTGAGGTAGGAGGTGAAACAATTTATGTCCAGGATGCGAGAGGTCAGTAAATATTTTCACGTCCCTCTTTTTGCAATATCCAGGTCCTCAATGGAAGGTAAATATTTTGACAGTGTTGAGGGAATTATTTGCTTAGCAGAGTGATGGCGTTCGGGGAGAAAACTGTTCTTGTGTCTAGTATTTCTATTGTGCAGTGCTCTATAGCAGTGATTCCCAACCTTGGCAACTTGAAGATATCTGGACTTCAACTCCCAGAATTCCCCAGCCAGCATTCGCTGGCTGGGGAATTCTGGGAGTTGAAGTCCAAATATCTTCAAGTTGCCAAAATTGGGAAACACTGCTCTATAGCATATTGTGCGGTGGAAAGAGAGGTAAGGACCTCTTGCTCCTTCAACCCAATCACATTGGCCCACCAGGCATTCCAAAATCCAAAGGAGAAAACACTCACAGGAGTGTGTGTATGAATACGCATATAAAGTACACATGCAGCTACATTCCGCCCTTCTGCTAAGGCTTGAAGGGGGCGGATTAAGCCCGCTACTTACATGACCTTGTCATACACCTCGGTCAGCAACTGGTCCAGGAAGGTTGTCTCTGACGCATTGCAGAATAATTGCTTCAAGAAATCTGTTTTCTGCAAGATTTGGGGGTGCAGATTCTGCGTAGCATCCAACTGGGATTGCACAACCGCCTGTAAGGATAACTCAGTGAGTATCACTTCCAGGAATTGGGGTAAATTGATTCATTCTTTCCTCGCTGGTAGCTTCCAGCATTCTTCATGGCATCCCCTGGTCATCGTTGGAAGCCAATCCTCATTAGTAATATTTTGCCACAATGATAATTAGAAGGCGTCCTTCCTATCAGCTACTACTTCAGCTTCAACCACAACAACACACGAGCACACGACAGGTACAAACTTAAAGTAAACCGCTTTATTATTATTATTATTATTATTATTATTATTATTATTATTATTATTATTATTAATTAGATTTGTATGCCGCCCCTCTCCGAAGACTCGGGGCGGCTCAAAACCCGGCTGCAGAAAATACGACTTTAGTAACCAAGTAGTTGATGCGTGGAACTCACTACCAGACTCTGTAGTATCATCACCTAACCCCCAAAACTTTACCCTTAGATTATCCACTGTTGACCTCTCCCAATTCCTTTTTTTAATATAAACTTTATTAATTATCAATAAAAAGATATACAAACTTACAAACATTTAAACACATAGTAGGGGTTACAAATACCCCTCTTTTCTAGAAGTCAATTTTTAATACAGAATAAAGGATAAAATCTTAAATCTTTAAGTCAAAATAATATTCTAATTGAAAAGAAGAATTTTGTTTACACATTCTAATACACTTAAAATTAAATTGATGGAAAAAGAAAAAAAAACCCAACAAACAATATCAACAGCTAAAAATATCAGTAACTTTGGATTATATTCATACAGTTTTCATAACTTTATATTGAGCTTTATTCTTATCTATCCATATATAAGCTTTGTTCCAAATAGAATAAAAGTCAGATTCTTCTTGATCATTCAGCCTTCTTGTCATCATATCCATCTCTGCACAGTCCAATTTTTTTAAATTACATCCTTTTTTGGGGGCATATCTTCCCCTTTCCAATTTTGTGCATACACTATCCTGGCCGCTGTTAAGATATGTACAACCAGAAAGAAAATATCTTTTTTATATTTCTGTTTAGCTATGCCTAAAAGATAAAATTCCTAGGAGGTCAGTAAGGGGTGTGCATAAGTGCACCAGAGTGCCTTCCGTCCCTTGTCCTAATGTTTCTCTTTTACTAGTATCGTGTACATAAGTATTATTATATCTTTGTATACCACCAATACGTACTTGACAAAACAAACAAACAAACAAACAAATAAGTTACTTAGCTTGTGTAATGAAAGGTATGCATGAAAACAACCAAGCTAAGTGAGCACCAAGGACTCTATATTCAACTCTGAGCTACAAATATTTTCATTTATCTTCAGCTTCTCATATAGAGAGAGGGGCAGGTTTGTAAATTCGCAAAGATGTGGCCAAAATAATATTTCTTCCCCTGAAACTTTCCAAATGAACCGGCTGGAGAGTTTTGGTATTTCCATTTCCACATAGCCAGGTGGCACCAGCATGGCAAAAGCTAGGCGACGTGTTCTTGGACATATTGTTCTATCATATGGAGTAGATACGTTCGTTTTTAAAAAGCAATTAAAGTGAGGTTACCAGGACACTGAGATCCAGGCCTATGCCAAATGCTAGCTTTCGCAGTACAAATGTTAGATGAAGAACATAGAAAGGAAGTTACTTCCTCTAAATCAGAAAGTCTCTCCATCTAGTTCAACATACCGTATTTTTCCTAGTATAAGACGCTTTGGGAGATGAAAACAAGGAAAAAAGGCATCTGCCTCCCAGCAATTTGCCAAACAGCAAACAGTTCAGATGATATACAATGTTTGCTATCTATTTCTGTGCTTGTGTTGGTTATGACCTATAAAGCCCTACATGGCATGGGACCAGATTACTTAACGGGACCGTCTTCGGCCTTATTCATCTCAGCGGCCGGTCAGGTCCCACAGAGTCGGTCTTCTCCAGATCCAGATCCCGTCAGCCAGGTAATGTCATCTGGCGGGGCCTAGGGGAAGAGCCTTCTCTGTGGCAGCCCCGACCCTATGGAACAGGTTCTCTCCAGAGATCTGTACTGCCCCCATTCTCCCAGGCTTTCTTAAAGTTTTCAAGACCCATCTTTGCCAGCAGGCCTGGGTCCATTGAAATTTTAATACCTTGCCCCGCCCAATGAATAAATGTCTGATGCATGATGTCTGTTTGGTTGGTTTTTTAACTATGGGGATTTTTAGTTTAATTTTATATAGATTTCTATAGATTTCTATCATGCATGTATATTACTTGTTGTAAGCTGCCCTGAGTCTCAGAAGAAGGGCAGCATAAAAATTGAATGAACGAACAAATAAACAAACAAACGTGGGGGCGGTGTGAATCTCCGGAGGGAGCTGACTCCAGAGGGATGGGGCCGCCACAGAGAAGGCTCTTCCCCTGGGCCCCACCGGACAACATTGTCTGGCAGACGGGACCCAGAGAAGACCAACTTGATGGGACCTAACCGGTCGCTGGGATTCATGCGGCAGAAGAAGATCCTGTAAGTAATCTGCTTCAATGCCACGAGACGTAATTTACACACACACCCCTTGGGTGGGTAAAAAAGTGCATCTTATACTCTGAAAAATATGGTAGGCACTCTGCGGCTACAGGAGTTTCACAAAAGGTCAAGGAGAAAAAGCTGTTTCCAATCAACAGCTCAAGGCCACGCCAAAGCCCAGCTTTACCTGAATCTCCTTGCTGTAGGTCTGAGAAACTTCCTCAATTAGTTTTTCCAGTTTCTGCTGAAGTTTGCAGTCCTGGTAAGAAGCCCTTCCCGCTTCATACAAAATGGGCAAAATCTGTTGGAAAAGAGATGGGGACATAGTTTTCAGAATTGTGATCAACAATGAAGGGAGATGGACTTCAACAACATCTGAAGGAGGACAGCAAAGTAAAGAACTTTCCACTCGCCAGGTCAGATCTACAACTCCTACCACAGCCAGTAGGCGGATGGATAGGAATTCTAGGAGTTGTTGTTCATTAATAAATTTGGAGGAACATATTTATTGGACCTAATATTCTTCCTCCTTTTTAAAATAAAACACTGCAATCAGATTAGTTCTTTATTGGCCAGACAAGGAATTTGTCTTTGGTGCGTATGCTCTCAGTGTATATAAAAGAAAATATACATTTGTCAAGAATCATGTGAACAACACTTAATAATTGTGATAGTGGTCAAATAAGCAATCAGGAAACAATATTAATAAAAATCTTAACGATACAAGCAAAAGGTTACAGTCATAGAGTCATAAGTGGGAGGAGATATGAATATGAATTCATAGAATAGAATAGAATAGAATAGAATTTTTATTGGCCGTGTGATTGGACACACAAGGTGCAGATGCTCTTGGTGCAGATGCTCTCAGCGTACATAAAATAAAATATACATTTGTCAAGAATAATGCGGTACAACACTTAATGATTGTCATAGGGCTCAAATAAGCATTGAAGAAGCAATATTAATAAAAATCTTAGGATATAAGCAACAAGTGACAGTCATATAGTCAACATGGGAGGAAATGAGTGATAGGAATGATGAGAAAAACTAGTAGAATAGAAGTGCAGACTGAGTAAATAGTTTGACAGTGGTGAGGGAATTATTTGTTTAGCAGAGTGATGGCGTTTGGGGGAAAACTGTTCTGGTTTCTAGTTGTTCTGGTGTGCAGTGCTCTATAGCAACTTTTTGAAGGTAGGAATTGAAACAGTTGATGTCCAGGATAGGAGGGGTCAGTAAATATTTTCACAGGTGCAGTATACAGGTCCTCAATGGAAGGCAGGTTGGTAGCAATAGTTTTTTCTGCAGTTCTAATTCTCCTTTGAGATCTGTGACAATCTTGTTGGGTTGCAGAACAAAACCAGACAGTTATAGAGGTGCAGATGACAGACTCAATGATTCCTCTGTAGAACTGTATCAGGCATCAGATAAAACCAACATTTTAAGGCCTATCTCAAAGAAAGTTATTCATGATATCCAAAGATTCCAGCATGACCTTCTGTTATACACTGCCATCCATGAGTGGGATGAGAAAGTGAGATTAGGTGTGTTATGACATTGTTGCACAAATGATAGGAATTACTTAATCGATATGTCATTTATGTGTCAGGAGTGACATCCTTATGGTTATAGTACAGGGGCACCTAGCATGACCTCTACAATGAAACTGAGAGTACGTTCCCCCAAAACTCTAAGTGCAGTTTAGCTTCCTCACTGTTGTCTAAATGCAATTGTTCAGATGCTCAACATCAAGTAAACCACTAATCCTAAACTACAGGTCACAATGACTGGATTCACATAACCAACTCCTTCTGAAATTAACTCTGAAAGCCACTTTTATTTAGTGTGATGAAAAAATCAGGCTATCGGACAATACTTGATATAATCGGTGGAAGAGCTTGCCTCCAGAAGTTGTGAATGCTCCAACAACTGAAGCTTTTAAGAAGAGATTGGACAATTATTTGTTTGAAATGATATAGAGTTTCTTGCCTGAGCAGGGAGTTGGACAAGAATAGGGGTCTCCAACTTCGGCAATTTTAAGACTTGTGGACTTCAACTCCCAGAGAATTCTGGGAGTTAAAGTCTACAAGTCTTAAAGTTCTGAGCATTGAAGTCTGATAAGAGAAAAAAGTGAAGGTATAAAGGCGCAAGCAACCAATATATATAAATTGCTAGTGCAGTCAGATGGGGACACGATTGAAGGATTGACTAAATGGTGGCAAAATGAGATACAAGTAGAGGTACAAGAGATGGAAAATATAGTAGAAAATATAAGGAAAATTAAAAATACAAGAATCAGGGAAATGAGAAGGAAAATATTACATAAGTGGTAATTTACTCCCGTTCAACTCACACACTTTCAGCAGAATGTCAGGGGGAATTGTTGGCATGGGTGTCAAGATAAGGAGAGTTTATGCATATGTTTTGGGAATGCCCGATAGTGCAGGAATTTTGGCAAAAAGTGAAAGAGGATATCAATAGAATGCTAAATATACAATGGGCAATCACTAAGGAAATGGCAGGACTAGTTAAAAGCAATGCGATGGGAGAATTTAGAGAAATAAAAAAAGCAGCAATAGAAAGCGCTCAGGCAGTAATAGTCTTTGGTTGGAAGGATGTGACAAAATGGACAATGCAAAATTGGTATAGGTACATGGTGGACCACATTCAATTTGAAATTATGGATAAAAGGATAAATTCGGAAAATGAAACTGAGTTGGGACAACTGATGGGACGGTGGGACAAGGTAAGACGATATATGACGAGCAGAATCCGAGACCAAGCTACAAGAAATAAATTGGAATCACTCTATAATATGTAAATATATATATTGCTCTTGGGTCAAGTGGACTATACAAGAAACACCCCCAATTTGGTGGTGAGGAATGTGTGTGTGTGTGTGTGGTGGGCACATTTCACTATGCACTGTTTTATATTGTGTGTAATATAAATTTGTTAAAAATTAATTTAATCTTTTTTTTTTTTTAAACGCATTGAAGTCTGAATGAATTCTGAGCATGGACGTCCGCAAGTCTTAAAGTTGTCAAGATTGGAGACTCCTGGAGTATAAGATCTCCAAAAGTCCCTTTCAACTAGTCTAGTCTATTCTCCCATCCAATTCAAGAGAAGCCATCAAAATGGAAAAAGAGTGAACCCAATGAAGGAAAAAACCTCACATCCATGAAGAGGGTTGCGTCCTTGATGGCTTCCTCAGCCCAAAGTAGATCAGCCTTAACTTCCACGTCCTGAACACAGCTCAGAAGCCCGATATATTTCTGCACAGTCTGGCAAGCATCTTTCACTGCCCAACAATGAAAGCTAGAGCATTAGATGCAGTGATAGGCTGTCAAAATTTTTACTGTCATGCTGCGGGCGTGGCTTATTTTGTGGGTGTGGCTTGATGATCATGTGACCCGGTAGGAGTGGCTTGATAATCATGTGACCGCTTAAAGGTCACGTGACTGGGTGGGAGTGGCTTACTGACCAAGATAAGTTTTCAAATAGGTGCTTGGACTCTTTTCCAGTTGATTACGTCACATTATTTGAATAGCCACAAAAAGGACGAATGATAGACAGCCTTATGGGTTGAGGAGCACAGTAACATTTTAAGGATTTTTACTGAGCCTATAAAATAACAGATAAGGCAAGTAGCTCAATTTTCTTTAATTGCTATAAATGTTCAGTTCTAGGTAATGATTAAAATGATTAAAGCATTTATGGGTAAAACATACTATTTAATTATTTCCTATTTTAAGAGTAATTAAGGATCATACTAAGATATTAAAGAAGGAAGGACAATAAAAATAACTATTAAGTATTCAATAAATAGTGCATAAAATTATTACCCCCACTGCCCCCCCCCCCGTGGGGTCAGCAGCCCATTACTGATTAGATGTTGCAAGACAATGTTGCAAGGATAGGTTTGCCCTGGAAAGGAAAAGGAAAGCTGAAAGGTATCTGATCCCTGAAAAAACATTTTTAAGTACACTGCTCACAAAAATAAAGGGAACACTTAAACAACACAATATAACTCCAAGTAAATCAAACTTCTGTGAAATCAAACTGTCCACTTGGGAAGCAACACTGATTTCACATGCTGTAGTGCACATTCAACTTTGTACAGAACAAAGTGTTCAATGATAATATTTCATTCATTTAGATCTAGGATGTGTTCTTTGAGTGTTCCCTTTATTTATTTTTTAGCAATGTATTCTTGCTGTGGGAACTTGGGAGGGGCTGTTGCATGAAGGATGTAGAGAAGTAGCCATATAGAAAGTCCTTCTAGATTCTCAAGGTCATCCTTATTTTAGTACCTGGCCGGAAGCTGTTGGGAGTAGCAGAGACATTGGCAGAAAATGGTTGGTCAACATTTGTATTTGTATTTTGTATTTATTAGATTTGTATGCCGCCCCTCTCCGAAGACTCGGGGCGGCTAACAACAATATAAAAAGACAATGTAAACAAATCTAATATTAAAAACAATCTAAAAAACCCCAATTTAAAGAACCACTCATACATACAAGCATACCATGTATAAATTCTATAAGCCTAGGGGGAAGGGAAGTTTCAATTCCCCCATGCCTGACGGCAGAGGTGGGTTTTAAGGAGCTTGCGAAAGGCAAGGAGGGTGGGGGCAACTCTGATATCTGGGGGGAGCTGGTTCCAGAGGGTCAGGGCCGCCACAGAGAAGGCTCTTCTCCTGGGTCCCGCCAAACGACATTTGGTGAACCTGTGGGTGTGGGAGCAAGGGAATGAACTTTAAACTGGGTGGAGAAAACCCTCGTAGCTTTAGATTTGGGTTTCTCACCAGATGTGCCAACAAGGCTCTGCTAATAAATTGGAACTTTGAGGAATGCTGTGCTTCTGACTCAGAACTATTTGGCACTCTGACACATTGATTATTTCCCATCTTGAATGCTGTACGGGAGAGACATTTCCCAAGGAGGCACCGTCACATTTCCGATCCCAGAACAGTCTAGCATTTGGCGAAATATAAATAGCACCTTCCCCCTGGTTGCAGATTATAACATTTCATTTGTACCCGCAGCATCCCAGTTTGAATTGGAGGCCTGCCACTGTGGAGGCTTTGCAGGCTGGGAATAAGGGGATATATTTCGTCGAGGAGACTGCCTTCAAACACGGGATCAGAAATGTTCTTGAACTTTGAGATCCCCATCTGCTTTGGATCTTAAAAATAACCTCAGGTTCTAAGTCCTGGAAGACAGCAACTGTGAAGTAGTGGACTTGTTCTACGATTTTATTCCTTATCCCTTCCAGAGTTGGCCTTCTCCGGGTCCCATCGACTAAACAATGTCGTTTGGCAGGACCCAGGGGAAGAGCCTTCTCTGTGGTGGCCTCGGCCCTCTGGAATCAACTCCCTCCGGAGATTCGAACTGCCCCCACCCTCCTCGCCTTCCACAAGATTCTGAAGACCTATCTATGTCACCAGGCATAGGGTAATTGATATATCCCCTTTGGCTAGTAAGATTTATGTGTGGTTATGATTGGGTAGTGTTGACTGTTTTTAATGATAGTGGGTTTTTTAACTTTAGTTTTAATTATTGGATTTGTACTATATTGTGTATTGTTGTTGTGAGCCGCCCCGAGTCTTCGGAGAGGGGCAGCATACAAATCTAATAAATTGTTTATTATTATTATTATTATTATTATTATTATTATTATTATTATTATTATTGCTGGCAATCTTCATGGAGCTCTTGAGAACAGCCCATAGTTTTTAGATCCACCTTCTCCAAGCTGCATCTTGTAGAGGTGCTGAATTTCATAATAGAACAGGAAGGGACCTTAGAGGTCTTCTAGTCCAGTCCCCTGCTTGAATAGGAGATCATTTCAAACAGGTGGCTGTCCAATTTCTTCTTCAAAACCTCCAGTGATGAAACACCCAAAACTTCTGAAGGCAAGTTGTTCCACTGGTTGATTGTCCTCACTGTTAGTGAGTGATAACTCCTTACTTCTAGGTTGTTTCTCTCCTTGATTAGTTTCCATCCATCACTCTGTGAGCTGCATTGGTTGCCAATTGGTCTCCAGACATAATTTAAAGTGCTGGTTATGATCTATAAAGCTCTTCATGGCTTAGGACCAGGTTACTTAAGGGCCCATCTTCTGCCTCACGTATCCCAGTGGCCGGTCAGGTACCACAAAGGTGGCCTTCTCCAGGTCCCTTCAGCTAAGCAATGCCGGCTGGCAAGGCCTAGGGGAAGAGCCTTCTCTGTGGTAGCACCAGCCATTTGGAATCAACTCCCTCCAGAGATTTGTGCCGCCCCCACCCTCCTGGCCTTTCGCAAGGTCTTAAAAACTCACCTTTGCTGGCAGGCCTGGGACTGTTGAGTATTAACATTTCACTCCAGCCGATGATAGAAATGTGAGGACTGTGGTTAGAATGAATGCGAACATCTGGTTTTTATAATTCAGGGGTTTTAGTACTACTCTTATTTTTGGGTTTCCCTTTGTTGTATCTTGTATTTTATTCCTGTTTTTGGAAGCCGCCCTGAATCTACAGAGAAGGGCGGCATAGAAATCCAAAAAAAATAAAATAAAATAAATAAATAAAATGAAATAAAATAAAATAAAATGAAATAAAATAAAATGAAATAAAATAAAATAAAATAAAAAAATAAAAAATAAAATAAAATAAATGAAATGAAATAAATAAAATAAAAATAAAATAAAATATAAAATGAAATGAAATAAAATAAAATAGAAAATTAGAAAATAAGCTAACCCTCTCTGCTTTGGAGCACTCCCTCAAATACTGCCATATTGCTATCGTCACTTCCTAGTTCTTTCTTTTCTCTAAACTAGCCAAACCCAAATCCAGCAACCATTCTTCATTTATTTATTTATTTATTGGATTTGTATGCCTCCCTCTCCGAGGACTTGGTGCATCTCACAATATATATATCAATTGTTTTTAGCTGGAATTTTAAAATTAAGGGAGACTAGGATGGTCCCATTTCAGCCTTGTTCTGGCCTCATCAGCTAGCCACACCCTTCCTTACTGGGATTCGATCTGGCAGCCTCTGCCTTGTAAGGCCGAGAATTAGCAGTTGAGCCACCAGACCTGACCACTCCAGCTCTGTACCAGGGAGGGGCTATATGTTTTCTTTTTATGTCGGATCACCCTGGTATATTGAAGGAACGTCACAGCTCCTTTTTGCCTCTAGGCCCAGCCCAGGACCATTTCAAGGCAGTTAATTTATTCATAGCCGACAACTATATTCTGTATGTATATAAATAAAATAGTGGTACATATAATTCAATTAATATAATTAAATACCCTAAAAATCCTAAAATAATTTAAACAATTCATAACCATTCATTCCATAAAACACACTTTTAAAAAAAACACTTGTTGTCTTAGTCTGAATAGAATACCTGTCCTTATAGACATCAACTCTCAACATTCCCAGCCAACCGACGTGCATTTTGACATATTGACCTTAAAGCAGCCTCTTTTGCCTTTGCTAGAACTTGTGGGCAAGCTCAGTTGCAAAGCAACAAAGGCAGGAGGGTCCCAGGTATTCCCACCTGTTCAGCCGAGCTGTCTTGACTGTCTAGCTGGAGCTGGCCTTCCTCCTGGCGCAGGTTCTCTTGAATCTGATTTCTTGCAAGGTAAGACTGTATCTGCAGACACACAAACGGACACGTCACATATAGAATCAAGAACACGTGAAGGGTTAATGCCACTTTATAAGGCCTTGGTATGGCCACACTTTCAATACTGTGTTCAGTTTTGCTCGCCGCAATGTAAAAAGGATGTTGAAACTCTAGAAAAAGTGCAGAGAAGAGCAACAAAGATGAATAGGGGACTGGAGGCTAAAATATACAAAGAACGGTTGCAGGAACTATGGCTAGTTTAATGAAAAGAAGGACCAGGGGAGACATGATAGCAGTGTTCCAATATCCCACAAAAAAGAGGGAGTCAAGTTATTATCCAAAGCATTTGATGGGTAGAACAAGAAGCAATGGGTGGAAACTAATCAAGGAGAGAAGCAACTTGGAACTAAGGAGGAATTTCCTGACCCTTAGAACAATTAATCAGTGGAACAGCTTGCCTCCAGAAGTTCTAAATGCTCCAACACTGGAAGTTTTAAAGAAGATGTTGGATAACTGTTTGCCTGAAATGGTGTAGGGTTTCCTGCCAAAGCAGAGGGTTGGACTAGAAGACCTCCCAGGTCCCTTCCAACTCTGTTATTTCTATTTCAGAAGGAGTAGACATTTATTTATTTATTATTTATTAATCAGATTTGTATGCCGCCCCCCTCCGCAGACTCGGGGTGGCTCACAGCAATAGTAATACAATGTAAACAAATCTAATATTTAAGTTAATTTAAAATCCCAATTTATAAACCAATCATACATACTAACATATGCATAAATTTTATAAGCCTAGGGGGAGGGAAAGTCTCAATTCCCCCATGCCTGACGACAGAGGTGGGTTTTAAGGAGCTTACGAAAGGCAAGGAGGGTGGGGGCAACTCTGGTATCTGGGGGGAGTTGGTTCCAAAGGGTCGGGGCCACCACAGAGAAGGCTCTTCCCCTGGGTCTCGCCAAACAACATTGTTTAGTTGACGGGACCCGGAGAAGGCCAACTCTGTGGGACCTAACTGGTCGCTGGGATTTGTGCGGCAGAAGGCGGTCCCAGAGATATTCTGGTCCAGTGCCATGCACTTTCCCTTTGACCTAAACAAGCAGCTACACTTACCCCAAAATAAGTATCCTATACCTACCATCTTGGAACATGCATAATTTCATTAATATTGTACATAAATCCTTTGGTGGAAACTGAGGATTCAAAAAGAATCTCCCAAACTGAACGAAGGCTGCTTCTTGAGTTAAATTATCCTCCGTTCTCATTTAGCATCTCTTCCCCCCTTTGTACCTGGTGCACAATTTCCTCCATTTTCTCTGGATGACTCCGGTAAGCCACAGCAATGTCGTTCATGGGCAACGGCATTTTCGTCAGGATGAAATTCCTGGGGAGCAGGCATTGTATTCATTAGATGACCAAATTAACAAGGACCTCTTCAGGACATTGTCCATGGCAGTGGTGGGTGCTTGGCCCCATCACTGGGGTAAACAGAAGGGGCAAAGCAATTCAAATATCGATATCTATAAGTCCGTAGATCGGGTGTGTGTGTGTTCCACTTACTTTCCATATCAGTTCTGATCGCAATTGAGACATGAAAATGTCTCAATGGTCATAAGCGTAAAAAAAATTGATCATGTCACTTTTTTCAGCGCTGTTGTAACTTTATACACAGTCACTAAATGAACTAAGTCAAGGACTACCTGTATAAATCCTACCTAAGTCAAGGACTACCTGTATAAATCCATCCATCCATTCATCCATTTATTCATCCATCCATCCATCTCTACCTATCCTATCATCCACCCACCCACCCACCCACCCACCCACCCATCTATCTATCTATCTATCTATCTATCTATCTATCTATCTATCTATCTATCCATCCATCTACTCATCCACCCATCCATTTATTCATCCACCTCTACCTATCCTATCATCCATCCATCCATCCATCCATCCATCCATCCATCCATCTATCTATCTATCTAATCATCCATCCATCCATCCATCCATCCATCCATCCATCCATCCATCCATCCAGGTAAATCTATTTTTTAGCTATTTTAGGAATGTATAAGAAGAAAGGGCTACATATGAAACAATTTCGGTGTTTCGATGCTAGTTAATTCAGGATTGTTTTCCAGTTCCAACTGCAGAACGATGTATTAAGTCAGAAAATATGAAAGTCAGCACTTACCTTTTGGGAGTTTGCTAATGTTAATTCAGCAAAACTAACAGAGTCTTATGATACCTCAAAGACTTAACACGTTTAATGTAGCATGAGCTTTCCTGCATTCAGATTTCTTGAGCAGGAACACGAAATAGTTGCACAACTTATCAACCCAGGTGCTTCATTATGGTGGGTTTTAAGTCACAATTGGTTGGATTTACACCCAACACAAACTACACAGGGAGTCCTCGACATACGACCACAATTGAGCCCCAAATTTCTGCTGATAAGGGAAACATTCGTTAAGCGAATTTTGCCCTGTTTTACAATCTTTCTTCCCGCAGTTGTTAAGAGAATTACTGCAGTAGTTAAATTAGCAACCCAGGTTGTTAAGTGGATTTGATGTTTGCTTGTAAGAAGGTCGCAAAAGGGGAGTGTGGAATCCCGGGACACTACAACCATCATAAATATGAGATAGTTGCCAAAAGGGTCAGAATTTGGATGCTAGGCAGATGAATATCTGATAAGCAGATTCTTTTCCTTATTTTCCTCCCTCAAAACTGTTGTGTTTGGCCTGGGCCAGCCATTGCTCCCACAGATGGGAGAGACGCGGCACACACTGAATGCGAAAGCCTGGCTGACAGCCAGGAAGATGTGGCAGACAGCCAGGAGGACGAGGCCACTGGTACGCGGGAGTCAGCAGACAGCCCAGGGGATTTGACATACAGTCCCTCAGACAGTCTTTCGTCTCTGGATTCTTCTGCAGATCAATATATTGATCTGCGTAGCCGAAGAGCTATGCAAAGAAGGGATTGATTGAAGGAGTATTACAAGTCATCAGAATAGCACCTGGGCTGGGTGTGGTTCTTATACTGAGGGCTGGGTGTGGTTCCCTTAATGAGGGCTAAAGGTATAAAAGGGAACAACGGCCAAGGCAAACTGTGGCTGTTTATCTGTGTTATTTTGTGGTTCCTGCTCTGAAGTTTCTGTTCCGTGCCGTTGGAGTTTTCAACCCAGCTTTTTCAGACAAGTGGGAGGTGAAAACTCTGGGACTTTCTGTTTGCTTCAAAGATTCAAAAGGACTCCTGAAACGTCTTTGCTCATTCCAGGTTGTCTTTGTTTGTTTTTTCCTGTGTTTTTGTATGCGGCTGAAGTAAGCCTTGCACTCTCATTGTTTTCGGACACTAAGAACTGTTTTGAGTAACCCCTTTTTGTTTATTTAATACAAGTTTGCTGATTAGCAGAGCACGTGTGTGTTTGATTTCTTTTCCTTGGACTATTATGCATTGCCTGAGCCAGTCAGGCAGAACAAAAACTGTTCTGGATTCTGGTAGAACTTCAGTTACATTGGAAATAATGCTTACTGAATGCAGGATTTCATAAACAAAAAAACTCCATTTTTATTCTCCTCTCCTCCATATTCCAAAATGTAATACATACAGTCACATTCCTCTCTCTTTTATCTTTAGCAATTTGAGCACACAAACATTCCTCCATGCCTCCTCCCTTATCTTAAGATTTATGTCTATACAGCGCAGTTCAAAAGCACCAGAAATAGCTGTGAAATAACAAAGAATAAGCTAACTCACTCCGGAGCCAAAACGACACACGTCCCACAATAGATTTATAACATTGAAAACTCCGCCCTTCTTCCCCGCTGGCACCCAGGCGTGACGAATACATCACTCCAGTAATCAACCCATTCCTCCCCTTAATATCTTTTCCCTAACACTTGCTCCCTGCGCCTTTGAACTCTTCTGAAGTGAGGATTTAACCAGCGATTGTCTGTCTCTTCTTCACTGGAGTCTGGACTCATAGCTACATCCTCTGGCTGGCCTCCCACCTGTTCTGATACCTGTAACCCAGGGCCTGCCACGAATTCATCAACACTATCTGTATCAGAGTCCTCAAGCTCTTCATCATCCTCCAACTGACCAGGAGTATGTACAACAAAAACTAAAGTGTGTCTTATACTCCGGTGCATTTTATACTTTATAAAATATGGTATCCGCCTGGATGCCGCCATTTGGATTCTTTTACCCTCTGCGGGTGCGCAAAGCATTCTGTGCATACACAGAGGGTAAAAGAACCAATGACTGACAGGCATGAGTGAACCAGGATTTCATTTCACCTGGCTGAATTAATACAACATTTATAAATAGGTCAGATAAAAGATGGATGCTGTGCTTAATGTAGCCTCAAGCTCTTTTCATCTTTATTGTGATTTTAGCATGTTGTGCAAAAACAAATGGGTTAGGATTTACAGGTAGTCCTCGCTTAATGATTGGCTGCTTAGAGACTGTTCAAAGTTACGACAGGTTGCCAAAAGGCACTTATATGACCTTGATTTCAATGTTCTGACCACGTGCCCATCCTTTGTGGTCACTCGATGGCATTTTGGAATTGATTTATGAGTCCAAACCTTTTCTTATAAGCCATGCAAATGTTTAATTTTAACTTATTTAATTGCCTCGCGTGGCCTGAAGCCCTTTTATGTGTTTCAGTTTCAGGCTTTGCATCTTGCCAAGGGACTCATGAACAAATTGAGCATCATCAAAACCCAGGTTTAAAAATAATTCCGACGCATAAAAATTTCACCCTGCAAAAGATTTGACCCAGCTTCTCCAGTTTGTGTTGATGTTGTTGTTGTTATCATTATATTATCTTATACATTTGGATGCTAGTAAGAAAAAGGTTAGGGATAACTTAAGATTGCTAAATGTTCCTTATTATATAGATTTTGCACTCTGATGAAGTCAGTAGGGACTGATGAAAGCTTAGTAGTTTTATAGTAGTTTTAAATAAATTTTTAAACGTTCTGGACATCGTGATGGCTACTGCCTCTTTATTTATAACTATACCTGGAACTTGCATTTTTAGGACAATTCTTTATATATATATACATAAATCTACAAACACACACAACATATTTTGCTGAGTTGAAAATGGAGGGAGACTATATATAGTGATGCTCCTTCAATATACCAGGGTGATTCGACACAAAAACCATGTAACCCTTCCCTGGTACAGAGCTGAAGGGATTAGATACTGTAGCTAAGAGGTTAATTCTCTGCCTTACAAGGCAAGGGTTGCAAGTTCAAGTCCCAGTGAGGGTATGGCTAGCTGATGAGGCCAAAATAAGGCCAAAATAGATCTATCTTAGTCTCACTTAGTTTTCAAATTCAGTAAAAACATGTGACATATATATATATGTAGATTGTTCTGAGTTTGGGTTTTGCCCCGTGTAATATTTTGAGTGACGTTTCGGTGAAATTACATATTTACAGCAGCACGAAGCTTATAACTTCAGCCTGATGATGGTGAATGTGATTTCACCGAAACGTCGCATAGACACTCAAAATATTACACAGGGCAAAACCCAAACTCAGAACAATCTACATACATATACCCGTGAAAATCTACAAAAACAAATATACATACATACATACATACATACATACATACATACATACATACATACATACATATTTGGCTATCACTATAAAAAAAGATAACGATACTCACCTTTCCAAAGCTGAAATCACATCAAGAAATCCGTATAAGGTGATGTTGTTTCTATCCCACATTAGAGTCCTATGAACAGATAAACATCTAATAAAAAATAGACTTGGTGCAGACCTCAAGCAATTGGGTGCATCCTCTAAGTTTTCTCTCATTATAAATATCTGTTCTACTTTCCCTGGAAATATTTTGCCACTTCTTTCTAGGATATCCTTGCCCTTTCTCCTTTCCCAAGGTTTAAGGAAAGTTTTCTTGCCCTTCTTGTTGCTGAAACTGCCTCTGAATATTTCCCTAAAGAAGATTTATTTATTTTATTTATTTATTTATTTTGTCCAATACACAATGAGGGTTCTATATACACATAGTAAAATACATGATGAAGGTTATAGAGGAGATACTAATAGTAAAATATATCTAAGAAATAATAGAAAAGAAGGTATAGTAATAGAACATATCAATGAAAGAATAGAAGAAGAGATATAGGAATAGAAGAAAGAAATAGGAGATATAGGAGAGCAATAGGACAGGGGACGGAAGGCACTCTAGTGCACTTGTACTCGCCCCTTACTAACCTCTTAGGAATCTGGATAGGTCAACCGTGGATAATCTAAGGGTAAAGTGTTGGGGGTTTGGGGATGACACTATGGAGTCCGGTAATGAGTTCCACGCTTCGACAACTCGGTTACTGAAGTCATATTTTTTACAGTCAAGTTTGGAGCGGTTAATATTAAGTTTAAATCTGTTGTGTGCTCTTGTGTTGTTGTGGTTGAAGCTGAAATAGTTGCCGACAGGCAGGACGTTGCAGCATATGATCTTGTGGGCAATACTTAGATCATGTTTAAGGTGTCTTGGTTCTAAACTTTCTAGGCCCAGGATTGAAAGTCTAGTCTCATAGGGTATTCTGTTTCGAGTGGAGGAGTGAAGGGCTCTTCTGGTGAAGTATCTTTGGACATTTTCAAGGATGTTAATGTCTGAGATGCGATATGGGTTCCAAACAGATGAGCTGTATTCGAGGATGGGTCTGGCAAAAGTTTTGTAAGCTCTGGTAAGTAGTGTGAGATTGCCAGAGCAGAAGCTACGTAGGATTAGGTTTATAACTCTTGAAGCCTTCTTGGCTATATTGTTGCAGATGATCTTTGTGGGCCTTGGCAAATCTAGGCAGCATACTAAAAAGCAGAGACATCACCCTGCCAACAAAAGTGCACATAGTCAAGGCTTCGGTTTTCTGAGTTGCAATGGATGGCTGTGAAAGTTAGACCATAAGGAAGGCTGAGCGCCAAAGAATCAAGGCCCTTGAACTCTGGTGCTGGAGAAGACTCCTGCGAGTCCCTTGGACTGCAAGGTCATCAAACCGGTCAATCCTAGAGAAGATCAACTTTGACTGCTCTTTGGAAGGCCAGATCCTGAAGATGAAACTCAAATACTTTGGCCACCTAATAAGAAGGAAGGACTCACTGGAGAAGAGGCTAATGTTGGGAAAGATGGAGGGCAAAAGAAGAAGGGGACGACAGAGAACGAAGTGGCTGGATGAAGTCATTGAAGCAGTCGGTATGAGATTAAATGGACTCTGGGGGATGGTAGAGGACAGGAAGGCTTGGAGGAACATTGTCCATGGGGTTGTGATGGTCGGACATGACTTCACAACTAACAACAACAGCCTTGGGATTTCTGCTGATGTCCCACCAGTGATGGGCTCCTATGGGTATGGTCAGGTACACAGAACTGGTAGAAAAAGTTTGGTCAGGTACGCAGAACCGGTAGAAAAATATTGATTGATTGATTGATTGATTAGATTTGTATGCCGCCCCTCTCCGAAGACAGGGGGCGGCTAACAACAATATAAAAAGACAATGTAAACAAATCTAATATTAAAAATAATCTTAAAAAACCCCAATTTAAAGAACCAATCATACATACAAGCATACCATGTATAAATTCTATAAGCCTAGGGGGAAGGGAAATTTTCAATTCCCCCATGCCTGACGACAGAGGTGAGTTTTAAGGAGCTTGCGAAAGGCAAGGAGGGTGGGGGCAACTCTGATATCTGGGGGGAGCTGGTTCCAGAGGGTTGGGGCCGCCACAGAGAAGGTTCTTCTCCTGGGTCCCGCCAAACGACATTGTTTAGTCGGCGGGACCCGGAGAAGGCCAACTATCATAGTAAATGAGGTTGAATGTGTGTAATTTAGAAGAGCTATGGATGTGTGCACATACACATACAGTTTATATAGTAGATAATGTACATTTTTGTGTGCCTGTGTGTAATATGATTAGATTAGATTAGATTTATTGGATTTATATGCCGCCCCTCTCCGCAAACTCGGGGCGGTGGTATGTACATATATGGCATATATAAATAGACGTGGGTGACGTCAAGTTGCCACCTTTAAGCCAGTCATATGACCTTTAAGCCATCCCCCGATCACATGATCAAGCCACTCCTACCTGATCACATGGTCAGCAAGCCACTCCCACAAAATAAGCCACGCCTACAGCGTGGTAGTAAAATAATTTGCAGCCTTCGCTGTGTTCCATCCATGCTACTATGTCCTAAGTTCAGGCTTCTAAACTCAGCTAGTTGAGTCAGTCACCCTTTGGGGGCATAGACTTGCCCCCCAATTCTTCTACCTTGACATGTCAGAGACAAAGCTTGTCTATCTCTCTGGCAAACAAAAAAATTCTTCTAACAAGCCCTGTCTTCCCCATTCTACACTTTCATCAATTGGTAGAGAGGAAATCCAACATACCGGAGAGTTTTATTCACCGACAAAGCTTTGGCCAATATTTTGGCACCCAAGTCTCCCATGGCATTGCCGCTGATATCCAAGGCCACCAGATGGCTGTTGCTTCCTAAACCATCCAAGAGAATGCTGGTTCTCAGCTTCAGGCGTGATTCGGCCACTGATATAGATTCAACTGACTGGAATAAAATAAGGGAAAAACAAAGCAGAAATCTCATAAGTGCTAACATCCACTTTGGTCATATCAGAGAAGACCAGGGATAGTTAATACATGTTTTGTAATGATCGTAGTTGACCTTGTACTTTTCTGAATCATTTTTTTGGTTCTGATTTCAAAAATGTATATAGTTTTTCCATAGCAGGTACAGTTTCCACGGAAAAGCATCATTATATAAGCTATAGGAAATATACTGGCGACATTAAGAAAACAGTAACACAGGTCTACAGAAAATATTTTTTGTAATCATCGCAGTAGACCTTGTACTTTTCTGAATCATTTTTTGGGTTCTGATTTCAAAAAGGTATATAGTTTTTCTGTTGCAGGTATAGTTTTCATGGAAAAGCATCATTATTATAAGGTATGGGAAATATACTGGCTGCATTAAGAAAACGGTAATTACCACATACATTGAAAATAACATAATAACAAAAATGCTTCTATATCAGAAAATTTATGTGATAGAGCAAAACTGAGGTATCATCAATATGTGGATGATACCCAGTTGTACATCTCCACCCCATGTCCAGTCAACGAAGCAGTGGAAGTGATGTGCCGGTTCCTGGAGGCTGTTGGGGTCTGGATGGGTGTCAACAAACTCAAACTCAATCCAGACAAGACGGAGTGGCTGTGGGTATTGTCTCCCAAGGACAATTCCATCTGTCCGTCCATTACCCTGGGGGGGGGAACTATTGACCCCCTCAGAGAGGGTGCACAACTTGGGCATCCTCCTCGATCCACAGCTGACATTGGAACATCATCTTTCGGCTGTGGCGAGGAAGGCGTTTGCCCAGGTTCGCCTGGTGCACCAGTTGCGGCCCTATTTGGACAGGGAGTCATTGCTCACAGTCACTCATGCCCTCATCACTTCGAGGTTCGATTACTGCAACGCTCTCTACATGGGGCTACCTTTGAAAAGTGTTCGGAAACTCCAGATCGTGCAGAACGCAGCCGCGAGAGCCATCATGGGGCTTCCCAGATTCGCCCACGTATCTACAACACTCCGTGGCCTGCATTGGCTGCCGATCAGTTTCCGGTCACAATTCAAAGTGTTGGTCATGACCTTATTTAAAGCCCTACATGGCATTGGACCAGAATACCTCCGGAACCGCCTGCTACCGCACGAATCCCAGCGACCGATAAGGTCCCACAGAGTTGGCCTTCTCCGGGTCCCGTCGACTAAACAATGTCATCTGGCGAGCCCCAGGGGAAGAGCCTTCTCTGTGGCGGCCCCGGCCCTCTGGAATCAACTCCCCCCGGAGATTAGAACTGCTCCCACCCTCCTTGTCTTCCGTAAACTACTTAAGACCCACCTATACCGCCAGGCATGGGGGATTTGAGACACCTTTCCCCCAGGCTTATTATAATTTATGTTTGGTATGTATGTGCTGTTTGGTTTTTAATTATGATAGGGTTTTTAGTTTTTTTTAAAATATCAGATTTGTGCCTGTATAATACTGTTTTTATCGTGTTGTGAGCCGCCCCGAATCTTCGGAGAGGGGCGGCATACAAATCTAATAAATTATTATTATTATTAAATGATTATTATTTTTGGAATCAGCACATCAAACTCCATAAAATAGACATATTACCCTTGCTGATGATTTTCCCCCCCTGTTGACCAGTGTTATACAGTATTTTAATTATCAGCCTGCTATCAAATAGACAAGGACCCTTGTAAGACTCCAAATTTAATAGGGATGCTGATAAGTTTGACCCAGAGATGAACAATGAAGCTTTCTTTTTTTAAGTCTCACTTACACAATCTTCATCCTGAGTGAGTTGAACAATCCGGTGCAAGGTGTCAACGAGAGTCTCTCTAGGGGAATTTCAAAAAAGAAAAAAGAAAAGAATTTGGCAACTCTTGAGTTTTAATTCATAAAATTAAATCTCCTGTAAGAGGTCTCCAATTGTCTCAGTAGATTGATCTGATGGAGAAGCTTCAAATGCTATAAAATGCCTTCTGGTTGAAGTAATTCTAAACTTACTGACTGACTGACTGACTGACTGACTGACTGACTGGCTTGCTTGCTTGCTTGCTTGCTTGCTTGCTTGCTTGCTTGCTTGCTTGCTTGCTTGCTTGCTTGCTTGCTTGCTTGCTTGCTTGCTTGCTTGCTTGCTTGCTTGCTTGCTTGCTTGCTTGCTTGCTTGCTTGCTTCCTTCCTTCCTTCCTTCCTTCCTTCCTTACTTACTTACTTACTTAATTACTTAATTACTTAATTACTTAGTTACTTAGTTACTTACTTATTTGACTTCTATGCCGCCAAATCCCGAAGGACTCAAGTGCTATAACCTTTCTGCCTTTAAAACTTACACTTGAACAATTGAATTTAGAGATTGTTAGCATTCCACAATGGGCTTATTACCAATGTTAGAATACTGAACTTCAGAGTATATATGGCGGTGGTGGTTGTTCAGCCAATAACACAGACCAATAATAATAATAATAATAATAATAATAATAATAATAATAATAATAATTTATTAGATTTGTATGCCGCCCCTCTCTGAGGACTCGGATTGGCTCACAACAAGTAAAACAAGTAAAACATCATATACAAATCCAATGTTAAAACAGTTTTAAAAATATAGTAAAGGTATAAATATCATTCACAATGTATACAATAGACTAATCAGCATATAAATATTAATGTGTACAATAGACTAACCAGCATATACAGTCAGCTACATATATATCCAACCATTAGTATTATGCACAGTTCCATACAGTATCATAATGTAATACACTGCTCAAAAAAAATAAAGGGAACACTCAAAGAACACATCCTAGATCTGAATGAATGAAATATTCTCATTGAATACTTTTAACCGCAATAGCCACCAACAACCAGCAATATAATGCAACAGAGCAGAGAGCAACACACCTGTTTCCCTTTTATGGCTAATTGCAGCCTAGCTCTTAAAGAAAAATTATACTATTTCCTCCAAACATACATTGCTGGTTAGTTCATATATTGACAAACCCAACCAGGGAAGTATGTAGTACTGACAGAGATGACTTCTAGAATGACCAGATGTTCAGTTGAGCATCAGATTTTTGTTTCCAAATTCTCATTAGCAGCAGACCATTTTTAATTATGATGCCTATCCTGTGGATGGATCTATTCCTACCAAAAGCCTAGCAACGATGTCTTATTTGGAACTTGCTTTTTAAAAATTGCTTACCTAGATTGGATGTTAAAGTTCTTCCCTAATGCGACATGCTTAATGGATTTGCTTCGGTTGAGGCTCAAAACCAGCGTCACCATGTCAGAATCAAAGCCTGTGAATCAAAGAGGAGTTCAGACAGGAACCACAGGTATCTAATTCAAGAGGAGGTAAATGTTTTGAGCTATTGGACACTCTAGAAATGCTGAGGACATACAATGGACTTGTTGTCATCAATGATTTAAAAAAAATCTTTATTAAGTATTAATCTTCTCATCGTTCCTATCACCCATCTCTTGCCACAAATGAATATATGACTATCAACTTTGTTGCTTCTATCCTTACAATTTATATTGACTGTTTCCAAATAGGGTTGGATTGCTTATTGCTCAGTCTCAGGAGAAGGGCAGCCTAGAAATTGGATAGATAGATAGATAGATAGATAGATAGATAGATAGATAGATAGATAGATAGATAGATAGATAGACAGACAGACAGACAGACAGACAGACAGACAGACAGACAGACAGACAGACAGACAGACAGACAGAGGGATTATATGATAGATAATATGATAGATTATATGATAGATAGATAGATGATAGATAGATAGATAGATAGATAGATAGATATGATAGATTATATGATAGATAGATAGATAGATAGATAGATAGATAGATAGAGAGAGAGAGAGAGACAGACAGACAGACAGACAGACAGACAGATTATATGATAGATTATATGATAGATTATATGATAGATAGATAGATAGATGATAGATAGATAGATATGATAGATTATATGATAGATAGATAGATAGATAGATAGATAGATAGAAAAATAGATAGATTATATGATAGATAATATGATATATTATGTGATAGATAGATAGATAGATTATATGATAGTTAGATAGATAGATAGATAGATAGATAGAAAATAGATAGATTATATGATAGATAATATGATAGATTATATGATAAATAGATAGATAGATAGATAGATAGATAGATTATATGATAGATAGATAGATAGATAGATAGAAAATAGATAGATTATATGATAGATAATATGATAGATTATATGATAGATAGATAGATAGAGAGAGAGAGAGATTATATGACGGATAATATGATAGATTATATGATAGATAGATAGATAGATAGATAGATAGATAGATAGATAGATATTTGTACCCAGACTATAATTAAGTGTTCTACCTTATAATTCTTGATGAACTTATCTTTTTTTATGTACCCTGAGAGCATCTGCACCAAGGCAAATTCCTTGTGTGTCCAATCACACTTGGCCAATAAAAATTCTATTCTATTCTATTGTATTCTATCCTGTTCTATCCTATCCTATCCTATCCCATTCCATTCCATTCCATTCCACTCCACTCCATCCCATCCCACCCAACCCCACCCCACCCCACCCCACCCTACCTTACCCTATCCCAGCGGTCCCCAAACTACGGCCCGCGGGCCGGATGCGGCCCGCTGAGGTCATTTACCCGGCCCGTGGCAGCGTACGAGATTTTACCATCTATAATATACTAAGTTCCGAATGTCATCTCCACTCTGCTGCCGAGCGTCTGGCGGCGGCAAGGAAGAGGAAAGCCAGGAGGGCGGGGAGGAAAGCACCCTATGGCAGAGCAGCAACAGTTCCTCTGAGAAAGAAATTGGCCAATTGCTTTCCTCCCCGCCCCCTGGCTTTCCGCCTCCTCCTCCTCCAGACGCTCAGCTGCAGACCGTCTTTGTCCCTCCAGTGCCGCTTTTTTGCTTTTTTTTTTTTGTACCGGTGAGGTTTGCGCGCGCTTGGGCACTTTTGGCGTGTGGGGGGTCTGCTGCGGAGAGGGAGAGAGAGAGAGAGAGAAAGAAAGAAAGAGGGAGACATAGAAAGGGAGTGTGAGAGAGAAATAACGCAAGAAAGAGAGGGAGAGAGAGAGCGGGAGAGTGCTGCTTTTTTGCTTCTTCGCTGCCCGCGGGGAGCCTGGAAGCCCTGCAAGAGCGTCTGGAGGGGGCAGTAAACAAGACCGGCTCTTCCCGCGGGCAGCGAAGAAGCAAAAAAGCAGCACTCTCCCGCTCTCTCTCTCCCTCACCGGTGCAAAAAAAAAACGCAAAAAAAAACGAACGGAGGCGGCGGCGGCGAGGTCAAGGAACCAAGAGCCGGTCTTTCTCCGCGCTGAATTGTTGCAGCTTCTGTGGCCGCATCCGCCTCCAGGCGAAGGGATCTCCTCGGTGGGCAGCCTCGGTCCGAAAAGGACCGGCTGTTGGCCCCTTGGCGGAGGCAGAGACGGCCTCAGAGGCTGCAACAATTCAGCGCGGAGAAAGACCGGCTCTTGGTTCCTTGAGCTCGCCGCCGCCGCCGCCTCCGTTCGGTTTTTTTTGCGTTTTTTTTGCACCGGTGAGGGAGAGAGAGAGCGGGAGAGTGCTGCTTTTTTGCTTCTTCGCTGCCCGCGGGAAGAGCCGGTCTTGTTTACTGCCCCCTCCAGACGCTCTTGCAGGGCTTCCAGGCTTCCCGCGGGCAGCGAAGAAGCAAAAAAGCAGCACTCTCCCGCTCTCTCTCTCCCTCACCGGTGCAAAAAAAACGCAAAAAAAACCGAACGGAGGCGGCGGCGGCGGCGAGCTCAAGGAACCAAGAGCCGGTCTTTCTCCGCGCTGAATTGTTGCAGCCTCTGAGGCCGTCTCTGCCTCCGCCAAGGGGCCAACAGCCGGTCCTTTTCGGACCGAGGCTGCCCACCGAGGAGATCCCTTCGCCTGGAGGCGGATGCGGCCTCAGAAGCTGCAACAATTCAGCGCGGAGAAAGACCGGCTCTTGGTTCCTTGAGCTCGCCGCCGCCGCCGCCGCCTCTGTTCGGGCGAAGGGATCTCCTTGGTGGGCGGCGGCGGCTGCAGCTTCAAGAGACCAACAGCCGGTCCTCGTTGAGCTGAGCTTCCTTTGGCTTCCTTCGAGGCGGCAGGTGAGCTTTGCAGTTTTGCCTCGAAGAAAGCCAAAGGAAGCTCAGTTTGGGGGCGGGCCTGAAGCCACCGCCGCCGCCTACTCTGCCCCGCACTTAGTCTGCACCGGGCAGCTCTGGCGGGCGCGGGGCAGCAGGGCAAGCCGCGAAGGTGGCGCAGCCAAACGTGGGTCGAGCGGGAGGGCACTGAGCAGTTGCGTGGGGTGGCGGTGGGGCGGTTGGCTGCAAGGCACTGGCGCCGGCGGCAGCTTGATGTGTTGCAGGACGCCGCACATTGCTGGCGCTGCGCTGGGCATGGGGCTGGCACCTCTGTCCCGGCCCAGCCAGTGGGCCAGTGCCAGTCCGTGCCCATGCCCAGCGCAGCGCCAGCAATGTACTGCGACCCGACGTTGGTGCCACTGTCTTGGAGCTTCTGCTTGCAGCCGACTGGCTCGCGGCGCGTTGCAGGGCAGAAAAAAAAAGAAGAGAGGAAGGAAGAGAGAAGAAAAGGAGAGAGAGAGAAGGAAAGCATGAGAGAGAGGGAGAGAAAACAAGTGAGAGGGGGAGGGAATGTGAGAGAGAGAAAGAGAAAAATGAGAAAATGATGGAGGGAAAGAACGAGGGAGAGGGAAACAAAACAAATGAGACAGAAGGAAAAAAGGGGAGAGGGAAGAGAAGTGGGAGGGAGGGAGGGAAAGAAGAAGAAATGGAGGGAACAAGGAAGGAAGGAAGAATGAAATGAATTGAGGGGTGGAGGAAGGAAGGACTTTTTTGGGGGGGCGGTGTAAATTTTTTAAAAAATTTCTCTCAACATACATTCAAACAATACAATGTACCATCTAATTTTCCCTGAATAAAATGCAGTATTTTGTCAGTAACTAATATCAATCATCAAAAAAGTTGCAAAAGTTTTTTTTTCTAATGTTGTGATCCAGGTACATACTTTTCTTTTAATTAAATTCCCTCCTTAATGTTCCTTCTAAAAGTACAACACCAATTATATTTCTAACTTAACCATTATGCCAAAGTGCTTTCTTCTTTCTTTATATATTTTTCTATAAATATTTTTCTATATTTTTCTATAAACCAAGAAAACCTTGTATAACCAATCAGATGTTAACAAAAGAAAATTAAAAACAAAACATAAACATATATGAATCTCAGACTTCTTTCCCCCCCCAAATAGTACGTTCCCATTTTGTTTTTTACATTAAAATAAGGTATGTGCAGTGTGCATAGGGATTTGTTCATAGTTTTTTTTATAGTCCGGCCCTCCAACAGTCTGAGGGACAGTGAACTGGCCCCCTGTGTAAAAAGTTTGGGGACCCCTGACTATCAACTTTGTTGCTTCTATCCTTACAATTTATATTGACTGTTTCCAAATAGGGTTGGATTGCTTATTGCTCAGTCTCAGGAGAAGGGCAGCCTAGAAATTGGATAGATAGATAGATAGATAGATAGATAGATAGATAGATAGATAGATAGATAGATAGATAGATAGACAGACAGACAGACAGACAGACAGACAGACAGACAGACAGACAGACAGACAGACAGACAGACAGACAGAGGGATTATATGATAGATAATATGATAGATTATATGATAGATAGATAGATGATAGATAGATAGATAGATAGATAGATATGATAGATTATATGATAGATAGATAGATAGATAGATAGATAGATAGAGAGAGAGAGAGAGACAGACAGACAGACAGACAGACAGACAGACAGATTATATGATAGATTATATGATAGATTATATGATAGATAGATAGATAGATGATAGATAGATAGATATGATAGATTATATGATAGATAGATAGATAGATAGATAGATAGATAGATAGAAAAATAGATAGATTATATGATAGATAATATGATATATTATGTGATAGATAGATAGATAGATTATATGATAGTTAGATAGATAGATAGATAGATAGATAGAAAATAGATAGATTATATGATAGATAATATGATAGATTATATGATAAATAGATAGATAGATAGATAGATAGATAGATTATATGATAGATAGATAGATAGATAGATAGAAAATAGATAGATTATATGATAGATAATATGATAGATTATATGATAGATAGATAGATAGAGAGAGAGAGAGATTATATGACGGATAATATGATAGATTATATGATAGATAGATAGATAGATAGATAGATAGATAGATAGATAGATATTTGTACCCAGACTATAATTAAGTGTTCTACCTTATAATTCTTGATGAACTTATCTTTTTTTATGTACCCTGAGAGCATCTGCACCAAGGCAAATTCCTTGTGTGTCCAATCACACTTGGCCAATAAAAATTCTATTCTATTCTATTGTATTCTATCCTGTTCTATCCTATCCTATCCTATCCCATTCCATTCCATTCCATTCCACTCCACTCCATCCCATCCCACCCCACCCCACCCTACCTTACCCTATCCCAGCGGTCCCCAAACTACGGCCCGCGGGCCGGATGCGGCCCGCTGAGGTCATTTACCCGGCCCGTGGCAGCGTACGAGATTTTACCATCTATAATATACTAAGTTCCGAATGTCATCTCCACTCTGCTGCCGAGCGTCTGGCGGCGGCAAGGAAGAGGAAAGCCAGGAGGGCGGGGAGGAAAGCACCCTATGGCAGAGCAGCAACAGTTCCTCTGAGAAAGAAATTGGCCAATTGCTTTCCTCCCCGCCCCCTGGCTTTCCGCCTCCTCCTCCTCCAGACGCTCAGCTGCAGACCGTCTTTGTCCCTCCAGTGCCGCTTTTTTGCTTTTTTTTTTTTGTACCGGTGAGGTTTGCGCGCGCTTGGGCACTTTTGGCGTGTGGGGGGTCTGCTGCGGAGAGGGAGAGAGAGAGAGAGAGAAAGAAAGAAAGAGGGAGACATAGAAAGGGAGTGTGAGAGAGAAATAACGCAAGAAAGAGAGGGAGAGAGAGAGCGGGAGAGTGCTGCTTTTTTGCTTCTTCGCTGCCCGCGGGGAGCCTGGAAGCCCTGCAAGAGCGTCTGGAGGGGGCAGTAAACAAGACCGGCTCTTCCCGCGGGCAGCGAAGAAGCAAAAAAGCAGCACTCTCCCGCTCTCTCTCTCCCTCACCGGTGCAAAAAAAAAAACGCAAAAAAAACGAACGGAGGCGGCGGCGGCGAGGTCAAGGAACCAAGAGCCGGTCTTTCTCCGCGCTGAATTGTTGCAGCTTCTGTGGCCGCATCCGCCTCCAGGCGAAGGGATCTCCTCGGTGGGCAGCCTCGGTCCGAAAAGGACCGGCTGTTGGCCCCTTGGCGGAGGCAGAGACGGCCTCAGAGGCTGCAACAATTCAGCGCGGAGAAAGACCGGCTCTTGGTTCCTTGAGCTCGCCGCCGCCGCCGCCTCCGTTCGGTTTTTTTGCGTTTTTTTTGCACCGGTGAGGGAGAGAGAGAGCGGGAGAGTGCTGCTTTTTTGCTTCTTCGCTGCCCGCGGGAAGAGCCGGTCTTGTTTACTGCCCCCTCCAGACGCTCTTGCAGGGCTTCCAGGCTTCCCGCGGGCAGCGAAGAAGCAAAAAAGCAGCACTCTCCCGCTCTCTCTCTCCCTCACCGGTGCAAAAAAAACGCAAAAAAACCGAACGGAGGCGGCGGCGGCGGCGAGCTCAAGGAACCAAGAGCCGGTCTTTCTCCGCGCTGAATTGTTGCAGCCTCTGAGGCCGTCTCTGCCTCCGCCAAGGGGCCAACAGCCGGTCCTTTTCGGACCGAGGCTGCCCACCGAGGAGATCCCTTCGCCTGGAGGCGGATGCGGCCTCAGAAGCTGCAACAATTCAGCGCGGAGAAAGACCGGCTCTTGGTTCCTTGAGCTCGCCGCCGCCGCCGCCGCCTCTGTTCGGGCGAAGGGATCTCCTTGGTGGGCGGCGGCGGCTGCAGCTTCAAGAGACCAACAGCCGGTCCTCGTTGAGCTGAGCTTCCTTTGGCTTCCTTCGAGGCGGCAGGTGAGCTTTGCAGTTTTGCCTCGAAGAAAGCCAAAGGAAGCTCAGTTTGGGGGCGGGCCTGAAGCCACCGCCGCCGCCTACTCTGCCCCGCACTTAGTCTGCACCGGGCAGCTCTGGCGGGCGCGGGGCAGCAGGGCAAGCCGCGAAGGTGGCGCAGCCAAACGTGGGTCGAGCGGGAGGGCACTGAGCAGTTGCGTGGGGTGGCGGTGGGGCGGTTGGCTGCAAGGCACTGGCGCCGGCGGCAGCTTGATGTGTTGCAGGACGCCGCACATTGCTGGCGCTGCGCTGGGCATGGGGCTGGCACCTCTGTCCCGGCCCAGCCAGTGGGCCAGTGCCAGTCCGTGCCCATGCCCAGCGCAGCGCCAGCAATGTACTGCGACCCGACGTTGGTGCCACTGTCTTGGAGCTTCTGCTTGCAGCCGACTGGCTCGCGGCGCGTTGCAGGGCAGAAAAAAAAAGAAGAGAGGAAGGAAGAGAGAAGAAAAGGAGAGAGAGAGAAGGAAAGCATGAGAGAGAGGGAGAGAAAACAAGTGAGAGGGGGAGGGAATGTGAGAGAGAGAAAGAGAAAAATGAGAAAATGATGGAGGGAAAGAACGAGGGAGAGGGAAACAAAACAAATGAGACAGAAGGAAAAAAGGGGAGAGGGAAGAGAAGTGGGAGGGAGGGAGGGAAAGAAGAAGAAATGGAGGGAACAAGGAAGGAAGGAAGAATGAAATGAATTGAGGGGTGGAGGAAGGAAGGACTTTTTTGGGGGGGCGGTGTAAATTTTTTAAAAAATTTCTCTCAACATACATTCAAACAATACAATGTACCATCTAATTTTCCCTGAATAAAATGCAGTATTTTGTCAGTAACTAATATCAATCATCAAAAAAGTTGCAAAAGTTTTTTTTTCTAATGTTGTGATCCAGGTACATACTTTTCTTTTAATTAAATTCCCTCCTTAATGTTCCTTCTAAAAGTACAACACCAATTATATTTCTAACTTAACCATTATGCCAAAGTGCTTTCTTCTTTCTTTATATATTTTTCTATAAATATTTTTCTATATTTTTCTATAAACCAAGAAAACCTTGTATAACCAATCAGATGTTAACAAAAGAAAATTAAAAACAAAACATAAACATATATGAATCTCAGACTTCTTTCCCCCCCCAAATAGTACGTTCCCATTTTGTTTTTTACATTAAAATAAGGTATGTGCAGTGTGCATAGGGATTTGTTCATAGTTTTTTTTATAGTCCGGCCCTCCAACAGTCTGAGGGACAGTGAACTGGCCCCCTGTGTAAAAAGTTTGGGGACCCCTGCCCTATCCTATCCTACCCTATCCTATCTCTCTTAAGAAGTAAGATAAGGCAGATAATCCATTTAAAAGCAATGCTTAGCAAGATAACCCAGGCTGAACAAAAAGGGGAAGGGGCATGCCTTACAAATAAAACAGGTTTATAGATGCTACCACCTGCTTCTCTTTGGGAAGTTTGTGCTTGCAAACCTGGTCCTGAACTGATTGGGCACTCTGGATATCCCACAAATATATATATTTTTCAAAAAAAAAATTCTACTTTCCTAATTGAAAGCCAGAGATATTATGGGCCCGACCGCTATCCAGATATAGCAACAACTGCTTGGGTTAATGCCATGATGAAAAATGTAGGAAGCATCACCCTCCCCTTATTCTCACCAGGCGGGCACAGAACAAATAGACCTACCGTTGTCTGACAAATTCAAGTCACAGATTGAACTGACATCTGATATCAGATCCTGGATCACTTGGGCTCCTGCCAAGCTCAGCTATGAAAATACAGATCATAGTAGCGAGGGTCAGATAGTTTTGTTGTCATAACATGAAAATATTCAGAGAAACTGTGATCCATTTAATCTTCAGAAGCTTCTGAAATCAATATATCTTCTCTGGAGCTACTGAAAGCAGCTTATATCTATTGCCAGATATCTCCCAACATGGAGGGTGCACGGAATTATTATGACTAGTCTTTCCCCCACCCCCTCAAAGTAGATATAGGGGGCCACAGTTGGTTCAAAAGAAGTGTTGTAGACCTTGCAAATAGTTTTTTTAAAAATTATTTTTCATTAAAGCAGGCTTTTTTTTTTCAGACCAACCTGAAAAAAAGATGTGGTTGCTTGAATGAGTAAAAATGATTAAAACACAACTTTTCTAAACAAGCCTATTCTGTTTGGCTTGATTTAAATTCAAAAAGGCTATCAGTATGCTATTTCTGCAAAAATTATATCAGCATAATGCAGTGGTTCTCAACCTGGGGGTCGGGACCCCTTTGGGGGTCGAACGACTGTTTCACAGTGGTCGCCTAAGACCACAGGAAAAGACAAATTTCCCATGGTGTTAGGAACTAAAGTTTCTATTCTGGCACCTCGGAATATATTTTTACAATCCGACCAATCAGGCGTTTACAGTGGGGGTGTCCCTCTGACCTTCCTGCTAATCAGCTTAAAGCTCTGTTGGGAGAATTAGCACTAGACTTATGGTTGGGGGTCACCACAACATGAGGAATTGTATTAAGGGGTCGCAGCATTACAAAGGTTGAGAGCCACTGGCATAATGGAACCTTGGAACCCCAGTCTTCTCGGTGACAGGAAACACATTTAGAATGAAATGTGAAACATAGAAACATAGAAGATTGATGGCAGAAAAAGACCTCATGGTCCATCTAGTCTGCCCTTACGCTATTTTCTGTATTTTATCTTAGGATGGATATATATTTATCCCAGGCATGTTTAAATTCAGTTCCTGTGGATCTACCAACTGCGTCTGCTGGAAGTTTGTTCCAAGCATCTACTACTCTTTCGGTAAAATAATATTTTCTCACGTTGCTTTTGATCTTTCCCCCAATTAACCTCAGATTGTGTCCCCTTGTTCTTCTGTTCACTTTCCTATTAAAAACACTTCTCTCCTGAACCTTATTTAACCCTTTAATGTATTTAAATGTTTCAATCATGTTCCCCCTTTCCCTTCTGTCCTCCAGACTATACAGATTGAGTTCATGAAGTCTTTCCTGATACGTTTTATGCTTAAGACCTTCCACCATTCTTGTAGCCCATCTTTGGACCCCTTCAATTTTATCAATATCTCTTTGTAGGTGAGGTCTCCAGAACTGGACACAGTATTCCAAATGTGGTCTCACCAGCACTCTATACAGCGGGATCACAATCTCCCTCTTCCTGCTTGTTATACCTCTAGCTATGCAGCCGAGCATTCTAAAAAAAAAAACCCCCAGAAAGTCCAGTTGCCTCTTTAAAAAGCACCTTTTGGACAAACCATGACCTGGTTGACTAAGAATCGTCACAGACATTTAGAACAACTTCTCCTTATTCTCCTTGATGAATGACAAGAGGAAAGGGAGAACCATAATATTGTGTTCCCTGTGTATTTCATTTCAAATTTCTGGTACTGGCTCTTGTCCCATCAATCACATGTGCTTCCTATTAAATCACCACTTACCTCACAGCTACTGAGATCCAGGTGCAGGTTCTTTAGTGGAGTATTGTTGGCTAAAGCCTGAAGCAAAGCTCTGAAGAAAACCAAGAAAGAAACAAGTGATGAATTAGCCAAGTATCTTGTTGACACATTTCTTAATGCTGTTTGTTTCCGTGTCCTGGCCATATTTCATCTTTCGGTCTCTCCCTTCAGTAGACAGAGTGTCCTTTACCTTAAAGCCTCTGGGGGAAGCTTGGTTCCAGACAAGGAAACGTGTTGCAGGGCAGAGGTCTGGCTGAAGAACTGGCCCATTGCAAAAGGATCACCTCTGGATTTTCTGAAGGGGAAAAAAAAAGATTGGTTCCTAAATTTTATGTGAGGACCCACCAACTCTTTGAAAGCAATCAAATCTCTTCCAGGAAATGGAAGTATTTAAATAACAAATAACAACAGAGTTGGAAGGGACCTTGGAGGTCTTCTAGTCCAACCCCCTGCTTAGGGAGGAAATCCTACACTACTTCAGACTGATGGTTATCCAACATCTTAAAAATTTCCAGTGTTGGAGCATTCACAACTTCTGGAGGCAAGCTGTTCCACGGATTAATGGTCAGGAAAAATTTCCTTAGTTCTAAGAGACTTCTCTCCTTATTTAGTTTCCACCCATTGCTTCTTGTTCTACCCGCAGGTGCCTTGGAGATATAGTTTGACTCCTTCTTCTTTGTGGCAACTCCTGAGATATTGGAACACTGCTATCATGTCTCCCCTGGTCCTTCTTTTCATTAAACTAGCCAGGCCCAGTTCTTGCAACCGTTCTTCATATGTTTTAGCCTCCAGTCCCCAATCATCTTTGTTGCTCTTTTCTGCACTTTTTCTAGAGTCTAAACATACTTTTTGCATGGGGAAGACCAAAACTGAATACAGTATTCCAAGTGTGGCCTTACTAAGACATTATATAGTGGTATTAACCCTTCATGTGATCTTGATTCTATCCCTGTTAATTCAGCCTAGAACTGTGTTGGCTTTTTTGGCAGCTGCTGCACACTGCTGGCTCATATTTCAATGGCTGTCCACTAGGACTCCCAAGATCCCTCTCACAGTTACTATTGTTGAACAATGCACCACATATATTGTATTTGTGGTACATTGCAATAATGTGGTAATTGAGTACCACAAACCCAGCATGAATTCACATAGAATAGCACCTCCAAAAGGACTCTTTCCTGTTTCTATGCTCACACTCCACAATCATTATCCAATTAAGAACAATATCCATAGGATCCAACCTGCCATAGCTGACTTTGGTTGATCATAGAAAACTAAACAAGACCAGATTTGATTAGTAATTTGGTGGTAATGTTGGAAAAAACATCTCCCCCAGGCTTATTATATTTCACGTTTGGTGTGTATGTGCTGTATGGTTTTTAATTGTTGGGGTTTTTATATATTTTATTATTAGATTTGTCCCATACTGTTTTTTATATGCTGTTGTGAGCCACCCCAAGTCTTCGGAGAGGGGCGGCATACAAATCTAATAAATAAATAATAATAATAATAATAATAATAATAATAATAATAATAATAATAATAATAATAAGAAAGTAACGGCAAACCAGATAACAACATAGAACAGTGTTTCTCAAAGCCAGCAACTTTAAGATGTGTGGATTTCAACTCCCAGAATTCCCCAGCCAGCATGGTTGGCTGGGGAATTCTGGGAATTGAAGTCCACGTATCTTAAAATTTCTGGAGATGAGAAACATTGACATAGATGAATCCAAGTTCAACATAAAGGAACTGAAAATGTTGATATTCTAGAAAGGACACAAGGGTTCTCAATGCTTGAGGATCAAATATTTCTCCAGCGAAGGACATTTTGCACTTTTGAACCAACATGTCAGAACCACAATTCATTTAGGGTTTTGGGTTTTTGGGGGGCAAATCCTGCATATTTTCAAACAGGAATTAAATTCTGCAGTGCTCTTCAACTATTTAAAAAAGAGGCTATTTTAAAATAGAGACTTTAAAATTAAGGCTCTCCTTGTAATTTATTAGGAAAAATGGGATATAAAATGCTCTTTATTGCTTGCAGACATAAGTGCATTTAGCTTTAATAACACACAACAAATTCTCCAAGTGATCCTCTAACCCAGTGTTTCCCAGCCTGGGCAACTTGAAGATATCTGGACTTCAACTCCCAGAATTCCCCAGCCAGCATTTGCTGGCTGGGGAATTCTGGGAGTTGAAGTCCAAATATCTTCAAGTTGCCCAGATTGGGAAACACTGCTCTAACCAGATCAACGGAAGAATGGAAAAAAAAGGACAGAAATAAAAAACGAATAGATTCACCTATCACTTTAAAAAAATTTGCAGCCTGGTGGCTGCTGCAGTATCTTGCACAGAGTTGCTTCTAGTTTTACAGTCTGGCGGAAGAACAGCCCCTTTTCTCGTCTCACTAATAATAAGGCATTTGTTGCTTTATTGCTGGACAGCTCCCTGCGAAGCGCAAAAGGCTAGTAAAGACCAAGTAGATGTTGGTCACGTCGTGAGGCTGCGTAGAAGAAATGTTGCTTCTTGTAGACTGTGCCTTGAGGACACAAACGATTCGGGACTGTCAAGATTTAATGGGCAAACACAAATTCTGGCAGAGATGATTCTCAAGGTCTAAATTACAAACACGTACAAACACGTGAATCCTCAAGATCAGGGTTTCTGCTTGAAGATCAGGAGGAAGGCAAATCTGTTATGCAGCACAGAGACAGTTTGATTAAAATAATTGTTTGGCCTCCTCTCCAGTTTAACCCTTTAGAGCAGGGATGGCGAACCTCTGGCACATGTGCCGCAGGTGGCATGAAAAGCCATATCTACCGGCATGAGCCATCTATCTACCGTATCTATCTATCTATCTATCTATCTATCTATCTATCTATCTATCTATCTATCTATCTATCTATCTACCTACCTACCTACCTACCTATCTATCATCTACCTACCTACCTACCTACCTATCTATCATCTACCTATCTATCTATCTATCTATCTATCTATCTATCTATCTATCTATCATCTACCTACCTACCTACCTATCTATCTATCATCTACCTACCTACCTACCTACCTATCATCTACCTACCTACCTACCTATCTATCATCTACCTACCTACCTATCTATCATCTACCTACCTACCTACCCACCTATCTATCATCTACTTACCTACCTACCTATCTATCATCTACCTACCTACCTACATATCTATCATCTACCTACCTACCTACCTATCTATCTACCTATCTACCTATCTATCTATCTATTGTAAAATGGAAAAGCTGCTGAGTCACGATGAATGTGCTACAATCTGATTGGCTAAGAACTGTATAAACTGTAATGCACCTTTCCATAGGTGGGGCTCATAGTGGTTAGCTCTGGGTAGTTCGTTGTGGTTTGTTATTGGTTTGTAGTCTGTGGTTTAATGGTGGTGTGCTGTATATAGTAAGAGAGTATAATAGAATATAAGAGTATAGAAATATATATAGAAATAGAATATAGAGAATATACCTGTAGTTTTGCTACAAAGAAGTACAGTGGTACCTCTACCTAAGAACGCTTCTACTTACAAACCTTTCTAGATAAGACCCAGGTGTTCAAGATTTTTTTGCCTCTTCTCAAGAACCATTTCCTACTTACAAGCACGAGTCTCCGTAACTGTAACCGGAATGGGCAGGGAGAAGCCTTTGTGGGGCCTCTCTAGGAATCTCCTGGGAGGAAACAGGGCCGCAAAAGGCGGGATTAAGCCTCTATGGAGCCTCTCTAGGAATCTCCTGGGAGGAAACAGAGCCAGAAAAGGCAGGGAGAAAGCCTCTGTGGAGCCTCTCTAGGAATCTTCTGGGAGGACACAGGGCCTCCACCCTCCCTGTGGTTTCCCCAATCGCATGCATTATTTGCTTTTACACTGATTCCTATGGGAAAAATTGCTACTTCTTACAAACTTTTCTATTGAAGAACCTGGTCATGGAACAAATTAAGTTCGTAAGTACTGCTGTGTTGTCTTCCTTCTTCAATGTCTTCAGTTCCTGATATCTTGGTGGCTTCTGACCAGGAAGCTTCCCCTACCCCCCTCACCAACCTATTCCCTCTAGCTGGACAAGTTTAGCAAAAACATTTCAGGCTCTTACTTGTGAGAGTAAACATTCTTGCTGAGATTCAGGTGAGTCAGTTTTACGCAGCATCCACTGGCCAAGGCACCGAAGAGCTACCAAAAGGAATAAAAATAGCCAAGGACATGGTGAGAAATAAGTTAATGCATTGAGCAGCTGTCTGGCTTAACATACCAGGATTCCTTTGTTTAAAAAAAAGTTTTATTTATACACATATACAGTGATACCTCTACTTTAGTTCGTTCCGTGACTGGGTTCTTAAGTAGAAAGGTTTGTAAGAAGAAACAGTTTTTCCCATAGGAATCAATTGGAAGAGCAAATAATGTGTGCGATTGGGGAAACCACAGGGAGGGTGGAGGCCCTGTTTCCTCCCAGGAGATTCCTAGAGAGGCCCCACGGAGGCTTCTCCCTGCCTTTTCCGGTCCTGTTTCCTCCCAGGAAATTCCTAGAGAGGCCCCACGGAGGCTTCTCTCTGCCTTTTCCGGTTACAGTTTCGGAGGCTCGGGTTCGTAAGTGGAAAAAGTAGTTCTTGAGAAGAGGCAAAAAAATCTTGAACACCCGGTTCTTATCTAGAAAAATTTGTAAGTAGAGGTGTTTGCAGGTAGAGGTACCACTGTACACATAACACACAAAACAAAAGCCATTTAAAGACATTGGACATTTGTGTAGCAAATCTGTGTTATGTTTCTTATTGTGCTCACAACCTATTACATAACTATTATGGGCATATTATTATAAACAAGTCATATACGTTGATCTTACTTCTATGTCAAATCCTATGTCTATTTTCCCTTAACCCATCTGTCACCAAGAAATCATTCCAGTTAATAATAATATTACTAAGTATACATTTCTTACTTTTTCCTTTTCTCCAGACAGCAGTAGAACTTGCCTTAACATTCATAACATTCCAAATCTTCCTTATTTTTTTAATTCCAATGTTAATTTATCCATCTCTGCACACACTCTTATTTTTTTCTATTATGTCTCCTTCTGTCGGTACATTTTCATTTTTCCCAATATTGTGCAAATATTATTCTTGCCATGGGTTGTTATGTGCAAAATTGAATATATCTGGCTTTTTTATAGTTTTTCCCATACTATTCCCAATGGCTTTTTTTCCATTTCCCCCCTAAAATTTCTTCTAACCAGTTTCCATTTTTTCCCAGTAGTTCTTTGCTTTTTCACATTGCCACCATAACTGATAATAAGTACCAAATTCTGATTTATACTTCCAACATCTGGCGTTTTTGTCTAACTTTTTGTCTATTTCGGCTAATTGGACGGGTGTTTTTGTCTAACTTTTTGTCTATTTCGGCTAATTGGACGGGCGTCACATGCCACCTATAAAACATTTTGAACCAGTTTTCTTTATATGGTATAGCTAATGTCAATTTTTTTTTATTTCTGTTCCTTATCTGGTTCCCTGTCTTTTTACTACAGGTGCTCATGATTTTATTATGCAGTCATGATGGACTTCAGCAAAATGATGCAAACAACGACAACAACGAAGGACAGAACAGGATGTCACACATTCCAGGAGGATCGGAAATGATGGTTGCTATGGTAGTTACTCACCATATCCAGAGCGCAGTCTGACCCAGAGAGATTGAGATGACCCAAAGCATTTGGCTGACTCAGGAAGGAAAACAAGTCCTGGGAAAAAAGAGACAGAGGAAAGTGGATACAAAGAGAAATTGCTACTGTGCTCTTGTTCAGAACTTCTACTTAGTGCATGACATAGAAACATAGAAGACTGACGGCAGAAAAAGACCTCATGGTCCATCTAGTCTGCCCTTATACTATTTCCTGTATTTTATCTTACAATTAATATATGTTTATCCCAGGCATGTTTAAATTCAGTTACTGTGGATTTACCAACCAAGTCTGCTGGAAGTTTGTTCCAAGGATCTACTACTCTTTCAGTAAAATAATATTTTCTCATGTTGCCTTTGATCTTTCCCCCAACTAACTTCAGATTGTGTCCCCTTGTTCTTGTGTTCACTTTCCTATTAAAAACACTTCCCTCCTGGACCTTATTTAACCCTTTAACATATTTAAATGTTTCGATCATGTCCCCCCTCTTTCCCTTCTGTCCTCCAGACTATACAGATTGAGTTCATTAAGTCTTTCCTGATACGTTTTATGCTTAAGACCTTCCACCATTCTTGTAGCCCGTCTTTGGACCCGTTTAATTATGTCAATATCCTTTTGTAGGCGAGGTCTCCAGAACTGAACACAGTACTCCAAATGTGGTCTCACCAGCGCTCTATATAAGGGGATCACAATCTCCCTCTTCCTGCTTGTTATACCTCTAGCTATGCAGCCAAGCATCCTACTTGCTTTTCCTACCGCCCGTCAACTTGCCAGGCCTGGTGGACCAGTTGTGTCCCTGTCTGGATAAGGAGGCTCTACTCACAGTTGCTCATGCCCTTATCACCTTGAGATTTGACTACTGCAATGCTCTCTACATGGGGCTACCTTTGAAGATTATTCAGAAACTGCAAATTGTGCAAAATGCAGCCGCGCAAGCTGTCATGGGCCTTCCTAGGCATGCCCATGTTTCTCCATCACTCTGCGGACTGCATTGGCTGCTGATTGGTTTCTGGACACAATTCAAAGTAACCCATCCTTGAATACAGCTCATCTGTCTGGAACCCATACCATATCTCGGACATCAACACCCTCGAAAACGTCCAAAGATACTTCACCAGAAGAGCCCTTCAGTCCTCCACTCGAAACAGAATATCCTACGAAAATAGACTAACAATCCTGGATCTAGAAAGCTTAGAACTACGGCGCCTAAAACACGATTTAAGTATTGCCCACAAGATCATATGCTACAACGTCCTGCCTGTCAATGACTACTTCAGCTTCAACTGCAACAACACAAGAGCACACAACAGATTCAAACTTAATATAATTGCTCCAAACTTGACTGTAAAAGATATGACTTCAGCAATCGAGTTGTTAAAGCGTGGAACTCATTACCGGACTCCATAGTATCATCCCCTAACCCCCAATATTTCTCCCTTAGACTATCCACGATTGACCTCTCTAGGTTCCTAAGAGGTCAGTAAGGGGCGTACATAAGTGCACTAGTGTCCCTTTCGTCCCCTGTCCAATTGTATCTTCTTATCTTATATATCATATATCTTTTCTTCCTTTCATATATCTTCTCCTCTATTTTTATATCTTTTCTTCTATCCTTTTCTTTATATATAATACTTCATGTCTATTCTCTTCAATTATGTATTTGGAGTCTTCGAGTCTTCGGAGAAGGGCGGCATACAAATCTAATAAATTATTATTATTATTATTATTATTATTATTATTATTATTATTATTATGATGTATTGGACAAAATAAATAAATAAAATAAAAAAATAAAAAAGTGTTGGTAATGACCTATAAAGCCTTACATGGCATCGGACCAGATTATTTGTGGGACCACCTTCTGCCATAGGAATCCCAGTGGCCGGTTAAGTCCCACAGAGTCAGCCTTCTCCAGGTCCCACAAGTAATGCTATTCTATTCTGTTATTCTATTCTATTCACTAAAATATTCCCCTTTACTTGTAAAGAGTAAACTAAATATGAACTTGATTATGTCACGTAACTCATTGCTCACAGTCACTCACGCCCTCATCATCTCGAGACTTGACTACTGTAACGCTCTCTACATGGGGCTACCTTTGAAAAGTGTTCCGAAACTTCAGATCGTGCAGAATGCAGCTGCGAGAGCAATCATGGGCTTTCATAAATATGCCCATGTCACACCAACACTCTGCAGTCTGCACTGGTTGCCGATCGGTTTCCGGTCACAATTCAAAGTGTTGGTAATGACCTATAAAGCTCTTCATGGCATCGGACCAGAATATCTCCAGGACAGTCTTCTGCCGCACGAATCCCAGTGACTGGTTAGGTCCCACAGACTTGGCCTTCTCCGAGTCCTGTCGACTAAACAATGTCGTTTGGCGGGACCCAGGGAAGAGCCTTCTCTGTGGCGGCCCCGACCCTCTGGAACCAACTCCCCCTGGATATCAGGGTTGCCCCCAGCCTCCTTGCCTTTAGTAAGCTCCTTGAAACCCACCTCTGTCGTCAGGCATGGGGGAATTGAGATATTCCCTTCCCCCTAGGCATATAAAATTTATGCATGGTATGTCTGTTTGTATGATTGGTTTCTTAAATTGGGGTTTTTAAAATTACTTTTTATATTAGATTTGTTATATTTGTCTTTTTTATTCTTTCTTTCTTTCTTTCTTTCTTACTTACTTACTTACTTACTTACTTACTTACTTACTTACTTACTTACTTACTTATTTATTTATTTATTTATTGGATTTGTATGCCGCCCCTCTCCGCAGACTCGGGGCATGACAATAATCCAATACTAAAAACAGTTAAAAACCCATTATATCAAAACCAAGGACACATACAGACATACCATGCATAAAATTGTAAAGGCCTAGGGGGAAAGTGTATCTCAATTCCCCCATGCCTGGCGGCAGAGGTGGGTTTTAAGCAGCTTACGAAAGGCAAGGAGGGTGGGGGCAATTCTAATCTCTGGGGGGAGTTGGTTCCAGAGAGCCGGGGCCACCACAGAGAAGGCTCTTCCCCTGGGTCCCGCCAAGTGACATTGTTCTTACTGGTGTTAGCCGCCCCAAGTCTGCGGAGAGGGGCGGCATACAAATCCAATAAATAAATAAATAAATAAAGTACAGGCTTTCAATCCATTATCTTACCTAGGTCAGCAGCTGGTAGCTGGTGTGGAACAATAGTAAAGCTATCACAGCATTGATCAAAGGACCGATGATCCAAGTTCAGATGAAAAGATAACATTTAAAAATCCATGCCAGTTATATCTCCCACCACAGTTCTATTTAATTAGCAAGGAAATTGTTTCAGGAGTACAAGCCAAATCAGTGAGCCGTGAATGTTACCTCTTTCATTGGGGGAAACTGCAAATATTTTGCTTTATTTACTCTTTCCCCAATTACGTGTCAATTCTGCACGGAGCATTTTGTCAACAATTAGAACGGCTCCTCAGATACTGATAGTCATAAAATCTCTGACGGGTAAAAACTATGTAGTCGCTGAGCTGGTTGCAAAGTTTGCTGAAATCGCCAGAAAATTGAGAGCAATTTCTCTCTTGTGGGATGCAGCTGACTGCAAAGGATATGAGTATGTGAAATGGTTTTATGTTTTGAAATCTACTTTTATTGGTTTGAGAGCAATTGAAGTGAAATGCCTCTGCATTTTAACACTCCTTTCGTATGCTTGAATCGCAAAGCCTTTGGCTATAATCAGATAAAAGTGTGGCGATTATTTAACTACCTCCACAAAGCAAATTTATCTTTTTTTAAATTTATCTTTTCATCACACAGATTTCATTTCTCATTTAATCCTAACTGCAAATAGTCCTCGACTAGCAACAGTTTGCATAGTTACAACGGCACTGAAAAAAAAGAGACATGACCATGTTTCACACATGCATCCCCATGGTCATATAATTTACTGTATTTTTTGGAGTATAAGATATACCTTTTTCCACCCTAAAAGAGGCTGAAAATTCAAGTGTGTCTTATACATTGAATGCAGCTTTTTTCACAGCTTCTTTCCCCCAGCCCTAGCTAGGTGCTAACTGTCTTCCCAGCTCTTATCTTGCAGGGTTTTTCATTGTTACTCTCTGCGAAGAATGTTTTCCAAGCCCTAAGTCTTCGCAGAGTTTTTTCATTGTTCTAACTTGCTCCAAATAAATTTCTTTCCAGCCCTAACCAGGTGCTAACAATGTTCCCAGCTCTTACCCGCTTGCAAGCTCTTTCATTGTTACTCTCTGCTAAGAATGTTTTCCAAGCCCTGGTCTTTGCAGTTTTTTTTCATTGCTCTACTTGCTCAGAATTTTTCTTTCCAGCCTTAACCAGGTGCTAATGGTGTTCCCAGCTCTTACTGGCTTGCAAGCTCTTTCGTTGTTACTCCTTCTGAATAAGGGTTTTTTTAAAACCCTAACCAGGGAACAAAATAATGTGCTGAAACTGACCAGACTAAAGATGCTAGCCAGATTAATATCTGGTAAACAGATTCTTTTCCCTATTTTCCTCCCCAAAAACTAAGTGCGTCTTTATTATTATTGTTTATTATTTATTGGATTTGTATGCCGCTCCTCTCCGTAGACTCGGGGCGGCTAACAACAATGATAAAAATTATAATCCGGTGCATCTTATACTTTGAAAAACATGGCACATTCAGATGCTTGATAACATATTCACATTTATGACGGTTGCAGCATCTCGGGATCCTGTTTTGTGACCTTCTGAAAAGCAAAGCCGATCGGAAAGCCAGATTCACTTAACAACGGTGTTACTAGTTTAAAAATTGCAGTGGTTCGCTCAACAAATGGGGCAAGAAAAGTTCTAAAAGGAAGCAAAGCTTGCTTAACGTGTTTAATAAAACTCACCTGAGAACTAAGATTATCTGTTTCTCTCTGTTCCGAGGAGTGAAGAAGGCAGGGTTATTTTTAAATTGCTCCCAAAAGTCATTCACACTTACATTTCCACCGTCAGCCAACAAACTTCCTGGATTTCCAGAGAGGTCCAGATGGGATAAGCTGGTTCTGAATTGCCCATTGTTGACCAAAGATTGACATAAGGCCATCATCCCTAGCAGGACACAGTCAAAAATATAATTTTAAGAATAATCCAGTGTTGCAGTGTAGCATGCATGTTAGAATAAGAATATATCATATTATATACAGTGGTACCTCATCTTACGAACGCCTCTTCTAACGAACTTTTCAAAATACGAACCCAGTGTTTAAGATTTTTTTGCCTCTTCTTCCGAACTATTTTCACCTTATGAACCCAAGCAGCTGCTGCTGGAATGAAGGGGTTTCTTTTCCCCCCCTTTTTTGAAGAAAGAAAAGGGAGGGGCTGCTTGGAGTAGGAAACATTTTGCAGAGAACAACGTGCTTGCAAAGGAGCTGAAAGGGTGTCTTTTTAAGAAAGAAAAGGGAGGAGGGAGGGGCTGCTTGGAGTAGGAAACATTTTGCAGAGAACAACGTGCTTGCAAAGGAACTGAAAGGGTGTCTTTTTAAGAAAGAAAAGGGAGGAGGGAGGGGCTGCTTGGAGTAGGAAACATTTTGCAGAGAACAACGTGCTTGCAAAGGAGCTGAAAGGGTGTCTTTTTAAGAAAGAAAAGGGAGGAGGGAGGGGCTGCTTGGAGTAGGAAACATTTTGCAGAGAACAACGTGCTTGCAAAGGAGCTGAAAGGGTGTCTTTTTAAGAAAGAAAAGGGAGGAGGGAGGGGCTGCTTGGAGTAGGAAACATTTTGCAGAGAACAACGTGCTTGCAAAGGAACTGAAAGGGTGTCTTTTTAAGAAAGAAAAGGGAGGAGGGAGGGGCAGCTTGGGGGAGGAAATTTTTTGCAGAGAACAGCGTGCTTGCAAAAGAACTGAAAGGGTGTCTTTTTAAGAAAGAAAAGGGAGGAATGAGGGGCAGCTTGGGGGAGGAAATATTTTGCAGAGAACAATGTGCTTGCAAAGGAACTGAAAGGGTGTCTTTTGAAGAAAGAAAAGGGAGGGGCGCCCCCCCTGCCTTTCTTCCTTCCCACTCACCCTTTAGCCTAGCCTTGCTTCTTCCACCCGCCCCCTTTAGCTGCTCCTCCCTGCCCTCTGTTCGCCTCCCTTCTAAAGTTTGGGATTTTCCTGAAGGATTTGCACGCATTATTTGCTTTTACATTGATTCCTATGGGAAACATTGTTTCGTCTTACGAACTTTTTACCTTACGAACCTCCTCCTGGAACCAATTAAGTTCGTATGATGAGGTACCACTGTATATCTGGACCTCTAGCATAAAATGCTCTGCTTACCCTGATTCTATTACAGCCAGTATAGGACAGAATTAACTTGCTTAGTCTGTATTTCTGGTGAAATTTGCAACAGGAAGACAACTGACCATAAAAGGGTTCAATAAACATCTCACTGATAAACAAGTATACATCACTCCAAACAGGACGTTATACGATCAAAGGGGGAAATTTACATTGCCTGAAGCAAAACAGGATAAAAGACTTTGACCACGGTAAACAGGAGATTGGCTGTGATAAAGCAGAAGGCTTCAGAGAAATTAGGTGTGAGAAACATTTGCTCAAAGGAAATTATTCAAGGGAATTGGTTTGTGATATCTGGGGAAAGGAAGGACTCAAAGATATGTCATGTTTGAAATTATGTTATTGGATGTTTGTATATCACTTGACATGTATGTGTAATTATCCCCATCTGCTTATGCTCCCAAATAAAAAGGGGTACATAGCTAAATACTGTGTCACATCACCCAGAGAGAAAATGTGTCCAAGTCTTCTTTCTAGGATTAGCGTTCGTGAGTGACCCCTCTTGGCTGGGTTGCTCTTAGTCCCTCTGAAGACATTGTCTTGATCAGGGACTTTGCAGCATCTCAGCCCAGGGCAGAGAAATTCTCCCGGGCTCATTCATTTACATGAAAAGAGAACTTCTTTCAGAATGTCTTTTCAAAGAAATAATTTTAGAGAAAAATTTGGGGAAGGAATGTGCACAATGTCACATTTAGACATAAGCTGAACAAGCAACCGGGATTTACCTTTCTGAGTCACTGAAGTTCTTGCAAAGTTCAAGGCTTGGAAACCCTTGTTCCTTTGCTCAAAGGTCTGGCTTAGAGCAATTATACCTGTAGGCAGAGAAAGTCAACCATAGACAAGTCAAAGAGATGGTGCGATCCACCATTTATACCACTAGTTGTTGTTGTTGTTGTTGTTATTGTTGTTGTTGTTGTTGTTGTTGTTGTTATTATTATTATTATTATTATTATTATTATTATTATTATTAATTGGATTTGTATGCCGCCCCTCTCCGTAGATTCGGGGCGGCTTACAACTGTAATAAAAAACATCATATACTGTAAATCCAATACTAAAACAACTAAAAACCCTTATTGCAAAAACCAAACATCCCTACAAACAAACATAACATGCATAAATTGTAAAGGCCTAGGGGGAAAGAATATCTGTTCCCCCATGCCTGACGGCAGAGGTGGGTTTTAAGGAGCTTACGAAAGGCAAGGAGGGTGGGGGCAATTCTAATCTACGAGGGGAGTTGGTTCCAGAGGGCCGGGGCCGCCACAGAGAAGGCTTTTCCCCTGGGCCCCACCAAATGACATTGTTTTGTTGACGGGACCCGGAGAAGGCCCACTCTGTGGGACCTAACCGGTCGCTGGGATTCATGCTGCAGAAGGCGGTCTCGTAGATACCCTGGTCCGGTGCCATGAAGGGCTTTATAGGTAATGACCAACACTTTGAATTGTGCCCGGAAACTGATCGGCAACCAATCCAGACTGCGGACTGTTGGTGTTACATGGGCATTTTTGGGAAAGCCCATGATAGCTTTCGCAGCTGCATTCTGCACGATCTGAAGTTTCCGAACACTTTTCAAAGGTAGCCCCATGTAGTAATCCTGTTATACTGCATCACAGATGTCTATTGCGAAGGATTCATCAGAAAATTCATACAGATGCATGCATCCTTCTGAGATTCTGCCATAATCGGCTTAAATTCCCCCTAATAGCTTTCCACGTCTAAATGTGGGTTTGAACCTGGCTCTCCCTAGATTGGATCATCATGTTGACCATAGTACCAACTCTCCACAGGCTCCTCTATGGTGGGCAACCTCCAATGTGTGGAGGAAGATGCCACCATGGCCTGGGCTATATAATCCTGCCAACAAGTTCTGATCCATTTCTATCAAACCATTGTAATCATATGACAGCTGAAAAGCTGAACAGCAGGGATGAATCCAATCAATTTGTATGGCCATATTTTGGGAAATTCTACTTCAAAGCACCCACTAAGATATTGGGAATATCCTACCTCGGTCCTCCAGGAGGTTTTTAGAGAGATTAAGGCTGTTTAATGCAGAGTTGGGATGTTCTTGAAGGACAAGGGCCATTTGCTGAGCAAAGTCACTACAAAAAGAGGGACAAATTCACACAATATACAAGTCTGTGTGCAAATATTTGTAGCTGTCTGGAGTTTGCTCCTTCCTTCAAGGGGCTGTTGTTCTTATCCATGACATATTTTTTCACAATACAACTCAATCACCATGGATGGGGAGATAGTCCTTGGAATTAAATTGTTTGACACCAATCCCAGATTTAATGGGTTTTCCTTTAATTGTGTGTTTCCAAAGTACAGTGGTACCTCTATTTACGAACTTAATTTGTTCCGTGACCAGGTTCTTAAGTAGAAAAGTTTGTAAGAAGAAACATTTTTACCCGTAGGAATCAATGTAAAAGCAAATAATGTATGCAATTGGGGGAAAAACAGGGAGGGTGGAGGCCCTGTTTCCTCCCAGGAGATTCCTACAGAGGCCCTATGGAGGCTTCTCCCTGCCTTTTCCGGCCTTTTTCCTCCCAGGAGATTCCTAGAGAGGCCCCACGGAGGCTTCTCCCTGCTTTTTCCAGCCTGTTTCCTCCCAGGGGATTCCTAGAGAGGCCCCATAGAGGCTTCTCTCTGCCTTTTCCGGCCTATTTCCTCCCAGGAGATTCCTAGTGAGGCCCCACGGAGGCTTCTCTCTGCTTTTTCCAGCCTGTTTCCTCCCAGGAGATTCCTAGAGAGGCCCCACGGATGCTTCTCCCTGCCTTTTCCGGTTACAGTTTTGGAGGCTCGGTTTTATAAATGGAAAATGGTTCTTGAGAAGAGGCAAAAAAATCTTGAACACCTGGTTCTTATCTAGAAAATTTCAAAAGTAGAGGCGTTTGTAGGTAGAGGTACCACTGTATATCAAACATTTATGAAACCCAGCCTGGGTTGAGGAGAAAGAGAGTACAGGAGACCACACGTACAATCATGCATAAAGTATAACTTTGAGGATTAACCCTGACTTCCTTTCCAGCTTTGAAATTGAGAGACAACCTGTAGTTTGGTGTACACACTCAATGGAAAGGTGGAAGAAGAATTTGCGATCTCGAGGAGGTTGAGCAGAATTGTTGACCACAGTCTAGTTGGATAGGACTGATTTCTGATCTGGTTTCTGATTGATGTATAAATGTAACCTAGAAAAACAGCTAAAGTGAACCTGGAACCATGAATGTCCTTCTAAGTTCTTGAGTTTTTCAATGGCGTGGATGGACTGCATTTGTGCACAACGTGAATAACTGAAAATACAGTATTCTGGTTTCTCCCAAATTATAATCTAGCTATGTGTAAAATTAGGTAGTTTTAAAACAAATAAAATTGGTTGAACTATCAAAGGCCATTGGGACTCAGCCAGCATACAAATTTTACTGCTACCATTACTAATAGCACTGATTCATTCTCTTTCATTAAATTGTTTTGTTTTTGTGGGTCAGTGTACTTTTCTTTGGTTATTTTCCAAGATAGTTTACTCGCCTCTGAATAACTGCAGGGTTTCTTCTACAGTTTGCTTTAAATTATTGGATCTCGTAGTCGGCTACTCTAATGCAAACTCAATTGGCAGAAAGCTCCCATGTTTTACTGCAGTTAGAACTGTATTTCTTAAATGTCTAAAAAAGCTGTAGTTCAAGCACCCATGCTTACCATTTTAAGCCACAGTTTTCCAGTTCCAACTCTTTCAAAGTCACCGATTTTCTCAGGGCCAGAAGGATCTCCTCCAAAATAACCTGGTTCTGTTATAAGGAAAATAAAAACCACACAAAGCTAAGAAACCTTCTGTTGTGAGTGTTCCTTCTCCACCTCTGGTAATGATAGATTCTGAAGAGGATGAACCAGGCCCATCTTGGTACCCTGGGCCAGTGGTGTTGCCAGCTGATGCAGAGAGTGAGAGTGAGGGAGAAATAGACCTGGATAAACTTGAAGGACCACCAGGCATGGCAGATATGCCAATCACAGTAGGGTCTGACTTAGAGGAGGAGAAGGACCATGAGCCTTTGCTAGATGCCTGCTTTAGAAGACTAAGAAAAAGACACGAATACCTGTATGGCAAAAGGAAGTAATCTGTAGTTTGTAACTCTAGGGAATGGTTGACCACTTCCTATAGGTATTTAAGGGTGACGTATGGGTAATTCGGAGTGGAGTTCCAATGTTTTGCAATGGAGTCAGTTGATGTTTGAGGTTGCAGCTATGTTATGCTAGTCAACTGTTATTTCTCTGGTACCGACACGGCATACACGCCCTTGCGTCTCGCTGGAGGCAGGCCATAGAATGGGACAGAGATTACGTGGAAAAATAGAGAGTGTAGAAGAAACATCATTCTTTCTTGAGTGTAAGTTTAATTGTGTCCAATAAATAATTGTTAAAGAAAAAAAATGTGCTGCATTACTTTCTGGGCGACCCTCGTATCAGCATGCTAAATTTGATTAGGGTTAGACCTGTTTTGATGTGTATTTTTAAGGCTCTTGGTTGGCTGCTGCACTCACCAGTTTGAAGTCTTTGCAACTTAGCTTTGTAAACCATTGATTAAAGGATAAGCTGGCCACACAAAGGGCGATATCTCTGCAGAAAAATGAAAACAATATACAATGATATTTTCACTACTGGTTGGAAAGAGTTGTAGCTAAGATAGCAGTTCAGGAAGAATCTCATCAAAATACACAGTGAGAACAATTAACCAGTGGAACCACTTGCCTCCTGAAGTGAAGGATGCCCCATCACTGCAGGCTTTTAAGAAGAGGCTGGACAATCAATTGTCTGGAATGGTATAGTACAGTGACGGCAAGCCTATGGCAGGGGTGCCACAGGTGGCACGCGGAGCCATATCTGCCGGCACGCAAGACGTTGCCCTAGCTCAGCTCCAGCACAAATGTGCACACCAGCCAGCTGAGGTTCTGGGAGGACATTTTCCACTTCCAAAGGGCCTTTTTTTGCCCTCCCTATGCTTCAGGGAAGCTTCTGGAGCTTAGGAAGGGTGAAAAACGGGCCACTTGGGCCCACCAGAAGTTGGGAAGTGGACTGTTTCTGGCCTCCAGAGGGCCTCCGGGGAGGCAATTTTCGCCCTCTCCAGGTACTGAATTATGGGTGTGGGCAGTCGCCAGGCGCGATACTATGTGTGCATGCACTTTTGACACCCGATGGAAAAAAAGTTCACCACCACTGGTATAGGGGCCGTGATGGTGAACCTATGGCATGCATTGCCCTATGTCAGCTCCAGCAAGTGCATGATTTGCAGCCTTGCCGAAGACCATTTTCGCCCTCCAGAGGCTTTAGGAGGCTTCCCTGAAGCCTCTGGAGTGCAAAAAATAGCCCAATGGAAAAATCAAAAGTTTAGAAAAAACAGACTTCCGGTTGGCCCATTTGGCTACTTTTTGCCGTCCCCAGGAGTCCAGAGGCTTCAGTGAAGCCTGTGAGCATGCATGGGAGCAGTGCGTATGTTTTATGCCATGCATGTGGGCAGTGTGGAAGTTGTGCACATGCGCGTGGTTAGGGTATTGATGGAGGCACATGCACGCATATACACCCTTAACGTACACGTTAAGGAACTTAACGCTCTTTCGTGATTGCTATCGCACAAACCCCAACCTATAATTTGCACATCCAAGCCCCGTCCACCACCCTCCAGGATTCTTTTATAGAAACTCACGGGCTGGGCAGGTGGTTGAAATCCAAGAGGTTGAATTCTCTGCATCCTCGGGTGTGATAGGTATTATCCACATCCTGGGAGAGGGGGAAGAAAAAAAAACAGTCTCTTATGGTCCATAAGAAAATATTAGACCCTGCAGAAATGGACAGGTTAATATTGAAGATTTTTAAAAAAGAACCCACGGGCTACAAAAATGGTGGAAGGTCTTAAGCACAAAACTTATCAGGAAAGACTTAATGGACTCAATCTGTATAGTCTGGAGCAGTGTTTCCCAACCTTGGCAACTTGAAGATAGTTGGACTTCAACTCCCAGAATTCCCCAGCCAGCGAATGCTGGCTGGGGAATTCTGGGAGTTGAAGTCTAGCTATCTTCAAGTTTGCCAAGGTTGGGAAACAATGGTCTGGAGGACAGAAGGAAAAGGGGGAACATGATCGAAACATTTAAATATGTTAAAGGGTTAAATAAGGTTCGGGAGGGAAGTGTTTTTAATAGGAAAGTGAACACAAGAACAAGGGGGCACAATCTGAGGTTAATTGGGGGAAAGATTAGAAGTAACGTGAGAAATTCCCCAAATATGCCCATGTTACACCAACACTCCGCAGTCTGCATTGGTTGCCGATCAATTTCCGGTCACAATTCAAAGTGTTGGTTGTGACCTATAAAACCCTTCATGGCACCGGACCAGAATATCTCCGGGACTGCCTTCTGCCACACAAATCCCAGCCACCGGTTAGGTCCCACAGAGTTGGCCTTCTCCGGGTCCCGTCGACGAAACAATGTCGGCTGGCGGGACCCAGGGGAAGAGCCTTCTCTGTAGCGGCCCCAACCCTCTGGAACCAGCTCCCCCCGGAGATTAGGACTGCCCCCACCCTCCTTCCCTTTAGTAAACTTCTTAAAACCCATCTCTGCCGTCAGGCATGGGGGAACTGAGACATCTCCCATTGCCTATGTAGTTTTATGTATGGAATGTTTGTGTGTATGTTTTTATATAAGGGTTTTTTTAGGTTTTTAATGTAAAATTGTTATTTTAGACTTAATAGTAGATTTGTCATTGTATACTGTTTTATCACTGCTGTGAGCTGCCCCGAGTCTGCAGAGAGGGGCAGCATACAAATCTAATAAATGAATGAATGAATGAATGAATGAATGAATGAATGAATGAATGAATAAAATATTATTTTACTGAAAGAGTAGTAGATGCTTGGAACAATCTTCCAGCAGACATGGGGAGGATACTGCAAAATCCCCATTCCCTCCCCACTGTGGGGCCGGCCAGAGGTGGTATTTGTTGGTTCTCCAAACTACTGAAAATTTCTGCTACCAGTTCTCCAGAACCCATCAGAACCTGCTGGATTTCACCCCTGCTGTTGACACACCAAAGTTGATGGTCCCTATAAAGCCTGAAGTTCTTTTTATGTTTGCAGCTGAACTAAAAATATTTTTTTTCTTAGCGTTCCACCTTACCCATTGGATTTCCTCTTGGAGAGAAAGGCCACTGTAATCGCAGAGGGCAGCATAGGTCTCTGAGAACCCACCTGTAAGCACAAGGAGATGCTAGATTTTATAGAAGATGGTGATGGGTAGGGGAGAGTTTGAAGAACTTTCACAAAGAGGCATCAAGTGATCTAAAGATAACCCAAAAGACTGTTAAAATAAAAATACAATTTGGTTGTAGCTGATGTAACCTCAAGATCAGTTGGGACAAGGGTAGGCAAAGTTGGCTCTACTATGACATGTTGACTTCAACTCCCAGAATTCCTGAGCTAGCATGTTTTCCCCACTTATAACCATTGCAGCATCCCAATGGTCACGTGATCAACCCAGAAGAACCCTTTGGTTAGCTTCGTAGGTGATTCTGACGTGAATACAGAAAGATCTTTGCTTAAAATGCTTTCCAAAGAGTGGAGTATTGGAAGGAAACCAGTTCCACAACTTAGTAGTATTTCCAAACTCAAAGTCATTTAGATCTTGTGATACACCACGAAATTCTGCTTCAGAAAGTATGTGGAAGTTCTGATTGGACAGTAACAACACAGTTGTACATTCAGTCTAGGGAATAGGCTTTATCGCCACGTTAACCATGCATTTAGATCAACTGTCCTCCAATTGTCCTTTGAACCAACTATTACTTGAAATCTCTCCCCCCCCCCCCCCCATTCATTTCCATATAGTTTCAATTACCGCAAGGACTTTCTTTGCAGGTTTCTCCCAAAGAATCCGTCATCCCTTGAATTCTCGCAAGGCAATCTGGGAGAGGCGTTCTGGAGGAGATCTCTATAATATCAAGAGGGCGATTAAATTAGCATTTAAGAAATAACTTTACTTTTTTTTTAAAAAGCGCCAAATGCCATTTTATTTATTTCTTCCTTTGGAGTTGACTGGATGAGAGGAGCTACTGCTTAAAAACCCCACACACACGTTATTTTTACATTTCTATCTCTTCCCAATGGCTTTGTTATCGGAATATAAATTTTGTATGGAATAATTAAAAAGCCAGCTTGTTTCATCTTGGCCTTAGTCCAAACATCTCAACCAGACTCTTTTGAATAGATGTTTCTAAATAGGAGAGAACCCCATCCTTCCATTCTTCTGAGGTTGGTAAAACGAGGACCCAAAATTGTTGGGGGCGAAATACGGACTCTGTGTAAACCATTTAGAGATGGCTGTAAAACACCATGAAGTGGTTTATAAGTGGTAATGGGCTGCTGCCCCTCACAGGGGGGGGGGGCGACACAGTGGGGGTAGTAAGTTTATGCACTATTTATTGAATACTTTATAGTTGTTTTATTGTCCTTCCTTCTCTAGTACCTTAGTATGAGCATTAATAGAATAGAATAGAATAGAATTCTTTATTGGCCAAGTGTGATTGGACACACAAGGAATTTGTCTTGGTGCATATGCTCTCAGCGTACATAAAATAAAATATACATTTGTCAAGAATCATGTGGTACGACACTTAATGATTGTCATAGGGGTCAAATAAGCAATGAAGAAGCAATATTAATAAAAATCTTAGGATATAAGCAACAAGTTACAGTCATACAGTCAACATGGGAGGAAATGGGTGATAGGAATGATGAGAAAAACTAGTAGAATAGAAGTGCAGATTTAGTATAAAGTCTGACAGTGTTGAGGGAATTATTTGTTTAGTAGAGGGATGGCGTTTTTAAAATAGGAAATAATTAGATAGTATGTTTTTACCCATAAACACTTTAATCATTTTAATCCTTATCTAGAACTGAACTTTTATAGCAATTCAAGAAAATTGAGCTACTTGCCTAATCTGAAACTAGTGGGTTCAGTACAAAACTTTAAAATGTTACTGTGCTCCTCAACAAATAATGCTGTCTCTCATTTGTCCTTTTTGCGGCTATTCAAATAATGTGACTTAATCAACTGAAAAAGAGTCCAAGCACCTATTGGTGGGTTTCTTCCCCTCCCCCCCCCCCAAAAAAAAAAAAGCAACTGGACTTTTCTTGTTTATTTTTTCCTTAAAAACATTTCACTTTTCATCCAAACAGCTTCTTCGCTTCTTTGGAATTCAAAAAGCTTCTTCATCCAAAAACTTCTCATCCAAGAAGTTTCAGAAGAAGTTCTGAAGAAGGAAAAACAGAAAAGAAAAAAGAAAATCCAAGGAAGTCCAGTTGCCTTTTGGCAAAAAGTAACTTTGGGACCTTTTTCCTGGTTTATCATCCCTGAGAACTCCTTACCCAGGCGAGGATCCCGGGAAAACCTTTTTGAGTGAAGTAATCACGTGACTGACTGCTTGTTCCAGATCATCTGACGACAGGAAGTCAAACTCAAAGGAAGAGGCATCTGTTTCTATGACAATCTGGACAGAGGAAAGGAGAAGAAACACAAGAAGCAGGTACATTAGTTCTCGACTTATAAACATTCGTTTTAGTGACCATTTGAAGTCACAACACCACTGAAAATTGTGACTTAATAACAATGACAATGACAATGACAATAACAATAATAAAATAATAATAATAATAATAATAATAATAATAATAATAATAATAATAATAATGAGCAAGCAAAACTACTGTGGGACTTCCGACTTTAGACTGACCGAATTCTGAAGCATAACACACCAGACATTGTGATTGTGGAGAAAAAGAAAGTATGGGTCATCGACATCGCAATCCCAGGAGACAGCAGAATTGAGGAGAAGCAGCTAGAGAAATTAGTGAAATACGAAGATCTAAAAATCGAGCTGCAACGTCTCTGACATAAGCCAGTGAAAGTGGTCCCAGTGGTACTTGGCACGCTAGGTGCAGTGCCAAAGGATCTGAGCGGACATTTGAAAACCATCGGAATTGACAAAATCTCCATCTGTCAATTGCAAAAGGCTGCTTTACTGGGATCGGCAAACATAATTCGCCACTACATCACACAGTCCGAGGTGCTTGGGAAGCGCCCGACTGGTGATAAAATACGAAATCCAGCATAGTGATCTTGTTTGCTGTGTTGTACTGACATAATAATAATAATAACAGCAGATTTGGAAGGGACCTTGGAGGTCTTCTAGTCCAGCCCTCTGCTTAGGCAGGAAACCCTACACCACTTCAGACAGATGGTTATCCAACATCTTCTTTAAAACATCCAGTGTTGGAGCATTTACAACATCTGAAGGCAAGCTGTTCTACTGATTAATTGTTCTGTCAGGAAACTTCTCCCTAGTTCTAAACTACTTTTCTCCTTATTTAATTTCCACCCATTGCTTCTTGTTCTATCCTCAAGTGCTTTGGAGAATAGGTTGACTCCTTCCTCTTTGTGGCAACCCCTGAGATATTGGAAGATTGCTATCAGTCTACTCTGGTCCTTCTTTTCATTAAATTAGCCATGCCCAGTTCTTGCAACCATTCTTCATATGTTTTAGCCTCCAGTCCCCTAATCATCTTTATCGCTCCTCTCTGCACTTTTTCTAGAGTCTCAATATCCTTTTTGCATCGTGGTGACCAAAACTGAATGCAGTATTCCAAGTGTGGCCTTACCAAGGCCTTATGAAGTGATATTAGCACTTCACGTGATCTTGATTCTATCCCTCTGTTCATGCAGCCTAGAACTGTGTTGGATTTTTTGGCAGCTGCTGCACATGGCTGGCTCATATTTAAATGGTTGTCCACAAAGACTCCAAGATCCCTCTCACAATTACAATGTACCACATATACCGTACCTGTGCATTTTGTTTTTCTTGCCTAAATGTAGAACCTTACATTTTTCACCATTGAATTTCATTTTGTTAAATAATGCCCATTGTTCAAGTTTGTCAAGACCAAGACATTAAGCTTAATCGACCATCACTTAACAGTAGGTTGTTTGTAAGGAAATGCCGTCTTCCTTTGCTTGATTTCTTAACAAGGAGCAGAAATATAATTTTATTCTAAAAGGGACCGTTGCCCTTTCACAGCTGGACATTTCCAATTTAAATGAGATTAGACTGACTGTTGAATGTCAGGGCTCTTAAGAGGTCTGGGCATCCTGCCTCCTCTACCTTTTGCTCCACTGCTCAGTTCGACCAATCCTTCCATTTATTTCACCTCTAGTGGCACAAAAATATCCTCAACCTCTAGATGTCTGTGCGTCATTGGTACTCAGAAAGAAACCAAAGATGGGTGAATGACACCGAAGGCGTCGGAAGCTGCCAAGGAGAAGGTTGCAATTTTTTAAAAGGATTGGAGAAGGGCGGCATATACAATGGTACTTCTACTTAAGAACTTAATTCGTTCCATGACCAGGTTCTTAAGTAGAAAGGTTTGTAAGTAGAAGCAATTTTTCCCATAGGAATCAATGTAAAAGCAAAGAATGCATGCAAAACCATTAGGAAAGAAATAAAAGCTGGGAATTTGGGAGGGAGGAAGAGGAGGAGGAAGAAGAGGAGGAGGACAGTTGCTGCTGAAGGAAGAAGGTGAGGTGAGGGGAATCAAAAAAATCCAAAGGCTTAAAAAAAAGAAGAGGAATTCTGAGGCGGTGAGGAGGAGCACGCGCCTCCCATACACTGCGCCAGAGAGAGAAACTCAGGGGGAATGGCAGGAAACTGGCTGCTCTCAAATTTCCCGGGAAATTTTTCCGGGCTCGGGTTCTTAAGTAGAAAATGGTTCTTAAGTAGAGGCAAAAAAATCTTGAACACCCAGTTCTTATCTAGAAAAGTTCTTAAGTAGAGGCGTTCTTAGGCAGAGGTACCAGTGTAAATGTGATTAATAAATAAAATAAAATCTTGTGCCATTGCAAACAAAGATTTGAGGCCTGATTAGTAATGGGTTGCTAGCCGGTACGGGCCACGCTCCGTACCGGTAACAGAAATGGAACTGCATGTGGAGCTCTGCATCGCTGGTGGGTGTGCCTGCGCCCCCAGTGAGATTTTGCTTCTGTGCATGCTCAGGAAATAAAATCTTGCGAGAGGATGTGCACGCGAGATTTCGGCAATTCTTTGCTTCTGCACAAATGTGGAAGCAAAAATATCGCTGAAATCCCACAGAAGCAAAATCTCACTGGGGCGCGGGCACATGCAGTGGTGATGTGTATCGCCACGCACACACATGCACGCACATCGTTCTGGTAGCAGTGGTAAGTAGGAACCCCCGCCTGGGCCTGATGATATGCAAGTTCTTATGCAGTTAGTGCAGGGGTAGGCAAAGTTGGCTCTTTGATGACTTGTGGACTTCAACTCCCAGAATTCCTGAGCTAGCAAGATTGGCTGAGGAATTCTGGGAGTTGAAGTCCACAAGTCATCGAAGAGCCAACTTTGCCTACCCCTGCAGTAGTGGGTCCTAAAACCCTTTACTATCAGTTCGCGTGCATGCTCACACATGCTCTTGATGCTTCAGCGCATTCCAAGCAGATGGACAGAGCTTTCCACCACCAGTACTACTGGTTCTAAGAACTGGACCGAACCAGGAGTAACCTATTGCTGTTCTTATGACAATTTCTTCGCAATATTCACTATGGGAAAGAGTTTCTCCAAGAAGATACCATAAACTCAACCAGCAGAGATGGGAGGAAAGCATATGAGTCATGGTGGTGCAGTGGTTAGTGTGCAGTACTGCAGGCTACTTCTGTTGACTGCTGGCTGCCTGCCGTTTGGCAGTTCGAATCCCATCAGGCTCAAGGTTGACTCAGCCTTCCATCCTTTCAAGGTGGATAAAATGAGGACCCAAATTGTTGGGGGCAATGAGCTGAGTCTGTAAACCCCTTAGAGAGGGCTATAAAAGCACTGCGAAGTATATAAGTGATACAGTGTTCCCTCGATTTTCGCAGGTTCGAACTTCGCAAATAGCCTATGCCACGGTTTTTCAAAAAATATTAATTAAAAAATACTTCGCGTTTTTTTCCTATACCACAGTTTTTTCCACCCAATTACATCATATGTCATCGCCAAACTAATAATTTTTGCAAATAACAAAAAAAATAATTATTGTTAATAAATAATTATGATTATAAATATCAGGATCACTAAGTATCTTATTCAACGGTGAGTACCAGTAATGATGGTGAGTAAATGGTTGTTAAGGGAATGGGAAATGGTAATTTAGGGGTTTAAAGTGTTAAGGGATGGCTTGTGATACTGTCCATAGCCAAAAATGGTGTATTTAGTTCCGCATCTCTACTTCGCGGAAATTTGACTTTCGCGGGCGGTCTCAGAACGCATCCCCCGCGGAAATCGAGGGAACACTGTATTGCTATATTTTATAGAGGAGGAAGCAGATTGCACAGTCCATTCCCTAAAACTCAACTTACCTTTTTAGCTTCTCTCATTTTGATCAACTTCACAGCTAGGAAGCTGAAGCTAAGGTGGACCTGCAAAGAGAAATGTATGACGTTACTTCAAACTTGCTTTTTGCCGTAACAAGCAGCCAGCTAAACCTTTTCAACTCTATTATTCTGCAAACTCGAACAGATTTGCGGTTTAGCTGCGCTCAGCCTGAAAAGTTCAAAATCCAAAATCTGCCTTTGTACCACTGTTCTTTTTAGGTGTGACTCCGCAGGCCGCGCAACTTAGGAGACACTGAGACCACGTGGGATGCAAATTCAGAAAGCAAGTTAAATGCATTTTGCAAGCCCAGCTCAAATCCGGTTTATCACTTGTATGTGTCTCGCAACATTCATCCCAGGATAACAGCAGCGATGGGAAGAGATTAAAATTCATTCTTGCAAATCTTCTGGCTGATGTGATTTGCATTCAAGCAAATACATGTGCAAAATCAAGAATTTAAAAAACAACAACAGCGTGTTTAATTTTGGTCTCCACTTTTTGAGCTAAGTCCCTCTACGGTCCCTTCCAATTCTGATATTCTGCTGAGGGATATTGTATTGGTCACCTAACTAATAATAGAACCAGCACCTGCATTTCTGCAGATGGCTGTGTGGGAAGCCGCCCCACCTCCTAGGAGAATGAAATATTTTGGGAAATATCAAAAAGGCAGATAAAATATTTCCCCTAAGGGGAGAAATTTTAAAAAAATCTTAAGGGAGACAGAAATTCAGAGCTTCATTTTCCCTGCCCCAAGCAACTGAAGAGGCCAGCTTTTAAAAAATGCAAATTTGGCAATTTTGTGTGTATGCTTGCTTTTAATAATGGGGGTTTTAGTGTTTTTTAAATTATTAGATTTGTTCTTACATTGTCTGTGTTATTGTTGTGAGCTACCCCGAGTCTACGGAGAGGGGTGGCATACAAATCTAAATAATAATAATAATAATAATAATAATAATAATAATAATAATAATAATAATCCATTCAGAAAAAAACTGGGTCAAGACAGAAACACAGCTAAGCCACAAAAGATTGACAAAATTAGCTCAAACAAACATATAGGATTTCATCTCTTTTGCCTATAGAGCCAGCTATGACCCTTACATGACCCCAAAGAAATCAGACAACAGCCAATAGATTATTAAAAGACGTGTTCTAGCACAGGAACAGGAAGCTCAAATACAAAGCTGGGAACAGAACCAGATGGATTTTCTTTCCAGCAGCTGCAATGGGGCTAGGCTAAGAAAACAGCACCTGATGGCTAAGTAAATAAGGCTAAGGACAAAATAGGACTCAAGGTACCTTGAGAGGAAGCTTTGCCATCACCACCAATGCTCGCCAAGGCATCAAAACCTATTCAGAAAGAGAGAGAGAGACATTGAAAGACATTGAAAAAGAAGAGAGACCCAAGTAGGTCTCTGTGATTGATAGCAACCAGGACTTGACAGGAAACCTTCTGTGTAATATCCATAAAGGATTTAAGAGTTGTAATAGGTGGTGACAAACACACTGGCAGTGGAGTTGATTACCATATTTTTCGGAGTGTAGGATGCACCTTTTTCGCCCCTAAAAGAGGGTGGAAATGTTGGTTCATCTTATACATCTATGCTATGTATTTTTAAAAAAACTATAGTGTGTTGCATTTATGAAATCAATGACCTGCTACAGAGAAAATTTTTATTTTTATTTTTGCATGCAACAAAAACATTTTGAACTCCTAAAAAAAAAAGCTCAATAAATCACATGCCGGCAGGTGTTGCACATTGGCGGTTGTGATGCATATTTTGAGCGGTAGGAAGCCGCAGCAGGAGGGGGATGAAAGAGCCACCTGTGGCTCCAGAGCTGCAGATTGTATACCCCCGCACTGGACAAACCCAAAATGCCTGTGGAGGAGTGGAGGGCTCTTCTAGTAAAGTATCTCTGGACATTTTTATGTGTTTATGTCCGAAATGCGGGTTCCATACAGATGAGCTGTATTCAAGGATTGGTCTGGTGAAAGTTTTGTATGATCTGGTTACTGGCATGAGATTACCGGAGAAGAAGCTACATAGGATTAGGTTAACAACTCTGATAGGTTCTGATTTTCTTCATTGCCGGTTTGCTCCTGACACACCACCCGGGTGCTATGTCCTACACATTGGGGAAAAGAATCTAAACTCCAAATACGAATGGAATAATCAAATTATCACAGATAACCCCCACTCGGTTAAAGACCTTGGTATACTAATAACAAAAGATTTAAGTGCCAAAGCCCACTGCAACAACATAGCCAAGAAGGCTTCAAGAGTTGTAAACCTAATCCTACGTAGCTTCTGCTCTGGCAATCTCACACTACTTACCAGAGTTTACAAAACTTTCGCCAGACCCATCCTCGAATACAGCTCATCGGTTTTGAACCCATATTGCATCTCAGACATTAACACCCTTGAAAATGTCCAAAGATACTTCACCAGAAGAGCCCTTCACTCCTCCACTCGAAACAGACTACCCTACGAAACTAGACTTACAATCCTGGGTCTAGAAAGCCTAGAACTACGGAGCCTTAAACAAGATCTAAGTATTGCCCACAAGACCATATATTGCAACGTCCTGGCTGTCGGCAACTACTTCAGCTTCAACCACAACAACACAAGAGCACACAACAGATTTAAACTTAATATTAACCGCTCCAAACTTGACTGTAAAAAATATGACTTCAAGTAAACGAGTTCTCGAAGCGTGGAACTCATTACCGGACTCCATAATGTCATCCCCAAACCCCCAACACTTTACCCTTAGATTATCTATGGTTGACCTATCCAGATTCCTAAGAGGTCAGAAAAGGGCGAGTATAAGTGCACTAGAGTGCCTTCCGTCCCGTCCTATTGCTCTCCTATATCTCCTATACCTTTCTTCTATTCCTATATCTCTTCTTCTATTCTTTCATTGATATGTTCTATTACTATATCTTCTTTTCTATTATTTCTTAGATATACAGTGTTCCCTCGGTTTTCGTGGGTTCGAACTTTGCGAAAAGTCTATACTACGGTTTTTCAAAAATATTAATTAAAAAATACTTTTCGGGGTTTTTCCCTATACCATGGTTTTTCTCGCCCGATGACGTCATATGTCATCGCCAAACTTTCGTCCGCCTTTAATAATTATTTTTTAAATAAACTTTAATAAATAAACATGGTGAGCAATAATCTAAATGGTTGCTAAGGAAATGGGAAATTGTAATTTAGGGGTTTAAAGTGTTAAGGGAAGGCTTGTGATACTGTTCATAGCCAAAAATAGTCTATTTACTTCCGCATCTCTACTTCGCGGAAATTCGACTTTCGCGGGCGGTCTCAGAATGCATCCCCTGCGAAAATCGAGGGAACACTGTATTTTACTATGAGTATATCCTCTATAACCTTCATTATATATTTTACTATGTGTATACCCACTAAAACCCTCATTGTGTATTGGACAAAATCAATCAATAAATAAATATAATAAATAAACAGTGCTAAAAAAAGTGTTCGGAAACTTCAGATCGTGCAGAATGCAGCTGCGAGAGCAATCATGGGCTTTCCCAAATATATCCATGTTACACCAACACTCCACAGTCTGCATTGGTTGCCGATCAGTTTCCGGTCACAATTCAAAGTGTTTGTTATGACCTATAAAGCCCTTAATGGCACTGGACCAGATTACCTTCTGCTGCACGAATTCCAGCGACCAGAGTGGGCCTTCTCCGGGTCCCGTCAACCAAACAATGTCGCTTTGCGGGACCCAGGGGATGAGCCTTCTCTGTGGTGGCCCCGGCCCTGTGGAACCAACTCCCCCTAGAGATTAGAATTGCCCCCACCCTCCTTGCCTTTCGTAAGCTGCTTAAAACCCACCTCTGCCGCCAGGCATGGGGGAACTGAGATACAATTTCCCCCTAGGCCTTTAAAACTTTTTGCATGGTATGTCTGTATGTATGATTGGTTTTTATATAATGGGTTTTACCTGTTTTTAGTATTGGATTATACTGTTTTGTTACTGTTGTTAGCTGCCCCGAGTCTGCGGAGAGGGGTGGCATACAAATCCAATCAATCAATCAATAAACAAACAAACAAACAAACAAACCCCCACATTTTGCACATGCACAGAAACAACAAAAAAATATGGTGGCGCCTACAGCACCACCGAAAGAGCCAATTTGGGGGCATTGCCAGTTCCAGCGACCGAGGGCAAGAAATTACTACCGGTTCCATAGAATCAGTCTGAACCAGGAGGAACCCACCTCTGGTGCGATGTTTCTTAATAACGCATCCCCATAATTGATGCAGCTCAGTGGCATATGAGCTATTGTGTTCATCTAATTGGCTCCTTGTGAGCAGATACAATTGGAGCATGGTGTGACTCACAACCTTGTCTGGGCTGGGGCCGCTGGAGGAAGTCAAACGTCTCCATGCAAATCTAATTTACTGCAGTCATTAGATTGGAAAGGAATACGGCTGCAGTATGATTTTTCACCACGATATTTCCCTGACGTTTGATACCAGTACATGCTGGCTTAATCTGTGGTTTAACTCTGCTAGGAATCCCTTGTAGATGCTTTGGAATTCTGGGTGTTTAAATATTTTTGCTGAATTGAAAATGAAGGGAGATTAGTGTGGATCTATTTTGAGGTTGTTTACTCTCATCAGCTACTCATACCCTCACTGGGATTTGAACCTGCAGCCTGTAAGGGAGTGAATTAACCTCTGGGTCACAGGATCAGCTTTGTACCAGGGAAGTGTTATATTATTTTTCTGTCGAATCACCCTGACATACCCAAATATGGGAGAAGCTTAATGCTTCCTTTTGCCTCTCAGCCCAACCCAGGGCTACCTACCTACCTACCTACCTACCTACCTTTCTACCTTTCTAATCTTTCTATCTATCTATCTATCTATCTATCTATCTATCTATCTATCTATCTATCTATCTATCTATCTATCTATCTATCTATCTATCTATCTATCTAGTCTTCGCAGAGGGGCGGCATACAAATCTAATAAATAAAATAAAATATCTATCTATCTGCCTATCTGCCTATCTGCCTGCCTTCCTACCTACCTACCTACCTACTTACCTACCTACCTACCGATCTATCTATCTATCTATCTACCTACCTACCTACCTACCTACCTACCTACCTACCTATCTATCTATCTATCTATCTATCTAGTCTTCGCAGAGGGGCGGCATACAAATCTAATAAATAAATAAAATAAAATATATATCTATCTGCCTATCTGCCTGCCTGCCTGCCTGCCTGCCTTCTTACCTACCTACCTACCTACCTACCTATCTATCTATCTAGTCTTCGGAGAGGGGCGGCATACAAATCTAATAAATAAATAAAATGAAATATCTATCTATCTATCTATCTACCTATCTACCTATCTACCTATCTACCTATCTACCTACCTACCTACCTACCTACCTACCTTTCTATCTATCTATCTATCTATCTATCTATCTATCTATCTATCTATCTATCGATCGATCGATCGATCTAGTCTTCGGAGAGGGGTGGCATACAAATCTAATAAATAAATAAAATGAAATATCTATCTGCCTTCCTTCCTTCCTTCCTTCCTTCCTTCCTTCCTACCTACCTACCTACATACCTACCTATCTATCTACACATACAAATCCTGGTATACTAGTTGATGAGTATAACACGCTCGAAATAGAGCTATACTAGGCTCTCTACCTTTTCACTTATCAGCAAAAAAGTATGTAATCATGTATATTATAGCTTGTTGACTATTAAAAAAAATTCCCTGCCTCGTAGATTTTCACAGGTATAGGTATGTAGGTATTGGCATATGTGGGTTTTTCCCCATTTAAAATTGGTAGAATCTTGGCGACGTTTTGACAAGGTCTCATTCGTCATCTTCAGGCTGGTGCTTTTGGCTTTATGCTTTGTTCACCCAAGCACAAAACCAAAGATTCTACCAATCTTAAACGGGAAAAGACCCAAATATGCCAAGAACTCTGTGTGTGTGTGTATGTGTGTCTCACATAAAATCAGGTCTAGTCATGTAGGTGTCTTGACTTACAAGCATTATACAATGTCGTCTGGCGGGACCCAGGGGAAGTGCCTTCTCTGTGGTGGCCCTGACCCTCTGGAACCAACTCCCCCCAGAGATTAGTATTGCCCCCACCCTCCTTGCCTTTCGCAAACTCCTTAAAACCCACCTCTGCCGTCAGGCATGGGGGAATTGATTCCCCTAGGCCGTTCCTGCTTTATGTATGGTTTGTATGAGACGTATGATTGTTTTTTATATTAAGGGTTTTAAATTGTTTTTAACTATTGGATTTGTATTGTTCTGTTGCTGTGAGCCGCCCCGCGTCTTCGGAGAGGGGCGGCATACAAATCTAATAAATAAATAAATAACTTAGAGTGGAATATCCAGGCTCTCCTATGGCCGGTCGTAAGTCGAGAACTATCTGTGCACATGTTCACACAGATATTACAGTAACAAACAAATGCAGAAATACCAGATTGCAATAAGACTTGAACAGTGGGATGCAAATGGGCTTTTCCCATTCATTCTTTGTTAAAATCGTTATGCATCCCTGCTGTCTATCCAAAACGACTTTTTTCAAGGACTTCAGAGTGCATGGTGTTTGTCTGTTTTGGCACGGAAATTACACCCACGCATATAAATAATAATAATAATAATAATAATAATAATAATAACAACAACAACAACAACAACAATAATAATTTATTAGATTTGTATGCCGCCCCTCTCCGAAGACTTGGGGCGGCTCACAACAATAATAAAAAACAATATTATAGCGAAACAAATCTAATATTAAAAAAGAAGCATATAAAACCCTATCATATTTAAAAACCAAACAACACATACATACCAAACATAAAATATAAAGAGTGTGGGGGAAAGGTGTCTCAACTCCCCCATGCCTGGCGGTATAGGTAGGTCTTGAGTAGTTTACGAAAGCTGACAAATAATAATAATAATTTTAAAAAAACCACATGTACATACCAGGATAATTTCCTCTACTTTGGATTTGATGTGGAACTGAGCATCCAGTAAGACAAACTCCTGTGTCCCTAAGAAATTAGTGATGTGTTCTGGGGGGAAAACAATAACAACAACAACAACAACCATAAATGGATTTATGTATATATTTGTTTGTCAAACATGTACAAGGTAGTAGGTATAGGTGTAAACATATAGCAAAAAATGGCCAAACAGGTCAACCAGGAGTTCAGAAATGAACTTCCGCTAGGCCTATTAAACTTCCGCTAGGCCTATTCACCGTCCCAGGCTTCAGGAGGCTTCAGGAGGCTTTCTTGAACCGTGAGGATGGCAAAATCTATTCAGAATACAGAATAATAGAGTTGGAAGAGTTATCGAAGCGTGGAACTCATTGCCGGACTCAATTGTGTCAACCCCTAACCCCCAATTTCTCCCTCAGACTCTCCACAATTGACCTCTCCAGGTTCCTAAGAGGCCAGTAAGCATACATAAGTGCACTGGTGTGCCTTTCGTCCCGTCCAATTGTCTTTCCTTTCTCTCACTTATCATATATATTTTCTTTCTTTCATATATCCTCTCCTCTAAGTTCACTTTACCCTTATATATATTACTACATGTCTATTTTTCTTCCTATGTATTTGTGTATTGGACAAATGAATGAATAAAAATAAATAAACAAAAAACAACAACAACCCAGTGGGGCCTACTGGAAGTACCGACGCCTCACTGAGGCCTGTGCGCATGCACAGTTGGTCAGTGTGGGGGAGGGGTTGTGCACATGCACAGGGAAGGGAGGTCATTACATTACTGGTGTGGGCACGCTTCAGGAGGCTTTCCCGAAGCCTAGGGAGTGTGGAAATGGCTGAAAAGAAGGTTGAAAATCAGCTGGCGAGTGCTCAGAGTTGGCATAGGGCAGTAATGGTGAAGCTTTTTTTCCTCAGGTGACGAAAACGTGTGTTCATGTACAAGTGCCCATACTCATAATTCAATGCCTGGGGAATGCGAAAATGGCGTCCCTCGCCCCACCTGGAGGCCCGAAACAGCCCATTTCCCAACTCCGGTGGGCCTGGTAGGCCCATTTTTCGCCCTCCCCAGGCTCCAGAGGCAAAAATGCCTTCTCCCATCTCCCCGGAGACTCTCCAGATTCTGAAATGCCCTCCCAGAGCCTCCAGGTGAGCTGAAAATCAGCTGGTTGGGAGGCACATGCACACTGGCCCTGAACTAGGATAACACTAGGATAACTAGGATAACAAGAGCACACAACAGATTTAAACTTAATATTAACCGCTCCAAACAGAATACCCTATGAGACTAGATTTTCAATCCTGGGCCTAGAAAGCCTAGAACTAAGACGCCTTAAACATGATCTAAGTATTGCCCACAAGATCATATGCTGCAACGTCCTGCCTGTCGGCGACTACTTCAGCTTCAACCACAACAACACAAGAGCACACAACAGATTTAAACTTAATATTAACTTCTCCAAATTTGACTGTAAAAAATATGACTTCAGTAACCGAGTTGTCGAAGCGTGGAACTCATTACCGGACTCCATAGTGTCATCCCCAAACTCCCAACACTTTACCCTTAGATTATCTACGGTTGACCTATCCAGATTCCTAAGAGGTCAGTAAGGGGCGAGTACAAGTGCACTAGAGTGCCTTCCTTCCCCTGTCCTATTGCTCTCCTATATCTCCTATACCTTTCTTCTATTCCTATACAGTAGTCCCTCGCTATACCGCGCTTCACCTACTGTGGCTTCACTTCATCGCGGGTTTCTGAGGAAGTCGATCGGCAGATTTAAACAGCCCGCCGAACTCGATTGGCAGGTTTTTAAAAATATATATATATATATCTAAAATTATAAATACTGTATTTAAATACTGTATCTAAAATAAATACTGTGTGGGAAGGGTTTATAAACACTTAAAACAATGAAAACTTACCAAACAATTACAATATAAATACTTAAATAAGTACTATCAGTCGATAAATTCCCCATCGCGGATTTCACCTATTGCAGCCAGGTCTGGAACGTAACACCAGCGATAGGTGAGGGACTACTGTATCTCTTCTTCTATTCTTTCATTGATATGTTCTATTCCTATACCTTCTTTTCTATTCTTTCTTAGATATATTTTACTATGAGTATCTCCTCTATAACCTTCATCATGTATTTTACTATGTGTGTATATAGATATATACCCACTAAAACCCTCATTGTGTATTGGACAAAATAAATAAATAAAATAAAATAAAATAAATAACTGCTCGCGTGCCAGCAGATACGGCTCCGTGTGCCACCTGTGGTATGTGTGCCATAGATTCACCATCACTGATATAGGCCCAGGATCTCCTGCTTGAGCAGGGGGTTAGACTAGAAGGCCTCCAGGGTCCCTTCCAACCCTATTATTCTGTATTCTGAATAGATCTGCAGTCCAACTGTGCTCAACTTGAAAAGTTCAAGATCCAAAATTTGCCTTTGTACGACTGTCCTTTCAGGTGTGACTTAGCAGGTTGTATGACTTAGTTCGTTTAGAAAGTTTAGGATACGCGATATGGCGTAGGATGCAAATTCAAGGAACCACGTTAAATGCGTTTTGCAAGCCCAGCCCAAATCCTGTTTTATCTCTTGCACACGTCTTGTAAAAACTCATCCCCAGGATAACAGCAGTGATGAGAAGAGATAAAATTTATTCTTGCAAATCTTCAGGCAGGATGGAATTTGCATTCCAATAAATGTGCAAAATTATTATTATTATTTTTTTTAAAAGCAGCACGTTTAATTTTGGTCTACAAATCTTGAGCTGTCTTCTTTCCCTTCCATTAGCACACGACATGGTCAGAAAACATAAATATGAATCCTGCCACTTATGCCGTGATCTAGTGAGTGTTTTTACATTTTTTTAAAATTCATTCTATTTGCACACTGCCTGATTCTCAATGGCTCTGGATGGTTCACAATAAAACATAAAACAGTACAGCAATAAAAAAACCCCGTAAAGGTGGCACAACCAGCAGCAGTCAAAATACACCCAGTCTTTCAAAATTATGCCTATTATATCTATCCCAGGGGTGGGTTCCACTTACCCTTCCCACTGGTTCGCATCGTGACATTTCGCGCCTGCAGAGAGCTCTTGAGTACTGGGGGGTGGGTGGGTGGCGGCAAATATGGCCATTTTTGTGATAAATGGCCCGTTTTTCACAAAAATGGGGGCATTTTTGCCATCCTCCATACCAAGGAGCTCCCTGCATGCTTCCCAGACTACCTCCAGAACCGTCCCACAGAGTTGGCATTCTCTGGGTCCCGTCGACTAAACCATGTTGTCTGGCAGGGCCCAGGGGAAGAGCCTTCTCTGTGGTGGCCCCGGCCCTCTGGAATCAACTCCCCCCGGAGATTAGAACTGCCCCCACCCTCCTTGTCTTTCGTAAATTGCTTAAGACCCACCTGTATTGTCAGGCATGGGGGAATTGAGATATCTCCCACAGGCTTATATAGTTTTATGTATGTTATACTTGCGTTGTATGGTTTAAATGATGGGTATTTTAGATGTTTTTTAAATATTAGATTTGTTACATTGTTATATTGTTACTATTGTTGTTGTGAGCCGCCCCGAGTCTGCGGAGAGGGGTGGCATACAAATCTAATAAATTATTATGATTATGATTATGATTAATTCTTTACCCACCCCATTTTTGCAAAAAAGAAATGGAGGAAAAGTGGTCCATTTTTCACAAAATTGGGCTGTTTTTGCCTTCTAATTAACCCATCTAGCATGACCGGAGGGGGAACTCTGGGAGTTGAAGTTCACTGGTCTTAAAGCTGTCACATATGAAGACCCCTGGGTTAGGGGTTTGCATGGGTATTCAAACTTGGCAAGTTTAAAGACTTGTGGACTTCAGCTAATGTACTCCCTGTCAGTGACTACTTCACCTTTAACAACAACAACACAAGAGCAAGTAATAGATACAAACTGAATGCAAACCGCTCCAAACTTGACCGCAGAAAATACGATTTCAGCAATAGAGTGGTCACCGCCTGGAACTCATTACCTGACTCTGTTGTTGCTTCCCCCAACCCCAAAATCTGCAACCTTACATTATCTACAATCGACCTCTCCCCTTTTCTAAGAGGTCTGTAAGGGGTGTGCATAAGTGCACTTTTGTGCCTAATGTCCCTTTCCTACTGTCTTGTTATCCTTTCTATTACTACGTTCTACTTATGTTATGTTATGTTAATATGTACTATAATACTATACTTGTTGGACAATAAAATAAAATAAAATTAAATTAAATAATAAGATAAGATAAGATAAAATAAAATAAATAAATAAAATAAAATAATAATAAAATAAAATAAAATAAAATATAATAAAATAATGAAATGAAATGAAATGAAATAAAATATAATATAATATAAAATAAACTCCCATTCCTGAGCTAGCAAGACTGAAGGAAGAATTCTGGGAGTTGAAGTCTACAACACAATAATAGAATAGAATTTTATTGGCCAAGTGTGATTGGACACACAAGGAATTTGTCTTGGTGCATATGCTCTCAGCATACATAAATGAAAAAGATACATTTGTCAAGAATCATGTGGTACAACACTTAATGATTGTCATAGGGGTCAAATAAGCAATGTAGAAACAATCAATATTAATAAAAATCTTAGGATACAAGCAACAAGTTACAGTCATACAGTCCTAAGTGGGAGGAAAAGGATGATAGGAATGATGAGAAAAACTAGTAGAAATAGAAGTGCAGATTTAGTAAAAAGTCTGACGGTGTTGAGCAAATTATTTGTTTAGTAGAGTGATGGCGTTCGGGAAAACCCTGTTCTTGTGTCTAGTTGTCTTGGTGTGCAGTGCTCTGTAGCGACGTTTTGAGGGTAGGAGTTGAAACAGTTTGTGTCCAGGATGCGAGGGGTCAGTAAATATTTTCCCCGCCAAGGTTTGTGTTTGACCTTGTGGGGTGACAGGAGGGGCATGGCCAGCTCGACATCACTAGTGTCAGGGGCACCGGCAGTGGCCCTAGTGCTGTGCCAGCAAAAATGGGCTCCCGAGCTTCATTTTCGGCTGCAGCGGCTTCCTGCAAAGTAAAAATGGAGCTTCGGGAGGGCTGTGGGTGGCCCACCTGAGCTTCATTTTTCACTGGCAGAAGCACCACGAGGCAGAATCTGGGCCCTGGGCCGTGCGTTTAACACCGCTGTTCTAGACTTTCCAGAACCACCAGGACATTGTGTGTTTTCATTTAATCACAAGATACAAAAGCTGCTGCAAACTTGAGAACGTAATTCATCATATCCTGTTTTGCTTTGTTTTATGCAAGTGAACATTGTCAATCAAAGGGAATTGGCACACTGCTCACAATTTCTTTTTCCACTCTCGCACGTTATAAATTTGACAACAATTGGATGTTATATTACAATAGAAGATTTTTCTATGGGGAAAAGATTGTGCTTGGTTCTTAAAATACCTTTTGTGGTTTTAAATCTTTCTGAGTCCCTCTAGGAGGTATTGAAGGCTGAGGGGCAAAGGGCCAGTACATATAAGAGACAAAGGTAGAAAACCTGTATTGCTTCTGGTTACTGGAGCCAGCTTACCAAAATCCAAATGACCACCAGCTAGCAGCAAAAGGTTGGAATGTATTGGAAAAACGTATAAGTGTGTATCATGCTGATATTGTGGTATATGTGTGGATGTAAAGTTAGTGAAAAAATTAATACAAAAAGAAAAAAGCCAACATGAACCAACATTTGTGAACCTTAGAAATGGATTCTTGGATTCCTTCAATTAACTTGAAAGAAATTGCTCATCTTTCTCCTCTCTCTCTCTCACACACACACAAAAACACACTTCTTCACACAACAACAGCAACAGATACAAACAGAGTCCTTCGGGATTGGGCAGCATAGAATTAGAATTAATTAATTAATTAATTAAATGCACTTAAAGTAAACCGCTCCAAACTTGACTGCAGGAAATACGACTTTAGTAACCAAGTAGTTGATGCTTGGAACTCACTAACAGACTCTGTAATATCATCACCTAACCCCAAAAACTTTACCCTTAGACTCTCCACTGTTGACCTCTCCCGATTCCTAAGAGGTCAATAAGGGGCGTGCATAAGTGCACCAGCGTGCCTACCGTCCCGTCCTAATATTTCTCTCTTACTAGTATCCTGTATATAAACATTGTTATATCTTTGTACACCAGCAATACATACTTGACAAAACAAACCAATAAATAAATAAAGTGAACAAGACCATCAAGTATGTCAGCTTCAAAGCTAAGCTCTGATTCTCCATTTCTGAGAAATCCATCAAATGGGGACAGCAGAAAGATAGAGGGAAGTTTTCCCTGAGCCCCCGGCTAGCTTCATGAGGACTAGCATCCTGGCCTTCTTTGCTCGTGCTGAGTAGGATAAAGAAAAGGGGACTGCTTACCATGCAGTTTTTCAGATCTCTCTCTGAAGGAGGCAGCCATCTTCTGACCTTCTGCAGAGGCCTGCCTGGAAGGAAGTGGTGTTTCCGTCCGGTTTAGGCACAGCTTACTAGGGCACAAAATGACAATTCATGTTGCTTACCTCTTTCCCGTCCTTACCTTACCTTGAGCTGCCTCTTCCTGTCTTCTAGCCACTTTAAGTAAGCCCCGAGTAGGGAAGCAGAGACGCCACAGGTGCATTTTGCAAGAGCAAGTAAGGAGGGCAAAGCACCACAATGTGGGAATCTACTAGTCCTCCTACACACCATATGCAAAGTCAAAAGCTCATTGCGTTAAGATAAACGACTAATTAAAGCAACTGGTTTAATGAATGAAAGCAGGGACTTGCGAAGCAGCACATGTCTTTTCACAGCCACCTGAACTTTGCCTTATACAAATTCACAAATTCTTATATTCACAGAATTTGTGAACTCAGTAATGGGCTGCTGGGAACGGAGTATGCAATGGGGGTAGTAAGTTAATGCACTATTTATTGAATACTTAATACACTGCTCAAAAAAAAATAAAAGGAACACTCAAATAACACCTCCTAGATCTGAATGAATGAAATATTCTCATTGAATACTTTTTTTCTGTACAAAGTTGAATGTGCTGACACCATGTGCTATTGATTGTCCATCAGTGTTGCTTCCTAAGTGGACAGTTTTGATTTCACAGAAGTTTGATTTACTTGGAGTTACATTGTGTTGTTTAAGTGTTCCCTTTAATTTTTTTTTGAGCAGTGTAGTTTTTCTATTGTCCTTTCTTCTCTAGTACCTTAGTATGATTCTTAATTACTTTTAAAAGAGGAAATAAATAAGTATGTTTTTACCCATAAAGGTTTTAATCATTTTAATCATTACCTAAAACTGAACTTTTATAACAATTCAAGAAAATTGAGCTACTTGCCTAATCTGTTATCATACTGAACCTTGTGGGTTCAGTACAAAACCTTAAAATGTTACTGTGCCCCTCAAGAAATAATGCTGCCTATTTCTCCTTTTTGTCGCTATTCAAATAATGTGACTTAACTGAAAAAGAGTCCAAGCACCTATTTGAAAACTTACATTGGATAGTAAGCCACTTTCATCCAGTCACATGACCTTTAACCATGTCACATGATAGTCAAGCTACTCCCACTTGTTCACATGGCCGACAAGCCACTCCTACCCAGTCACACAACCAACAAGCCACACCCACACAATATGCTGTGCCCAGTGTGGTAGTAAATTTTTTTGCAGCCATTCACTGATCCAACTGAAGAGCAACTAGAGAGGGAAGAGTAATGGCTCTCCAGAAATGGCTGAACTACAAGTCCCAGCACCCTTCATTATTGAGGGAAGCTGCTGAGGTAATTCAACAGCCTCTGGAAAGTCATAAATTTGCCCTTGTAAGATTAGCCAAATTTATAGCAAGGACTTACCAATTATGAAAAAAAAAATTACCTAGGCTTCTCTCTTGGAATGCTTCATTTTAGGGAGTCAGGAGCTAATTACACCATGACCTGGGAGACGGGTAGGCAAAAATGACTCTTCTATGACTTGTGGACTTCAACTCCCAGAATTCCTGAGCCAATCATGCTAGCTCAGGAATTCTGGGAGTTGAAGTCCACATGTCATATAGAAGAGCCAACTTTGTCTATCCCTGATTTGGGATATAACCCAGAGATCACTGTAACAGCATTTACCAAAAAGGCAATAAGAGTTGTTGCCCCCAGGTGAGAATAGTTTGGAATAAGATTAAAACCACAATAGAACAAATTCTGGAATAAAACCAGTTATTCTTATTAGGCATATTTAGGGGGGGAATTGACAACTCCCTTTTGCGGGAGATTTTCAAGCGGGGACCAGATGCTCTCAAGATAAATTTCTCTACTGAACCTTATGTTGGATTAGATGAGGAATGTTTAACCTTTGCAACTAAGATTTGTGGACTTCAACTCCCAAAATTCCTTTAACAGCATGGCTGGCTGGAAAATTCTGGAAGTTGAAGTCCACAAGTCTTAAAAGTTGCAATTGATATTTTTAATTTTACCTTGCCTTAGTTATAAAAAAACCACAAAATACAATGGAAAATGTAAAAAAATATACTGCTCATAAAAATAAAGGGAATACTCAAATAACACATCATAGATCTGAATGAAACATTCTCATTGAATACCATTTTGTTCTGTACAAAGTTGTATGTGCACAACAGCATGTGAAATTGATTTTTAGTGTTGCTCCCTAAGTGGACAGTTTGATTTCACAGAAGTTTGATTAACTTGTTATATTGTGTTGTTTAAGTGTTCCCTTTATTTTTTTGAGCAGTATACATTCTATTTTTTGGTCTGATCTAGCAAGATTATTTTTCATGCTTATATACCCAGCGTAGTTAATATATGCTTAGAAACCAAAGACTTGCTTTTGAAATTCAAAACAGGAAATCACAACAGGTGAACTGAAAAACTTGATGAGGCCCAATTTGTGGGCGATACATGGAATGTTTAATTTGCTAAGTTGCAAACCGCACACAACCAATGAATAGAGATCGTGAATTTTAATACTGTACATCACTTGTTTGTTAACATTTAGCACTACTAGTCTACACAGAATCAGGGAGAAAGCTCTGAAGAGTTTTCTCATAATCTCAGAACAGGCTGGGCTCAAAGATCACATTCAGCTCTGAAAAGTTCAACACTTTTGGAATAGGCTGGGGTTCACACGATAAACTAATGTGGATCAAGATTATTGTCGAGTTTCATCTTCCGTAGCTGAATTATTGCAAAGCTCAATATGACTCATAGAAATAAATCACAAGCTGTCCTGAGAGTATATTTATTTTCTGAAATAAATTAACAAACATTATCTTAAATTTGCGTAACTTTTTCTAAGCCTAGAGTTGTTTGATATTTTTTTTATTACAGAAGCATAAAAATGCAACCCTGCATAGCTAGAGGTATAACAAGCAGGAAGAGGGAGATTGTGATCCCCTTATATACAGCGCTGGTGAGACCACATTTGGAGTACTGTGTTCAGTTCTGGAGACCTCACCTACAAAAAGATATTGACAAAATTGAACGGATCCAAAGACGGGCTACAAGAATGGTGGAAGGTCTTAAGCATAAAACGTATCAGGAAAGACTTCATGAACTCCATCTGTTTAGTCTGGAGGACAGAAGGAAAAGGGGGGACATGATCGAAACATTTAAATATGTTAAAGGGTTAAATAGGGTTCAGGAGGGAAGTGTTTTTAACAGGAAAGTGAACACAAGAACAAGGGGACACAATCTGAAGTTAGTTGGGGGAAAGATCAAAGGCAACATGAGAAAGTATTATTTTACTGAAAGAGTAGTAGATCCTTGGAACAAACTTCCAGCAGACATGGTTGGTAAATCCACAGTAACCGAATTTAAACATGCCTGGGATAAACATATATCCATTGTAAGATAAAATACAGGAAATAGTAAAAGGGCAGACTAGATGGACCATGGGGTCTTTTTCTGCCGTCAGTCTTCTATGTTTCTATGTTTTTGAATTAGGAATGATGTAAAAAAAACACACAGGGAAAAATATCTGTGGAATATATTCTTTATTCTAGTTTTGCAAGGCTCAGACTTAAGACTTCAACCTCTTTAGAAAACTGTCAATGATCCAGAACATTCTAGTAATATATCTAAGTGCAGTCATGGTAAGATACACACATGGCATTACAAGTCAAGATAGAAAGACCTGCATACGGATTAGAGATCAAACTATACGAGATCAAGAGAGTAAAAGAATTGAATAAACAAACAAACAAACTTAAAAGTAAACCGAAATGAAATGGAAATAGGATGGTCATATAGCAACGATTGACGGCAAGTGGACCAAGCCAGTCACAGAAAACATCCCACGAGACTTAAATGACACCAGCAAATATTGCGGGCCCAATTGGCAAGACAGCTTGATACGGAAGAGGCCTTCATCTTTCAGTAAATTAGACCATGGTTAAAATGATGACGATGGTATCCCCGCTTTAATCCTATTCTACATCTCCAGGTTCTCCTAAATAAAATGATCAAATTAGTTCAGAAAAGTCAAACATTGATTAGGCTTCGCAATGTTCACAATATATCTTCTTCCAACCAGCTGAGAACTTTCAAAGAATGAAAAGCTCACATCTTCCAGACAGCAAAAATCTCTTTGCAAATGACCTTTATTTAAAATAGGCAATCTGTTAATACAGAGGTGTCCAAACTTGGCAACTTTTAAGACTTGTGGACTTCAACTCCCAGAATTCCTCAGTCAGTCGTACTGGGAGTTGAAGTCCATAATTCTTTAAAAGTTGACACGTTTGGAGACTCCTGTATTAACACACGTCCAATGCAACTCAAGTAAGGAAATTTTGAAATCAGTTTTAAGTGAAGAAGCTTTATAGCAGACAAGCTCAGTTGCATAGAAATGGCAACTGAATTTTTGTGAAGAATGGCAATGTTTTGATATAATTAACCCAAACCAAAGTCTGCGTATGCACACTTAAGCACACCAAAAAAAGCGTACACAAAGCCTTGTGAAATTTCAAAAGAACCCTACTACATATATATTTATTATCTTGCAAGGTTTTTGTACTCTCAAGCAAGTTTTGGGTAGGAATGAGACTCTCAAGGTTTTGTCAATGTTTAAATTATCTTTTAAATGGGGATCCGTGTGCATTATCGAAGGGTATCTGCAGGTTCAGTGGCAGATCCCTACATACTGTATATTCTTTTCCCTTATAATAATAAACATTTAAAATGCCCTTTTAAGCCATATACATCTAACAGACAGTTGGCAATACTCACACTTAGCTAAAACATAACTAATAAAACCACAAAACCTGCTAAAGACATTCCCAACCTCTCCATTTTCTTCCCCTCGTGTTGATCCCCAGAACAAGGATGTTTCAATCTGCTGAATCAGAGGGATGTCTTTTAATGCCTTGCGGAAGCAGAGAAAATTCTCTTCTACCCGAAGCTCTAAGGGAAGACTGCTCCACAGACATGGGGCCAGATCTTAAAAGGCCCCGCAATTTTGATGTTGCTGTATGTGTCTGTGGAACAGTCAACCGACCCTTCCCTGCCAAACATAGGTCCCTCGATGGTGTATACCAACATCAATAGGTTGCCAAGTAATTTGGTGTGTTTAAAAAACTATAGGCTGAATTGCACTTTGGCATGAATACCATGCAATCATGGAACATTGCACATCTTCATAACTAGAAAGGAACAGCTTTTATTCATACCACTGTATAAGCAAAGCTGCCCTAAAGGCATAAGCAACTGCCAACTAATTTGAAATATATAAAAAAATATATGGGTTTTTTTAATAAGAAAAACTTTCTCCTCCCTGGCCCCAATAAAGCAAGATGTGCCCCGTAGGTTTGGTAAAATTGACCCCACCCGAGTGTCCCAAAAACTAGAAAGCACACACAAACACAGAGGATAATCATTATTATTTATTAGCTGTACAGCAGTATATTCTCCTTCCCATAGTCCAAACCCCTTTATACGTTTTATGATGTTTTATTTCATGTTGGTTTCCTAAAATAATGAAAAATATCACACAGTACAGCTAAGTACAAAAATGCATCAACCTAGAATTGGATAGCTAACCTGATAGCTCTCTTAAAAGCGATACATAGAACAAAAGTTCTTGGTTCTGAAATCAGCAAGACTGAGGCTCTATAAAAAGCTTACACGTTTTTAACATGTGATAGTCTGATATACAGGCATCCTTTTTTTTTTAAATTTCACATTATTCTTTATTTCATTTTTTAAAATTTTAATTAAACCCCAAATTTTATGATCACTGACCTAGTAAAATTTCCTGCCCTATGTTTTGATGGGCTGGGAAGCCCTATTACAAATTAACACCTTGGCTTTTAAACACAGAATTCATAAACACACACACGCACACCCGGAAAAGAAAAAAAAGGAGAGTGAGAGAGTGCAAAAAAAGTTATGACAACTTGAAACTCAAAAGGGCATTTTTAAAGGGACACACGCTTTGAGATCAAGTTCATGTACTAAGAAACTCAGCTGGGGTGTGGATGTCTACCCTTTAAAACCCAGGTAGAACTCTCCCACTGACTTGATAGGTTCCAGTATTTCATTCGGTACCAATTCCTGCATAATTCCTAGTTGCAATAGTTAAAAATGAGAGGGTTTTTTTTTCCTTTTAAACTATATAAGCCCCATCCCACCCCAAAAAACCTCTTAAATGGGGGAAAAAAAGATTAAAATGTAAAAAAAAAGTTATTTACAAGCTCGATCATTACAAAGATGCCTTGCAGACAGCAAAGCATCTGGGAGAAACGGGGTGGTGGTGAAGCATGCTGAACCTACAGTGCTGATGTAGTGCCGGGGAGGAGCGGGTTCGGGTAAGAAAAAAGCGAGACTAAAATGCAATATCAGTTTTACAACCCTCCTGAGTCTGAATTTACAATTAAAAAATCTCTAGACAGAAGAAAGAAAAAAAAAAGAAATGAAGCCGAGGGCTTCCAGAAATGCATAAACAGCTCCAGAACAGTCTGGGCAAAGTCCAGACAAAAAAGGCCAACCAACGGCCTGGCACTAGCAGTTAACTGGATTGAGTGATTTGCAAAAACGCCTTTAGGGAACTGAGAAAATCAACCAGCAAATTAAAAATAAAAATCACCTCATGTTCCATGATCCGGTTAGGTTAACATTAAACATAGAGGGGAGGGGGGGGGAGAGAGAAAATGTTCCAGGCAAATCACATCCTATCATCATTTGACGTTTTGTTGCCCAGGTTGTTTGGTAAAACGGTCTACAAAAAAAGGGGGGAAAAAATCGGTGCATTTCCCAAAGCCGAAAATAAGGTAAGAAGGAAAATAAAATAATAAAATAAAAACGGATTGAGCCAGTTCAAAAGAGCCCAGGCCAGTTCAGAGAAGAGCGTTTCAACCCTTCCTCTATCACCGGTCCATCATGCTAAGGATCATCTCTGGGGTGAGGTCTCCATTGGGCGCTTCTACTGCTGCTGGCTGAGTTCCAGGAGTAGCCCCGACAGTCTCTGCTTCTGTCTTCTTCTTCACTTCCACAATGTTTTCAATTACACCAGGGCTCTGGTCCTTCACCTGAATGATTGCTGTAGCTAATGGATAAAACAAAACAAAACAAAAAGAGAGGTGGAAGATAAATCAGGTTCTGCCTGGAGACCAGGTAAGTCTCTGACCTGCTTTGCCCCTTGCTAGCCAATTTCACAGCACCGAAGACAAAGGTAGCTGGGGAATTCTGGGAGTTGAAGTCCACAGGACTTAAATTGTCAAGGATGGACTCCCCATGGACTACATCAACCGAGAGGAGTCCTTCCAATTCACACATGCTGTGAAATCTAATTAATTTTATTTTGCCTTAATTATACAAGAATCACACTATGATATGTAGAAAATTAGGGCTGGGAAATTCTAGGAGTTGAAGTCCACAGGTCTTAAAAGTTGCCATGGTTGCACCCCTGAACTAAATCAACCCAGAAGAATCCTTCCAACTCAGATTCTATGAATCTTGCCTTAGTTACAAAAGAATCACACAATACAATATATAGAAAAACAAGACTGGGGAATTCTGGGAGTTGAAGTCCACAGGTCTTAAAGTTGCCAAGGTTGGATCTAAAGAATAGGACCTTCTTCTCAACGAGCCAGAAGTCTTTCAAATACTCATACGATACTGCAGTTGAGTGTTACAATAATGGCTAGGCAGGAAGAATATCCTGTCCTATTGCAGTTCTTTTGAGATTAAATGATTCTGCTCCTGGTTTTAAATTAATCACAGTTTGTGCTGTTGCTTGACCTGAAGCCCAAACCATGGTTCATATTAACTACAATAAGTAAAAGGGAGCCACAAGTCAGTGAATGTAACTTCTGACTTGCAGCTCGACTTCCACTCGTGATATCTTGAAATCTGTCTACAGCAAAATTGTGTTGGTGCTTCCTGCTAAAAGTAAGGATTGTGCAGGCCCCAAACCTAGCTTGAGATGGCCTTATGCAGATGTAGCTTGTGTTATCAGGTCCAAAAACAGCACCAAAGATACCCAGTTTCCCCGAACACAACTCTTCTAAGTATCCTCAAGCTCTTCATCTCACCCGATTTAACTTTCCTCTTTATTTATAAGACTGAGCCCTGCAGCCATTTGTAGAAAAATGGTAACTTACGTTGCGGCTGTTTGGGTTGATTGACTTTGGGTGGACGTCCTCTCCGCTTCTTGGCTGGTGGAGGAGTTGGGGCCACGGGTTCCACTTCAACTTCTGGTTCAGCCTCAACTTCAACCGCTGTTTCTTCTTCTGCCTCATTCTCATCCAATTCTGGTTCAGCATTTTCCTCTTTAATATGAGCAAGGATTTTTTGATATGTTAAATCAAGGCAACAAACAATGAAGACAATAAAATGTGAACTACCTAAGTGTGTTCCCCCTAAGCAAAGCTGTTGTGTTAATATTTCTACCAGAAAGAAGCCTTCCATTCAAAAGGTGGCCAGGCAAGAGCAATTTCACTTGGGTGAAATTACTTTGTTACCTGCAAAGCTTTGATGGAAAAGTGATGACTCTGTGTGTGTGTAAATGTTTACATACACCATGATTATATTTAGTTCCACTCTGAATATTTTAAACTGAAAGACGCCAATTATTATGAGACATATTATTAATGGAATGGCAGAAAGCTATACTGAAAACGAATATTTTCCTTGAACAATTTCAGATACATCAACAGCTTTCTTAAAAGAAGGAATATCTCCAAATATCTTTGCTGTACTCTTATCAAGGTTTCTCCGCCACTGCTCAAGAAACTGAAATGGCTGAGGTAGCTACTGGCAAGTTACTATTTTGTGCTCTGTTATAACAGCTGACAACATCTGCAGTGACTTATGAACCCATCAGCAAGTTCAGGAGATCTAAAACGTTTCTGGAGTTCTTCTCTCTCTTTCTTACCGCTGTCAGAAGAATCCTCTTTCTTGGAGCGCATCTTTCTCTTCCGCCCACGTTTTCCCTTCTTGGGCTCCCCTCCGTTCTCTCCTTCAACCCCATCGGGGCCTAAACAATTATCTGCATGCCTGGCCATTGTGTTCTGGTTAAAGAAAAACAGGCAAATGTTAGATGTTGGATGCTTGCAATGAGAGGTATCTGAACAATAGATCAAATAAATAAATAAATAAATAAATAAATAAATAATAAACAATCTCCCCCAATGAATCAGGAAATTCATTTAAAAAAATTGCCTTCAGGTCATTCTAGACTCCTGGCAATTATGTGTACAAGTCCCTGAAATTTTCTTGGAAGTGGTACCTCACTGCTTTCTTCCTGGGGGTGGGAGAGTGACTGGTCCACGGTTACTCATTTCTAAAGGTGGAACCAGAACTCACAATCTCCTTTAAAAAAAAAAAAGAATCTTAATCGACTGCCAGCTTTTGGAAGAGCCACCAGCCAAGAATTAAGCTTGATGTGACCTGACCTTGGATCAAACTGCCTCAATTTGCAAGAACATATGACATGTTACGTGTCAAAGACCACATGGCTCAAGCAGCTTGAGGCAAGAGATAGAAAAGACACCTTGCCCCCATCAAAAAAAGGAAGAAGGCAGTAGCGTGTAATAAAACAAGACTGTGCAACTTCAGTTGTCTCTTTTCTGCCACCCCGGGTGGAACACTAGGCTCACACTGTAAAAATGGGTGAGATCTGGGCTTATTTGACAGAGGATTTCAGAAGCTTTAAGAGGGAAGGAAAGAATATGTCAAACGTACGTCAGGCTTAATTGAACCTATGTTGTTCTTTAATCTTAATTTTTAAAAGTGGGAGGGGAAAACAAATAACCCCTTCCCACTAGGATTCAAGGCCATTGGAAGCTGGCAGCTGTGACAGTCCAGGCCACATTTCTTTGCCTTGAAGTTTCGCAGCCTTCAAACAGTTCCTGTTTTTAGAAAGCAGCAAATGCAGTCCAGATGATTCCCACAGCAGGGCTCGCAGAACACGAGCTCCGGCTGCGTTTGCCAGAAACATAACACAGGGGGAGACTTGGTGTTAAGAAACCATCCATCTCCTCTTATTTACTGGTACTTCACTTGGAGCACCCTGCAATGCTCCTCTCCCAACCCCCCACAATATCCTCCAATGTGTTCTGAGCACTTACACGGCGTGTGAATGTTTTGCCACACTTGGAGCAGACGAAGGCGGCTGGGACGAAGTTGGGATCGTGGTAGCGCTTGAAGTGCATGTCAAGCAGCTGCTTCTGCCGGAAGGTTTTGTCGCAATGGCTGCAGGCATAAGGCTTTTCTCCAGTGTGGGTTCGCTTGTGCATGATCATGTGCCGTTCCTGGAAGGAGTCAAGAGGGCAGGAGATCAAAAGGGAGCAAGGGCCCACAGACAGCCTGAAGGAGGTAAATGAAAACCAATTGGCGTTTCCTCGAAGGGCCCCCATCCTTACCTGTCGGCATGCATAGTCGCATTGGTCACATTTGAAGCGCTTCTCATTTTTGTGAGACTTCTGGTGCTGGATGAGTGCGTATCGCTCGTGGAACACAGCGTCACAGTAGCGACACTTCTTGCCCTGCTCAATGTAGCAATGCTGCTTCCGCAAATGGACCCCTGGAAAGAGACATGGAACCTTTTAAACTTTACATCTCATGGGGAAGAGCCTGAGGGATGTGAACATCTTCCCTCCAGCTGATTTTTATATTTAATGGAGCCACCAAGGTTCCTGCCTGACCATGTTAATTTAAAGCAAGTAAAAATGCCAGGATCTAGCGCAGTGATGGCAAACCTTTTTTTTCTTCAGGTGCCAAAAAAGCGTGTGCGTGTGCTATTGCACAGGCCCAAATGCCCACACCCATAATTCAATGCCTGGGAAGGGCGAAAACAGCTTCCCTGCCCCCCGGAGGCCGGAAACAGCCAGTTTCCCAACTTCTGGTGGGCCCAGTAGGCTCATGTTTTGCCCTCCTCCCTGGAGCCAAGGGAGGGTTAAAAACGCTCTACCCCATCCCCCTGGAAGCCAAAAATGTCCTCCCAGATCCTCTATGCGAGCCAAAAATCAGCTGGGCAGCACATACATGCACACTGGAGCTGAGCTAGGACAACGACTCATGTGCCAGCAGATACGGCTCCGCGTGTCACCTGTGGTGGGTATAGGTTCGCCATCACTGATCTAGTGGGTCTAGTGGTTAAAGCCCCAGGTTTGAAACCGTGAGACCCTGAGCTCCGATCCCACTTTAGGCACGAAAAGCTGGAGTGGTGAATTTGGAACAATCTCCCTCTCATTTTTTCGCAGAAACCCCAACTCCCGTAACACTCACCTAAGTCGCTCTTTCGTGCAATCACTGTGTCACAGTGGGGGCAGTGGAACTTGGCCACGTTTTCCGTGTGCTTCTGCAGGATGTGCATCTTCATGGTCCCGCTCTGGGTGAAGCGAGCGTGGCAAATGTAACACTCGTAGGGCTTCTCGCCTTTGGGGACCAGGAGGAAGAAATGGTTAGCTCAAGAGGCCGATATGGGGAAGGCGTTGTGGATTAAAGGATAAAGAATGCAAACTTGGATATATGGTTTAATCTGTTTGTTATATAAGGCAAAATCAAAACTTGGTTTTATTTGTTTGTTTATTTATTGGATTAGAAACATAGAAACATAGAAGTCTGACGGCAGAGAAAGACCTCATGGTCCATCGAGTCTTCGGAGAGGGGCGGCATACAAATCTAATAAATTATTATTATTATTATTATCTAGTCTGCCCTTATACTATTTTCTGTATTTTATCTTAGGATGGATATATGTTTATCCCAGGCATGTTTAAATTCAGTAACTGAGGATTTATCTACCACGTCTGCTGGAAGTTTGTTCCAAGGATCTACTACTCTTTCAGTCAAATAATATTTTCTCATGTTGCTTTTGATCTTTCCCCCAACTAACCTTAGATTGTGTCTCCTTGTTCTTGTGTTCACTTTCCTATTAAAAACACTTCCCTCCTGGACCTTATTTAACTCTTTAATATATTTAAATGTTTCGATCATGTCCCCCCTTTTCCTTCTGCTCTCCAGACTATACAGATTGAGTTCATTAAGTCTTTCCTGATACGTTTTATGCTTAAGACCTTCCACCATTCTTGTAGCCCATCTTTGGACCCGTTCAATTTTGTCAATATCTTTTTGTAGGTGAGGTTCATATGCCGCCCCTCTCAGAGGACTCATATGAAAAACCACATATACAGTGTTCCCTTGATTTTCACGGGTTCGAACTTTGCAAATAGCTTATACCACGTTTTTTCAAAAAATATTAATTAAAAAATACTTCATGGGTTTTTTCTATGCCACGGTTTTTCCCGCCCGATGATGTCATACATAATTGCCAAACTAATAATTTTTGCAAAAAAATAACAAAAAATAATAATTAGTTAATAAATAATTATGTTTATAAATATCAGGATTACTAAGTGTCTTATTCAATGGTGAATACCAGTAATAATGGTGAGTAAATTGTTGTTAAGGGAATGGGAAATGGTAATTTAGGGGTTTAAAGTGTTAAGGGATGGCTTGTGATACTGTCCATAGCCAAAAATGGTGTATTTACTTCTGCATCTCTACTTCGCGGAAATTCGACTTTTGCGGGTGGTCTTGGAACGCATCCCCCGTGAAAATCGAGGGAACACTGTACACTGTTTGTTTGTAGTTTCCTGCTCAATTCTCCTTTTTAGATGCTCTTGTATTTATTTCAGCAGTTATAGCTTTTCTCCATTTGCTCACTCTGGAGGAATATCTACATCCATAGTATACTATCAGAATCAGTAAGCTGAATTAGGATATGTAAAAATTCCTAACCCCTGAGTGCTAACATTGCACAGCATGCAAACTTAAAAAACCAAAAACAAACCCACCCACCCCCCAATTATTTTCTTTTCCAATTGAGAAAGGCTGAGTTAAGAGACCTGGGCAGAGCACAAATTAGGGATGAAATAGAAAGCCATAAAAATGCCAATGGTTAGCTCAAGAGGCCCAAACCATGCTTGTTTCACACATCATACTATATCTTAATTATGATCAAGTAAAAAACATTATTTCAAACTCTCTTTAACTGACCAAAACAAACTGTAGGTATTGTTAACAAATACGAGCTTACTAGTTAAGCAAACAAAGGAAAGAAAAGCAATTGTTTTAATCTGTTGTGAAAACAGTCTCAAAATTTAATTAAACTGTAAAACCTTTCCAATTATATAGAATAAATGTTGTACAGTGATCCCCCGAGTTTCGCGATCTCGATCTTTGCGAAACGCTATATCACGATTTTTCCACCCGATGACGTCACTCCCTTCCTTTCTCATCTTTCTTTCTCTCTCTCTTTCTCTATCTTGCTTCTTCCTCTCTCACACTCTCTTCCTCCCTCTCTCATCTCTTTCTTTCCTTCTCTCTCTTTCTCTCTCTCTCCCCCTCTTGCTCTCGAGCGGCAAGTGAGCAGCCGGGCGGGCGGGTGAACGGGCAAGCGAAGCGGCCGGGCGGGCGGGTGAACGGGCAAGCGATCTTGGGGTTTCCCCTTTGCCTGGGCGGCGGGAAGACCCAGGGAAGGTTCCTTCGGCCGCCCAACAGCTGATCTGCAGCCGAAGGAACCTTCCCTGGGTCTTCCCCGCCGCCCACACGCAAACTCCACCATCTGCGCATGTGCGGCCATGGAAAAAGGGGCGCACATGCGCAGATGGTGTTTTTACTTCCGCACCACATCCCGAAAAATCGATTATCGCGAGGGGTCTTGGAACGGAACCCTCGCGATAATCGGGGGATCACTGTATTAACTGCTATGAGAGAACCTGTTTTCAGTGCTTGCAACGTGTGCTTTACAAAGGTTTGAAATATCAGGAACAAGCATGAAACCAGGCTGGAAAGGCTTCCTCGTTTACCATCGCAGATTTTAACTAAACTCTCTGAAATCTTAAAATGAATGCCGTCCCTTGTAGGATGATCAAGAAATCATACACAAGCTAGAGAAAGGGCATTAAAGCACACACACTCGGTGCCATTTTTAACAAAAGCGTCACCCATACCAGAATGAGTCCTCATGTGCCTCTTCAGCTTGTAAGTGTCTCTGCTGGCGTAGCTGCACAAGCTGCATTGGAATGGCCGTTCCCCGGTGTGAGAACGAATGTGGCGTTTCAACTTGCTAACCTGAAACCCAAGAATATCAAAGAGAGGTTAGCAATGCGCAGATTAACTACAGCTAAGATTTTTTTTTAAAAAAAAATCTATGGGCTTTTGGAAGGATAGAATGAAAAGGCCTTTCAATAGGGAAAAACAAATGCAGGCTTAACTTGTTAAGATCGTTGTTAAGTCAAATGTTGACTTAACAAACAGTTGATTTAGTGACTGTACAAAGTTACAACAGTGGCGAAAAAAGTGACGTCGTGACCGTTTTCCACACTTGTGAACTTTTCTACGTAAGAACCAGATGTTCAAGATTTTTTTGCCTCTTCTCAAGAACCATTTTCCACTTACAAACCCGAGCCTTCGAAACTGTAACCAGAAAAGGTGGGGAGAAGCCTCCGTGGGGTCTCTCTAGGAATCTCCTGGGAGGAAACAGGGCCAGAAAAGGTGGGGAGAAGCCTCCGTGGGGCCTCTCTAGGAATCTCCTGGGAGGAAACAGGGCCGGAAAAGATGGGGAGAAGCCTCCGTGGGGTCTGTCTAGGAATCTCCTGGGAGGAAACAGGGCCGGAAAAGACGGGGAGAAGCCTCCGTGGGGTCTGTCTAGGAATCTCCTGAGAGGAAACAGGGCCAGAAAGGGTGGGGAGAAGCCTCTGTGGGGCCTCTCTTTGAATCTCCTGGGAGAAAACAGGGCCTCCACACTCCCTGTGGTTTCCCAATTGCATGCATTATTTGCTTTTCCATTGATTCCTATGGGAAAAATTGCTTCTTCTTACAAACTCTTCTACTTAAGAACCTGGTCATGGAATGAATTAAGTTTGTAAGTAGAGGTATATCTGCTGCATTTCTCCTGTTCAATACATTTTCCTGAAACTACAGTAATGTAAAAATGTAGGTAGTCCTCAACTTATGAGCACAATTGAGCCCAAAAATTCTGTTCCTCTCCAGACATCGGTTAAATGAGCTTTGCCCCATTTTATGTTCTGAAAACACTGCAGTTAAGTTACTAACATGGTTGTTAAGTGATTCTGGTGTGCACACTGACTGTATCAGGAGGTTGCAAAAAGGAATCATGCCATCCCAGGACTCTGCAACGGTCATAAATATAAGTCAGTTGCCAAACGTCTCTTTTGATCACATGACCATGCAGATGTGGCATAAGTCATAAATGTGCAAAATGGTGATAAGTCACTTTCCCCAAACTTTTTTGAAAGGTCACTAAATGAACTGTTGTAAGTCAGGGACTGCCTGCAGTTGTCCAGGAAGTTGCTTAATAAAGATGATCTGCCTTGAGTGCAAGAATGCAAAGAGTAAGCCAAAATAATAAATATTAACAAGAATCTGTAACTAATCTGAGACAGTTCAGCCTTGACTTTGTAAATAATTGAGCAAAATCTAATTCTTTGAGATCTCATGTGCCAGAAACTCAAGCTTTGGATGTGGCAAAATTATAATCCTTAAAATGGTCCAGGTGACACTGAACTTAAACTTAAAGGTAGATCTGCAACGAATTTATACACAGAAAGAGGCAGCATTGAAGTTCCACTTTACATTAGCCACAATGTCCCTGAATGATGGACCTACCTGAACACTTTAAGATCCAGAAACGTTAACTATGAAAGCAACTCTTTCAGAGCTCCAAGCAAAATACTGAATGGGAAAATTGGTGTAGATCAGAGGTCTTCAAACTTGGCAACTTTGGCAGCTATGCTGGCTGGATAATTCTGAGAGTTGAAGTCCACAAGTCTTAAAAGTTGCCAACTTTGGGGACTCCTGGTGTAGCTATTATAGAATAGCAACAATACAAAACTAGACATGAAACGCACCTCCACACTGGCATAGTCACACATGGAACACTTGAATGGCTTCTCATGGGTATGTTTATAGCGGCGATGTCGAACCAATTCTCCGCTTGTCACGAAGGCCATGTCGCAGTCTGGGCACTTGTGAGGACGAGTACCTGATGGATTACGGAGATGGGAGAAAATTCAAACAGGCAATGGCTTCATTTGACCGATACCACAAAAAACATGCAAGTCTCAATTGTGCTATTTTATTTTTAAAAAGGAGATCGCTTCATACTGTATGTAATACTTGTGTTCTGATTACATATAAAGTATTTTTAAGACTGCGGTCTGCAACCTTTCCAGCTCCACAGGCTAGTGGTGGCAGGAGGAAGGGATGGTTTCGCACACATGTGCCATTTTCACAAATGCAGCTTCACATGTACATGTGCACTCGTCCACCACTTCCGTGGCCTGGTTCCAAATGGGCTTCGGCCCACCACCACAGACTGGGGATTGGGAACCCTGTTTTAAGAGGTAGGAACTAACAAGTTACAAGGTGTCCAGGGGGAAAGCATTTTGAAATTCCCTGACATTTCCCTGTAACTTGCGATCTGGCGATCTAGTTAAGGCACGGTCGTAGATGACGTCATACCAAACGGCTAATCCATGGAGAAATATCGGTAGCTAAGGAAGCAACTTGTTGCCAGTTATTCTCATTTTTGCTTGACTCTGCCAGGCAGTGCGATCCGTTTTTAAAAAAAAATGATTTTCCCGACTTTTAAACATTTTAATAGTTTGTTTTTTCCCCATGATTTATTCTGTTTTTTTCACAAATTCCCTGACAATTCCCGAACCGCCGATTTAGCTGATAATTCAAATTTCTCTGTTTTCCAGGTTTGCTGGATACCTTGAAGTTATTTATATATAAGTCAAGATAATATTCTCTTACTATGCTATGTAACTGGTACTCAATTTATGTGCTATACATTTCTGATGCACCAGAAATGCACATATATTCACAGCAGGGCTCGATCAAACTTTCCATTTGCACCTCCCAAATCAGCAGTTACTCCAAGGAGCCTATTAGAAAACGGCATGACAGCATCTCCTTCAGTGGTACCTGTGTGAGTGTTGAGGTGATTTCTCAGCAGTGTGACTGTCCGGAAGGCTCTGCCGCAAAGATGGCACTTGTGCGGCCTCTCGTCCGTGTGGCTTTTCATGTGACGGTCCAGGTTCGAACGCCGGGGGCAGGTGTAGCTGCACAGTTCACACTGGAATGTCTTCTTCACCCCTATTCAGAAAAGGACGTTCAGTGCTCTGAGGCAGAACCTGCTGCCTCCCATTCTCCCTCCCAATTTCCATCCCTAAGACAATATGCCCAATTAAAAGGATAAATGTGCTGCGCATCTGAGGGAACCGAGAGAAAACTTTGGTCGTTATCAAGGACAGTAACTTGATTTGTATCCTGTCTTTCTGTCTAATGGGCAGAACGCAGAGGATCAGCTACATTAACTAAGCTATAAAACACAACAGAAATCACTTGGGGGAGCAATCCTGTCTTTGCTGAAGGGAAACGGCATCTGGCCCGTTAGTTATTGTGAAATCTATCCACCTGAATGTGAAATTCGGTTATTTACTTATTTAATTGACATTTATGCTGCCCCTCTCCGAGGACTCAGGGCAGGTTACAACATATAACAGAACAATATAATGTCCTAAACCCAATTCATTTTAATTAATAATCTAAAAACACAAACTCCATAAAAGACATTCATTCCCATTCAATCGACTTACTCACAACACATTCGTAGGCCAGGGGGCTAGAGTCTAGTGGCCCCAAGCCTGATGGCATGATTCTTGAGACTCTTGTGGAAAATGAGGAGGGTGGGGACAGTGAAAATCTCTGGGGGGGAGCTGATTCCAGAGGACCGAGGCCTCCACAGAGAAGGCTCTTCCCCAGGCCCTGCCAAACAACACTGTCTACTTGACTGGACCTGGAGAAGGCCAACTCTGTGGAATCTACCAGATCACTGGGGCTCGTGTGGCAGGAGGCGGTCCGGTAGGTTATGTGAAAACATGTGCTGAAAACCATACCTTTCAAGGAAGACCTAGGCCACAATTAAGTCATCATCAAGACTAGTCTTTCTGAACCCGTTTTTTAAATCAATTGAACCTCTACCCTGGATATATTCAAGAGCTGTGGGATAATTAATATGCAGCACAAATCGTGAAGGCCTATCCACCCAGCCTCCAGGTTGAACTGCACAGTATACCTTTCTTTTTAATTTTTGTTGGCTTGGGGGGCTTCATGTTGCCCACCACTTTCTCGGCGTTGACGTCCGAAAGCAAGCCTTCCTGCTGCTCCTCTTCAAAATCGTACACCGAGACGTCCACGTCTTTCCCCTCCTCAGTGTAACGGAGTTTGCTTTTTTTGGTTTTCTTTGTCTTTTTGGTGGGGGGCTGATAGTCTGGGTCTTTCTGCCAGTTGGGGTCCTCCTGAGGCTGAAGTTCCCCCTGCTCCAGGGTCTCCACCTCGCCATTGGCCCCAACCTTTACTACCTGGAAGCCTTCTGGCAAAGGGAGCGTGTGGCAGATCATGGGCTCCCCCTCCTGGAGGCCACCCTTGGAGACCTCGTTTTCATAGGCCCCCTGAAGTTCTTCTACGGACGTGGTAGCAACAGGGACAGACACTGGGATGGGCACTTGTACAAGCTGGAGTTCGCCCAGGTTGATGGGCTGCTCTTCCATGTTCACAACCTGCAGGGTGATTATTTGGGTGTCGTCCACCGTGGCGTCAGCGTCTTGTGACACGGCGCCTTCTATGACCTCGGTCTTCATCTGAAGCAGCGTTGGATCAATCTGTTCCATCATGACCATCTGAACGCCGGCGTTAACCTCCTGTATTACCTCAGTCCCATCTGCTTGGTTGGGCGGCATCGGGCAAGGATCCTCTTCCTGCCCGCCTTCCCGGCGTCTTTGATAGGTCTTGCGATCTTTGCCTTTAATGAAAGTTTCAGACTCTTCCACAATGGTTTCAACGGCTTCTGCTTCCATGTCACCTTCCTGGTGGAGAAACAAAAGGAGAACACCTCACTTAAGCATTCACTTTTGGCACCCTGCATGAAATGATGGAGGAGATTCTCAGGACCTTTAAAAAGCAATTGGGTCGGATAAATGGGACAGATTGCAGCTGCTGAGAAAATGACAAGACTTCTTGTATTGTTAACCATTACCAAAATCACAGGCACCATTGAGCCCAGTGACTTAACTGCTAACCCCGTTGCTTTCTTGGGCAAAACTAGAAGAGGAATGAATGGGCTCTGGTAGAACAGCTTTACTTTATAACTCTCAATCTGAACGTGCCCAAATGTTTCTTGTGTCCTGTGCCTCTCGCAGTAAGAGAATCGAACCACTAGGGAGCAGTAATGCGACAGTATCTGCTTCGGAGCAGCACCTCCCTGCAGGATCCAGCTCTTCCTCCAATGAAAATTAGAAAAGCTACTAGAGAGTTTGTGGACAGGAACAGGGAAGTGATAAAGGACAGAAGGAAGAAACAAAACACGCTTCCCTCGTCCATGCCCACCGAAGCTATTCTTGGGTACAGAGAACAAGAATGGAGATCACTGAAATGTGTTTAAGATGCAGAAGGACAGGCTGTGCTGGGGGTGGAGTCAAGAGAGGAATCAGCCTGGAGTCCTTATGTTCTCATATGCAATCTAAACCCCAACTCCTTGAAATCCATTACAGTGATCCCCCGAGTTTCGTGATCTCGATCTTTGCGAAAGGCTATATCGCGATTTTTCCACCCGATGACGTCACTCCCTTCCTTTCTCATCTTTCTTTCTCTCTCTCTTTCTCTATCTTGCTTCTTCCTCTCTCACACTATCTTCCTCCCTCTCTCATCTCTTTCTTTCCTTCTCTCTCTTTCTCTATCTCTCCCCCTCTTGCTCTCGAGCGGCAAGCGAGCAGCCGGGCGGGCGGGCGAACGGGCAAGCGAAGCGGCCGGCCGGCCGGGTGAACGGGCAAGCGGTGAGCGATCTTGGGGTTTCCCCTTTGCCTGGGCGGCGGGGAAGACCTAGGGAAGGTTCCTTCGGCCGCCCAACAGCTGATCTGCTCCGCAGCGCGGCAGCAGCGAGGAGCCGAAGATGGGGTTTCCCCGTTGCCCAGGCAACGGGGAAACCCCATCTTCGGCTCCTCGCTGCTGCCGCGCTGCGGAGCAGATCAGCTGTTGGGCGGCCGAAGGAACATTCCCTAGGTCTTCCCCGCCGCCCACACGCAAACTCCACCATCTGCGCATGTGCGGCCATGGAAAAAGGGGCGCGCATGCGCAGATGGTGTTTTTACTTCCGCACCACTACATCCCGAAATATCGATTATTGCGAGGGGTCTTGGAACGGAACCCTCGCGATAATCGGGGGATCACTGTAACTCTTATCTAACATCAATTTAGAGTTGACCATTCATTGACTAGATTCTTGGGTATAGGCATGGGCAATAAATCAGTTTAATTGGAATTTAACTTGTGCTCCTGATTCTTCGTGCTTGACAAGAGCCCCAGAAATCAGAAATGTTAATATGCAGCTTCTGCACCAAGGGCACCAGACTATTTTCTTTGCAATCCAAGATTATGTTTTTTTTAAAAACCCACACAAACAACCCGTCCCTCCAATTCCTTACGCGTCTAGTTTTGGGAATTGCTTTGTTTTAAGAAAAGGGATGAATTAAGGAGAGGAGGAGGATGCCATTTTATTTCAATGTTCTGATTTTGGCATTGCTGAGGTGATGTCCAAAGGAAATTACCATATTTTTTGGAAAACAAGATGCACCTTTCCCTCCCTAAAAGTGGTTGAAAATTTGGGTGGGTCTTATATTCTGAATGCAGCTTTTTTGAAGCTCCCCCACCCATGAGGTGCTAATGAACTTCCCCCTTGTTTTCATTTGTACTCCCTCCCAAAAAAATTTTCCCAGCCCTAACGAGGTGCTAAGGATCTTGCAGGATTTTTTTCATTGCCTAATCCCTCTAAAGAAGTTTTCTTCCAGCCCTAAGTCTTTGCAGGCTTTTTTTCATTGCTACTCACTCAGAATAAGGTTTTTTTCAGCCCTAACCAGGGGATAAAATAATGTGCTGAAGCTAACCAGACTAAGGATGCTAGGCAGATTAATAGATCTATTGATGGCAGGTAGATCTTCCCCCCTATTTTCCTTGCCAAAAACTAAGGTGCGTCTTATACTCTGAAAAATATGGTAGGTAAAATTGGTATTGCAACATAGAATGTAATGTTCCTAAAGGTATTACAATAACTAAAATCCTAGATGTCTTTTACAAATGCAAGGAAACCGAAGTATTCAGGTTTGTGAAGAAGCTTGTTTGTTTTAGTAAATCCCTTTTACCATATAATAGCTGCTCACCATTGTGGTACATCAGTCACATAAAATTATCTTCGTTGTTTTCTTTTTCCCAAGATAATTTCTTATTCTGGTATGACTTGTTTGGCTACAGGCATTGTACCTTGGTCTGGTTATCTGCAAAGATGAAGCAAGGCTTAGAAAGACTGAATAGCAATACACTTTCAGCAAGAATAACTGACATTAAACATAGCAATAACTATTTAGATAGCTTTGAAAAGAGGATAAGATGATCAATGTAAACTATAATTAAGTATCTACCATGATAATATACTGAAAACCCTTTATTTCAAATAAATAGAATTCTAGATATCACTAAACAGAGGGAGATAATTGCATCCAGAATACCCAGGTCATTGTTTGGAAATACCAGCCTTGTTGAAGAAGATATATTTTCCTTACTTACCCCATAAAATCAGCCTATTATTCCTGCAGTTTTTGTTTTCAGCTGAAACCTGGAAAAACAAAAACATTTCAGGATTTATTTCTGCCAAACCAATCAACGGAGGATACATTATTTATTCCATCCAAACAAAATGCATTTCCCAAATGAAACATGTGCTCTTTTTGGTTTAATCCAAAGCTGGTCAATAAAAAAACATAGTACTTCTAGCACTTTGTATAAGGATGGAGGTGCATGATGTAAAGATAGGAATACCACCCAGCCAATTCATTTCCCCATTATTCTTCAGCAGCCACACATACTGTTTTTTATAAGGAGAATGAGCTGAATTAAGTGGTATGTTGTTAGAGTAAAAGACAAAGCTAACAATGTTCCTTTAAGTTGAAACCGAAACCAGAAGATCCAGAGGGAGAACTTGCCTGAAGGCGAACCATTTAAACCAGGGGTCTCCAACCTTGACAGCTTTAAGCCTGGTGGACTTCAACTCCCAGAATTCTAGCAGTCTGCCAGGCTTAAAGTTGACAAGGTTGGGAGACCCCTGGTTTAAACTATGGTACTCTCAAGGCTCCCTGTCTTGGATTGGTAGGAAAGGCACAAGGCTAAGCAGAGGCAGCAGCCACTGAAGGACTGTGATATTAAAGGCTTAAATAGCAAAGGTCCTTAAAGAGGACAATGGTAGACTATGGTTGGTATGGGTGACCTACTGAAGAGAACCTAGTGGCGACTGAAGAGGCCACAGTGCCACTACTAAAATGGGCCAAGTGACTACCAACTTCAAGATCTTGTCCATTATTATAAACAAATAAAGAATGGGATCCAGTTGTACAGGTTCTCCTTGACTTACAACAGTTCATTTAGTAACTGTCCAAAGTTATAACAATGCTGAAAAAAGTGACTTATTACTGTTTTCCATACCTCTGACCATTGCAGCATCCCCGTGGTCATGTGATCAAAATTCAGACATTTGACTGCTGACTCATACTTATGCTGGAGTCACATGACAATCTTTTGTGAACTTTTGACAAACAAAGCCAACGGAGGATCCAGAATCACTTAACAACGATATTACCAATAACTGTGGGGATTCACTTAACAACTGTGGCAAGAAAAGTCGTAAAATGGGGCAAAACTGACTTCACGAACTTCTAACTTAGCAACACAAATTTTGGGCTCAATTGTGGTTGTAAGTCGAGGACTACCTGTCATTTGCTCTGTGTCTTTGGGCTTGACACAGCTTGGTTTTTCTACTGTAAGAATTTATTTATCGATCTGTTCCAACTCTACCATCCAAACAGTACAAGTTGCCTGTGTTTCAGAGCAGTTATTTATATGTATTAAAAAGCTCATTTACTATCACAATATAAAATAATATATTGATTTTTAAATTTATATATATATAAATCTAATTTTCTGTCTGAATATTTGTACAGTAAATTCCTAAAATATTATTTTATGGCTCAAAGTAATTCAGAGTATTTCAATTAATCGATTCATCAAGTCCTGTCAGAAACACTCAGGGCACATTCAGTCTTTTGCATAGCTACTAACTGAAAAGCCAACACAATTATGTTAGAGGTACAGATTGATACTAGATAAATCCAGACATTGAATGTAAGACTAGATAAGTATCTGATTCCATGGCAAAGTGAGTGCAGTTAACCAACTGACGGGAGAGCTCTACACAAAACCCAGGAGATTATTTCCAAAGTGTAACAGTTTGTAATACTGAATCATATTTCACAATATGCTATGAACCATTCAGCAAAACGTAGTAAAGAATAAGCCTTCTCTAAAATCAATGAAACTGCAATGCAGGTTAAAATTCTATTTGTTACAATAATATAGAAGTCATGTAATACTTGCTAGATTGATTCAATTAGTTCCAAACTTTAACTAAGCCCTAACCTTTTGTTCTTGTGGGTTTTTAAAAATTCTTTATTGAAAGGATAGGATACAGAATATAAGCAAAGTACCAAGATACATAACCACGACAAAATTAAAGCGAACAATAGATAAAAATAATAAAAAGGAAAAGAAAAGCAAACAGAACAAATCTACATTCTATATATTAAACTACAGTCTGTTTTACAAAATATACAATATAATAGCATTGTCAAATACACTCAATACTATATTAACAGTATACAAAAATTATAATATCATAACATGTATGCAAAAGAACCTATTGATTTATGCTCTGATTAAGTTATAGATTTCCAAAACTCAATCTTTAATATTTGTTATACAATCACTTCTAAATTCTCAATATTGTTTTTCCAATGCTAAACCCATCATGTAACTCAGATTATAACTCAGATATAATATTTATATAATATTATATAATATTACTTGGTAACATAATTCAACATTATATATTTAACAATTCAAGATTTTCTGCATAAATCATATACATTATTGAACTTCTGATAAAGATACATTGTGGATTTAACTTTTAATCATTTAACTTTTTTGTATAATGCAGTATTAGGCTGAAGAGTACAGAATGGTAATTTAAGAATCATATGATGTTCATGATAGCTAAAGGATTAAAATGAAAAAGAAGCCAAGTGTAAAAAAGAACAATTAATTTGGTTCTTTGGCAATGAAGTGCACTTGAGGAAATAGACTGAAGAAATGGATAAAACCTGAGAACTGTGTTTTTAAAATACAAATAACTAAGCTATCTGATGAAAAGACCATATTATCTAAAGGTAATTATTTAAAATTATATTTTGGAAACTTTTAATTTGTTTTCTATGTCAAAAGCAGAATTTTAACCCTAGGGGTAAAATAGCAATTGTTCCCAGCTGTCAAAACCCTGTTGAAGGTGCTGCTTTAATGAATATCCAATCTATGAATCCTTACTTTCATGTGCAACCTCAACAACTCTAATAACTTCCATCCATCCTGATACTTATTCTAGCCTTTTCATTCATTAACATGCAATCGTATGTTTAATCCACAGTGTATCTCATTTTGTCTTTGGTTTGAATACTATTTATGCTATTCAGCTCACATACTGACTTTTTTCATTCCAATTCAGAGTATTCTATGCTATGGTTATTATCACACAAATCCTCAGATAATGATCTCTTCCACCCACCATGACTTGGCTTAATTCAGGTTTTCTAATACATTTTAGTAACATAAGGTACAGATTAGGTCATTAATCTCAGTCACTTCTTCAGTACATGCAAGTGTTGTACTAAAGCCTATGGGATTGGGCAACATATAAATCAATTAAATTAAATTTAGTGGTAATGGTAAATATAGCAATGCTCGGTTTTGGCAAATATTGACTAGTGTGCACAAAAGCAACCAAAGGCCAATTTTGCCCTAAATTTATTAACAGAATTTTATGCAGGATGGGATTTCTACTATCTAATCTAGAAATTATCTTGTAGACCAATATAGCCTGATTCCCTCAATGGAGAGAGATATTTGCCCTCATGCTGAAAGATACTAAATTCATGCTACATCAACTTACAACCTAAAAAATTCAAGGTAGCATTGTTTTTGTAATTCTAAATCAGATGCCTGTTGAAACTGGAAAGAACCGCTTTTAAACATGGAGGAACACCTTTGCCTGTTTAAAGCAAGCTTGTGATGCAACCCAAGATTTTATCAGGGGCAATTACCCTCCATCCTTCTTCTGAGGTTTCTATTTTCCCCATAAGCAACTGGTTGACATTTGAGAAAACAAGCCTTAAAGAGACCTTTGGTCTGATCCTGCCCAGCTTCTCCTATTTATTACAAAAGGCTCTGGGCTATCATCTCTGATCTTGCCTAATTTGAGGAAGAGAGTCAGCAGGCCCACCAGCTTTCCACCACCACCAGCTGCTCTGTGGAGCATCAGCTTCCTTCCTCCCCAACTGTCAAACCTTCCAACCCAAAAAGCAAGGCAGCCAAAAACAGAGCATAAAATAAATAAGATAAAATAAAATAGAGATCAAACCCTGCCCTACAATCAGAAAGGGAAGGGGTGTGTGGAGGGGGGGGGGAGCCATGCAGATTTCAAGGCTTGCCAGCATTAAACCCCAGGAACATATGGCACGAAGATGGGCAGAGAGAAAAAAAACAAAAAACCCGCAGCAGCCTGTGCCTGGCCTCTATTTCCCGGCTGCCTGAAATGCAGATACCAATCGGGGAAATGCAAAACCGAAATAGATCTGAACCGGGAAAGGCACGTCCAATGGATCCGAATTGAAGAAAAGGCAGAACCAATATAGTTCGGAATGGAGAGGCACATCCAGTGGATCCGAATCGGGCAAATTCAGATCCAGTGGATCCAAACTGAGGAAAGGCAGAACCAATTAAGGTTGAGGCACATTCAGTAGATCCAAATCGGGCAAATGCAGAGCCAGTGGATCCGAATTGAGGAAATTCAGATCCAGTGGCTCCGAATGAGCCAAATGCAGAGCCAGGGGATCCGAATGGAGAAAAGGCAGAACCAATCGAAGAAAAACACATCCAGTGGATCCGAATCGGGGGCAAATGCAGATTCAAACCAGGCAAATGCAGACCCAAAGGATCCGAATCGAGGAAATGCAGATCCAATCGATCCGAATCGAACGGGGGGACGGGGAAAAGCCAGAGCTACCAATGGGCCCAGAAAGGAGAAGATCCGGGATTTCATTTGGATGGGTGGGTGTGAGGAACACGAAGGAAGGAGAGTCCTCCCCCCCCCCGGGGCCCCTCCGCTGCCCATTCTCCCCTTGCGGAGTCGCAGGGCGAGAGAGGCCGGTGGGGGGGGGGGGGAGAGAGGGAAAGAAAAAGGCGAGCCGGGGGCTGCGGGGCGAGCTCGGGCGTCCCCGCCTGGCGCTCGCCCGCTCCTGCATGGCGCTGCAGGCTCAGCCTGCCTTGCAAGAGGGAGCTCGAGTCCCGCTCTTTGAGCTGCTCGCAGGCGCCTCTCACTCCGCAACGCGCACAGCGAGGAGGCGGCCGGCGGGAGCGGGCGGGCAGGGACGGACGGACGGGCCGAGCGGACCAGGCGACCCGCAGGACGGACACGGTCAGCCGGGAAGGGAGGAGGAAGAGAAGGCGGCGATGGCTGCGGCGGAGAAAGAAAGACCGGTTGGGCGAGGGGAGGAAAAGGCGAAGGCGGCGGAAGCGGGAACCGGGAAGCCGCGGAGGCCTCCGGGGAGCCGGGAGGGCGGTGCTGCTGAGGCGGGGGTGACGGGGAGAGGCCGAGGCGGCGGGGGAGGCCGTTGCCGTAATGGCGGCCAAATCCTCAAAGCGTGAGGAGAAAGATTGGGGGGGGAGGGGGTAAAGCGGCTTTGGCGCTTTCCTCAGGGCGGCCCGACGTCGCCTCAGCGCGGCCTCGGGGCTCTCTTGGCGCCGTGTGGGCGTCCGAGGGCCTCACAGGGCGTCGTTTGGCCAGGCGCGGCCTGGTTCCGGCGTCGAAGCGCTGCGCGGTGGGGCCGATGGGCGGCAGTACCAGGGCCGGCATGAGGGCGCTGGGGACGGTAGAGGGAGACAAAGCCCCGCTCCCCATCCTCGGCGGCGGCGCCGCCGCGGCGGCTCCTAAGCCCGAGCCCCATCGTGACACCTAGAGGCCGGAGAAAGCGACTGCAAAAAAACCCCCCGCGCCGCTTACCTGCCCCGCCAGAGGCGCCTCCAGGCCTCCCTTGCTGCCCCCGGGCCCCGCCCCGGTCGGGGCTCCCGCCAAAGCGCCCCTCTTGCCGTTGCCCCCACCGCTAGCGGCCACCGCCAGCGCCCAGCACCAGCTCGCGGTTTAATCGCTCCACAGTTCGCCTCAGACACAAAATGGCGGACGGAGCGCCGAGTGCGCCTGCGCGGAGCCCCGGCGGCCGCGGCAAGCCGGACCCGATCGAAGGGAGGAGGGAGCGGGAGAAGCGGGCCGCGCGCGGGGCACCATGGGAGAAAACGCTGGGCGCTAACTTTAAATGCCGGCGGGCCGGGCGCGCGGGCAGGCACCGTGACGTCACGCCCCCTTCCCGCCGCGCGGGCTGGGGAGGGTGGCGGTGAGGCGGGGTGGTCCGTGTCCCGGAGCTCTCTGACCGGACGTCTCTGTTTGACTTGTCCGCCTTTACTGGGTCGGGTCTGCGGGCCAAGAAGGGCACCGCGCCCTCCCGAGATGGGTGTCGACCGAGGCGGAGCGGTTTGGGCGGGAAGAGGCTGAGGCGAAACAAACGGCAGCTCGGAAACTTGGGTGGGCGGGGAGAGGAATCTTTTCCCTCTTCGCGCAGAGTCGCGTCGCCCTCTGGCGCCCCCTGCAGGCGGTGCTTTCAAGCTGGCTAAATGTGGGAGGGAGAGAGATTGAGCTTGACACACTCTGGGTTAGCAGGAGGAAGCATGTATGCATCAACATGCCCATGTTTCTCCAGCACTGGCTGCCAATTGGCTTTAGTGTTGGTTATGACCAGCGGTGGGCTATGAGCCGGAACGCTAAACTGCGCTCGCCACCGCAACTCCTAAATTCTTGTGGGACCAGCACGATTTTGCTGCTGCACCCATGGAAGTAGCAAAATCGCACATGGAGTTGCAGGTAAGCCTCACCTGCAGAGAGCCGGTAGAGGATGTTTTCGCCCTCCCTAGGCATTGAATTATAGGTGTGGGCACTCACGCATGCGCGATAGCGCACACGTGCTTTTGGGACCCAGGTTCGCTATCACTGGTACAGCTCATCCGCCACAGGCCTGCCGGGAGCCTGCAAGGGTCATCAGTTGCTAAATATCTGAATTTTGATCACGCAATCATTGGGAAGCTGCAGTGGTTGCAAGTGTGAAAAATGGTCATAAGTTACTGTTCAGTCCTGTTGTCACTTTGAACAGTCACTAAATAAACTGTTATAAGTCGAGGACTACCTGTAGGTGCGCCACTGCAAACTTTGGCAGACAAGCGTAACAGAGTGCCCACAGCTGGGCCAATGGAAAGACTTTCAGGTATTCAAAATCTGAGAATATAGTGGCTCACCGACATAGTTCCCTCTAAGCTGAGCAGTGAGCAATCGCTCACTTAAAAATCATCATCAACTCAGAGTTTTCCAAACCTGCCCAGAAGCCGAGAGGGAAAGAGTGAGAGGGAAGGAGAGAGAGAGGAAGAGAGAGAAACAGATAGAAAAAAGAGAGGAAGGAAAAGAGAAAGAAAAAGAATGGGAGTAAGGAAGAGAGAAAGAAAATCAAAATCTAGTTTGAAACTAGCTCAACTATTTAAGTGGCATTTTGATATTGATAGAGTTGCCCTATTATGAGCTCACTGTTATAGACACACAGTACAGTATTTTATTTTGAAATTCTCTGAGGCAAAACAGGGTGGGTTTTTTATTTGTTTGTTTATTTATTTATTTATTATTTCTGTGCCGCCCAGTCCCGAAGGGACTGCCGCTCAGACACTATACTTTTCCGCCCACCCCCCCAAAAAAATTAGAGGGAACACTGCTCACCGATGCCAGAATGGGTCTTAATTGCAGAATATCATAAGATGATATAGATGGGCATTGCGGCTAAAAGTTGCTGTCCAGAGTCATGCATATTTTGCCAGAGGCATAATACAGTAGCAAGAAACACGATCAACTGGTTGGAGGCCTTTCAAAAGAGAGTTATTACTTTCCTTGAAATTTCCAAGGACAGTACAGTATGTCCTCAATGGGTAGATTTCACATATCCCATTAATCCATAGGAGTTAATCATGTGCTGCTTTCAGAACAGGAAGTGATTGGAGATTGGAAGAGGCTAAGATCAGTGGTGGCTTGCTACCAGTTTACCCCAGGTCAGTAGCGGGGTGCTCCACCCACCTGCCTGGACCTCATTGAGGATGATCTGCGCAGAAGCACGGTGCGCATTCACAGATCTGAACCGGCAAAACGACTACTGGCTAAGATCTCTCTATCTATATATCTGCACCAATGAAAAGCTGTGGCAAGGGGGGCGTTTGCCCAGGTTCGCCTGGTGCACCAGTTGCGGCCCTATCTGGACCGGAACTCACTGCTCACAGTCACTCATGCCCTCATCACCTCGAGGTTCGACTACTGTAATGCTCTCTACATGGGGCTACCTCTGAAGAGTGTTCGGAAACTTCAGATTGTGCAGAATGCGAGAGCAATCATGGGCTTCCCCAGGTATGCCCATGTTACACCAACACTCCGCAGTCTGCATTGGTTGCTGATCACTTTCTGGTCACAATTCAAAGTGTTGGTTATGACCTATGAAGCCCTTCATGGCATCAGACCAGAATATCTCCGGGACTGCCTTCTTTCGCACGAATCCCAGCGACCGGTTAGGTCCCACAGAGTTGGCCTTCTCCAGGTCCCATCGATGAAACAATGTCGTCTGGCGGGACCCAGGGGAAGAGCCTTCTCTGTGGCGGCCCCGGCCCTCTGGATCAACTCCCCCTGGAGATTAGGACTGCCCCCACCCTCCTTGCCTTTCGCAAACTCCTCAAAACCCACCTCTGCCGTCAGGCATGGGGAAATTGATTCCCCTGGGCCGTTTCCACTTTATGTATGGTCTCCATGAGATGTATGATTGTTTCTATGTTAAGGGTTTTAAACTGTTTTTTAAATATTGGATTTGTACTCTTTTTTCTTGTTGTGAGCTGCTCCGAGTCCTCGGAGAGGGGCGGCATACAAATCTAATAAATAATAATAATAATAATAATAATAATTTCATTTGAAAAAGACCTGCCTTCCAATCATGTAGGAAATATACATCAACTGCCTGTGCCCGCTGTTATCATTTCTTAACCACTGAAAAGGTAAAAAAAAACAAAACTCAAAGTCAGTTCTTGGTAACCTCATAGATGCATCCATGTGGATTTCTTGTGGCAACATTACAGAAGGGGTTGCTGTTAACCTTTTTCTGTTTTTCATTTTGTCTGTTTAGTGTAAAAATCTAGAATCTGGTAGCACCCTTTCTAAAAACAATTTATTTGTTTTTGCAATAGTTTATACATTTTTCCTCTTCTTTAAAATACTCAAATGCTTAATAAAGTGTATTGTCTCTGGACCCATTTGTTCATACAAAGTATTAATAAACTGGTAATGAGAGTAATATTAATATAACATCCATAATTAAAACACTAATGATTGCTTATAATAAAATTCTTACATCATTTACTTTATGCAATCATGATAATATTGGTAATAAGCTGCCAGCAAACGATATCAACCACTAGCACCAGTCAGTGATATTTATGACACATCTTTTAATGTTCAGTTGGCCGAGTTTCACGTTTCCACCCAACCATTGTTAGAACATATGTGCACAAGCAAAAACATGCTGGGACGTGCGTGCGTGTACACGCAAGGGACCTGAAACTGCGTGCGCAATGCGCCAGTAATGGCGGTAATGGGAATCCTCATCTTACAACCACAATTGAGCCCAAAATTTATGTCGCTAAGTGAGAAATTTACTATGTGACTTTTTGCCCAGTTTTAGGACTTTTCCTTGCCCCGTCCGTTAAGTGAATGACTGAAGTTCTTGAATTAGTAACACGGTTGTTAAGTGAATCTGCCTTCCCTCTTGTTGTGGTTGGCTCTGCCCCAGCTCCTGCCCCAGGGAATGGGGAGGTGGATGCAGGGGAAAATTCACCATGTCACAGGCCTGTGTTATTGCCGACAGAATCAGTTCAGAGTTTAGTTTCCTCGGACGAAGAAGAAAGTCGGAGTGACTCGGCAGAGGGGGGCTTGGCACACAGCCAAGGCAGTCAATCTTCCTTATCTTCTATTGTTTCAGATGAAGACGTTTTGGACCACGCAAGCGCAGAATTATGCGTAGAAGAGACCAAGTAAGAACATATTACAGGAAATAAGGGAGGTCACCTGTGTTTGGGTGGGGCTCCAGTAATTAGGGCTGCTGCTATAAATAGCAGCATGTGGGTTTGGCCATTATGGAAGAATATCTGATCGGAGTTCATCAGGAATCTTGTGTTGCTGGACTTTCTTGCTTTTTCACGCCTTTGAAACCAAAGCAGAGCAACGTGTGTGTGTGTGTGTGTGTGTGTGTGTGTGTCACTTCATTGGAAGAAGAAGGGGTGTGAAGTTTCTTCACAGCTGCTGGCTAAGTACTTAATGACTGCTTAAGGGAAATTGTACAGACTACCCCGTTGTTTTGGGAAGAGTGCTCTTTGCAATACAAAAAAGAGTGCTTAGTTTATTTTGACTTTTGGGATAAAGAACATTGTTTTGAATTTTCAAACGTGTGTGTGTCTGAAATTTGTACCCTTGAATTTTTGGGAGGCTCCTATCAGAGAGCCCGGCAGAACACCTCTTGACTTTGCTTGTCAGATGGTCGCCAAAGGGGGTCACCAGACTCCGGGATACTGCAACCATCGTAAGTGCGAGTCAGCCAGGAAAGCATCCGAATGTAAATCATGTGATCCATGGGGATGATGCAACGGTCACAAAGTGTGAAAAATGGTCACGTTGCATGCCTTTGTAACTTTGAGTGGTCCCTAAGTGAATTGTTCTAAGTCGAGGACTCCCCCGACTGCAACCGTCATTCAGTTGCCAAGCCTCCGAGTTTTGGCCACGTGACCCATGAGATGTTTCCATGGTCATAAGTGTAAAAAATGGTGAGAGGCACTGTTGCAACTTGTTATTTATTTATTTACTTACTTACTTACTTACTTACTTACTTACTTACTTACTTACTTACTTACTTACTTACTTACTTAATTATTTATTGGATTTGTATGCCGCCCCTCTCCGTAGACTCGGGGCGACTAACAACAGTAGTACAAAACAGCATGTACTGTAAATCCAATACTAAAACAACTAAAAAACCCTTATTGTACAACCCAAACATCCATACAAACAAACATACCATGCATAAATTGTAAATGCCTAGGGGGAAAGAATATCTCAGTTCCCCCATGCCTGATGAAGGAGCTTACGAAAGGCGAGGAGGGTGGGGGCAATTCTGATCTCCAGGGGGAGTTGGTCCCAGAGGGCCGGGGCCGCCACAGAGAAGGCTTTTCCCCTGGGCCCCGCCAGACGACATTGTTTTGTTGACGGGACCCGGAGAAGGCCCACTCTGTGGGACCTAACCAATCGCTGGGATTCGTGCGGCAGAAGGCGGTCTCGTAGATACCCTGGTCCGGTGCCATGAAGGGCTTTTGGTAATGGTCACTAAAGGAATGATGTGACTGTTTGTTTAACTCATGTTTGCATGTGGTTAATTTAACCAGTTTATTTCATTGGTGCTCAGGCCCTGTCCAACTGTCCCCTGCGCATCCTAGACTCTTCCTTGTCATGCTCAACTTGTCCTCTTTTGCTCCTATCAGAATGCAATCAATGTAGTCTATGCTCATTTTAAGAAATAATAGATAACACTCAGGAGCATGTATTTTACTTATTTCTTGTATCATTTATAGCAGTGGTGTCAAACTCGGATTCCATTGAGGGCCGTTTGGGGGGGGCTGGGGGTGTGTGGCCCAGAGAAGGGCTGCAAAAAATTTTTAATCCCACATTGTGGGTGTGGCTTATTTTGTGGGTGTGGCTTGTTGGCCATGGGGGAGTGGCTTGACAATCATGTGACGGGTGGCTTAAAGCAGTGTTTCCCAACCTTGGCAACTTGAAGATATTTGGACTTCAACTCCCAGAATTCCCCAGCCAGCAAATGCTGGCTGGGGAATTCTGGGAGTTGAAGTCCAAATATCTTCGTTGCCAAGGTTGGGAAACACTGGCTTAAAGGTCATGTGACTGGCTTAAAGGTGGCCAACTTGACGTCACTCACGTCAAGGGTTAGGGTTAGGGTGCCTGGCCTCTCCTTGCCTCAAAGAGATACAATTTCCTTATCTATTTACTATTACTGAACATCCAAAGTATACTATTTATTTCCATGTATATATGCCATATGTGTACGTACGTATTACACAAAGGCACACAAAAATATACATTGTCTACTATATACAGTGTTCCCCTCGATTTTCGCGGGTTTGAACTTCGCAAAACGTCTATACCATGGTTTTTCAAAAATATTAATTAAAAAATACTTCGCGTTTCCCCCCCCCTATACCACGGTTTTCCCCGCCCGATGATGTCATATGTCATTGCCAAACTTTCGTCTGCCTTTAAAAAACATTTTTTTAAATAAACTTTAATAAATAAACTTGGTGAGTAATAATCTAAATGTTTGCTAAGGGAATGGGAAATTGTAATTTAGGGGTTTAAAGTGTTAAGGGAAGGCTTGTGATACTGTTCAGAGCCAAAAATAGTGTATTTACTTCCGCATCTCTACTTTGCGGAAATTCGACTTTCGCGGGCGGTCTCGGAACGCATCCCCCGCGAAAATCGTGGGAACACTGTAAACTGTATGTGTATGTACACACACACGCAGAGCTCTTCTAAAATTATACACATCCAACCTCATTTACTGTGATAGGAAAAACCTACCCAGAGTCCAGAAGGGGGAAAAAGAAAAAAAATTCAAAATTTTTCTACCGGTTCTGCGTATCCTGACCATACCTGTAGGAGCCCATCACTAGCGTGGCCCAGTGGTGAGTTCCTGCCGGTGCGGTCCATAGTGCCACACCAATAGGAATGCGCTAAAGGCCTAATTTCCGGCGAGCCGTGGGCCTTGAATTTGACACCCCTGATTTATAGCCTTTTGAAACGCACTGTTTAGTTCCTTCTTGACATTCTGTCCCTCACGTTTTCCATTCAAGCATTGTTTGTTTATATCTTTAATTGAACTTATTAACTGTCTAAATCCAATGGGCTTCTGAGGGCAGAACAGAACAGGAGCAAATGTTCTTGGGCAGTCTGAGGTGATCTTAATTTTTTCTTAGCGACAGTAGCAAAGAACGGAAACGATGCTCAAGAATTCTTGAGGAACCATTTTCCTTCGTTGTGTTTTCTTTAGGGCTTTTTTCTTCCAGATCTAGAATGCAGGTAGTCCTCAAGTTGCAACTCCTTGTTTAATGACCGTTTGAAATGAACGACACTGAAAAAAATAATTGGTATACAGTGTTCCCTCGATTTTCATGGGGGATGCATTCCGAGACCGCCCGCGAAAGTCGAATTTCCGCGAAGTAGAGATGCGGAAGTAAAAACACTATTTTTGTCTATGAACAGTATCCCAAGCCTTCCCTTAACCCTTTAAACACCTAAATTACAATTTCCCATTCCCTTAGCAACCATTTAGATTATTACTCACCATGTTTATTTATTAAAGTTTATTAAAAAATTTTTAAAGGCAGACAAAAGTTTGGCAATGACATATGACGTCATCGGGCGGGAAAAACCGTGGTATAGGGGGAAAAAACTCAAAGTATTTTTTAATTAATATTTTTGAAAAACCGTGGTAGACATTCTGCAAAGTTTGAACCCACGAAAATCGAGGGAACACTGTAAAGGGATTGAAGATAGAAACATGGTAGAATGATACAGTGTTTTAGTGTACACACAGATAAACATATAATACTGATATACACTGCTCCGAAAAATAAAGGGAACACTCAAATAACACATCCTAGATCTGAATGAATGAAATATTCTCATTGAATACTTTGTTCTGCACAAAGTTGAATGTGCACAACAGCATGTGAAATTGGTTATCGATCAGTGTTGCTTCCTAAGTGGACAGTTTGATTTCACAAAAGCTTGATTTACTTGGAGTTATATTCTGTTGTTTAAATGTCCCCTTTATTTTTTGGAGCAGTGTAGATAATGTTTAAGGGAATACGAAAATAAATGGATAAGTAGAGAAAGCTATTTATATACATGCCCCTTTTCCTATGCTATGCCTATTGATATCTCCATATATCTATAAATATATATACCTGTTACCTATCCACCTTTCCATGCCTATCGCACTTTCCTGATTAGAATACATTGTACATATTTATTCTATATTTATTTTGTGAGCTGCTCCAAGTTTTTGGAGAAGGGTGACATACAAATCTAATTAATAATAATAATAATAATAATAATAATAATAATGACAATAATAATAATAATTTGTAAATAAGAAATACAATCAAATGGGCTATGATCTGTAAAAGTCTGTTGTGATGTATATTCATTTTTAACTTGTAAAAATTAATAAACTTTTTAAAGAAAGAAAAAAAGCAACGTATGACAATTTTTCACACTTACAACTGTTGCAGCATCCTCGGAGTCACGTGATCAAAATCTTAGCCGCTTGGCAATTGACTGTTATTTATGACGGTTGCAATTTCCTGGGGTCACGTGGTCCCCTTTTGCGACCTTCTGACCAGCGAAGTCAACGGGGAAGCCAGATTCACTTAACAATCCTGTGACTGACTAGCATAACCACTGCGGGGATTCATTCAACAACTGTGGCAAGAAAAGTCATAAAACGGGGCAAAACTCACTTAATAAATGTCCCAGTAAACAGAAATTTTGGTTGCAATTTTGGTTGTAAGTCGAGGACTACCAGTAGCAGCTCCTAAAAAGTCATATTTTAAGTAATCCGTGAAATATTTTTGTAAGCACGAGTTGTGGGTTTCCCCTCCCTACATTGTTTTCATTTCTTTTTAAAAAACTATTTTGAATATTTTGAAGGAAAACTAGAAATGAATATTGTATAGATTTTCAGTTCTGAAAAATAGATGTGCCAACTTGTTATGTTATGTTTGATCTTCAAATTTGCCCATCTGCCCAAACTTAAATGTCTTCTTTGTTTAACAGACGGTAAAATAAAGCTGTTCTATTTTGCTGACTTAATTCATTTGTAGTACTCACTTCCTACAGCTTCTGAGAAAAGCTGCAGCCCCCCAAAACAAGCAAACACAATGTCCACAAAATTACACACTTTCAACTTATTTGCTCAAACGTCTGTTTATTTCAGGCAAAATTATCCAAACTTCTTGATAATTACATTATATATATATTTATATTTATAGCTATGTAGATGTACAGATAAATTTATAGATACTTTGTAGAAAAGGACTTTTTGCTTCCATTTGGCTGATGCCACCCTCCCCACCCCAACACACACACACACACAGGCACCCACGCACCCATACACACACACACAATGTACATAAAAAATATTAAAATAGCACAAGAAGAGGCCCGTTAAGTTTCCATCTTCCATAGCATCGTCACTATAAAGACATGGGTTTCCCTTCCCTTGCTGGGAATGTAGGACTCCTTCCTGATGGTTTTTTTTCTTGCAATCCAGAGGAGAAATCTGCAATTTATTCAAAGCCCTAATGGAGGATCTAGCTGGCCCCAAATTTCGTTGCGAGATTCACAGTCCCACAGGGTGGACAGAACAGTGGAGAAGAGAACAGGTTAAAGCATTAAACAGGGACTTTTCGACGTGCATCTTTCCAAGAGTATCTTCAACCGATGGCTTTTGCTAATGTTGCTGGTTTTCTCCAAGCAGATCCAAATAGAAAGGGGTTCTTTTTCGGTCCTGGCTATAATGATAACATGCCCAGTTCAACACCGTCCTCCGGATTCGGTAGGTTTCTGTAGGAGGAAGAAAACCGCGGAACGGATCGCCTCCGTGCTGGTGCCGGAGCCAATGAGCTAAGGCATTCTCCACGTAAGGCAGGAGGCTAGCGGTACTAATACTGCTGTGGGCATGCTCCACCATTGACAGCGGCCGATATGACTTCGGTTCGGAGGACTCCACTGAAGTTCTGCAGCATGCAAGGTCCGTGCCCAACAAAGGATCAAGCAGGTTGGGTCGATGGTGCTTCCTTCAGAAGGCGGTACTGGCCATGCTGCCCGGGGCGAAGATCCGTGGCAAATTATCCAGAGATTCTTCCAGCCTTCGATGAGCTGACTTGCCATCGTCCCCTGAAAACACACACACATACAGAAATCAGGCGCCCATCAAGATAATTTCTGCCTCAACTTTGGACCCAGGTCTATCTGCTACACTGCTGGCACTGACCAGTCTAGGCCAGGGGTGTCAAACTTGATTTCATTGAGGGGTGCGTTTGATCTTGGGGGACCTGGGGGAGATGGCCAGTTCAATGTCACTCATGTCGGGGTCACCTGTGGTGGGCTGAGGGCTCTGCTAGCGAAAACGGGCTCCCGAGGGCCGTTTCAGGTTGCAACGGCCTCTTGCAACCTTCTGCCAGTGAAAATGGAGCTCAGGAGGCCTAATGCGGCCCTCGCAAGCTCCGTTTTCACCAGCAGAGGCACTGTAGAGCAGTCCTCTGCTGTTCCCAGGGCCAGATCTAAGCACCCCACAGGCCAGATGTGGCTTGCAGGTCTTGAGTTGGACACCCCTAGCCTAGGCCATGTACAAGAATCTGCCTTTCTTGGCCATGTATAAAAAAATCTGACCTGTTTTTTTTTTTAAATAGTGACAGCTTTTCAGGAACATTGTTTATACAATATAGTGGTCTAATTTGCCTCTTGAATTTTGACCCCGGTCCACAATCCAAGTGGAATAATCGTTCCCAATGCAAACATTGATTGTCAAACTCCTTCTTTTAAAGAAGTGTTTGTTTATGAATACATATGTGCTCATCAGTTCTTAAACATTTTTGGGTTAATTAATTAATATTTATTTTAATTAATTTAATTGATATGCCGCCCAACTCCTGAAGGATTCTGGGCGGCTTACAACAAAAAGCAACATCTAAAAGAACAATTTAAAAAGACAGTTTAAAACCCATTAATAAATAAAATCATGTGTATCCTTTGTGGCCAGATCTAAATGATATACCATTTGATCAACGGCCAACTTTTGTTACTGTCTTATTTTGTGATAAATCTCTAATATACTTCTCACATCTCATTAATCAACATAAAATTTTGTTTGAGTGGTCCCCACCAAACATTATAATGTGATGTGTGAAGTCAACTCAGCACATATTTCACTATTTCTGCCATCTTTCTTACGTTTAGCCAGGGCTACATACTATTTGTTCTTGGTTTCATGCTGATGTTTCTTTAGAGCCACATGCATGTAAACACAGGAAGAATGGGTTGGGAGACATACATCAGCGGGCCCACAATCTTGAGAACTTTGCAAAATTCACAGCAAGGGACATCTCTGCATGCTAAGCGGATAACTTGCATTTGAGAACACAGAATGGCTGGGCAGACATTGCAACAGAATCATGTTTAGCATGTGGGTTTAGAAATTGCACCTCTCTCATTTAAACGCTTTTATCAAGCATTTTGTGTTCAATTTGCACAAACATCCATGGGTGACCTTTAAGTAGTAGCTCCATGTTTGTTCTTCAGAGATAAAGAATGTTTAGCACAAAGGTCTTCAAACTTGGCAACTTTAAGACTTGTGGACTTCAACTCCCAGAATTCTCCAGCCGGCATAGCCGGCTGGAGAATTCTGGGAGTTGAAGTCCACAAGTCTTAAAGTTGCCAAGTTTGGGGACCCCTGGTTTAGCACAATTGCCCATACACATTCTCAGAATTAAATCGTCTTGCTTGCTTGCTTTTCTGAATTCTGTAGAATTAGGGTATAGCTCCATTCCATATTTTGAAAGGAATTAATATCACAAGCCTCTTCCGGCTGTCTGCAGACAACGTTAGAGAATTTGCAGATTAATAAAAACAGTATGTTTTTAAATCCTGGTAGCTGTGAAATGTAAAATTCAACCAGAAATTTTAGGTAGATTTTACAATATATTAGTGTGTTGCACTTCTCAAGCCAAGGATCAGATTTGGCTGTTGATTTGGCCCTACACCGTAAGATGGGGGCAAGGTTATAGGGGGGGGGGGAATTCCAAATTTAATTAAATATAGTATACGTTGAAAAGTATTCCTAGTATTGACAAACATGGGGAATTATTTCTAAGCTGCTTCTTGGCAAGGGTTTAAACTAGCTTCTACGGGTATCAGGATTGGGGGCAATCCAGTTTGAAGGAAGTAGCCAATCTACTTTCCTCTTGTTCTCCCACTACTCAACAAACTTCGGAGTCTTCGGAGAGGGGCGGCATACAAATCCAAATAATAAATAAATAAATAATAAACCTCTGCCAAACTTTTCAAGTTCCTTAAAAATGCAAAATACCCTAAGCTGAAGATTGCTTAAAAAAAGTGCTTTCCTTAAAATCAAGGGACAACACAGAGAAGCCAATGACAAATCAAAAAGTTGGAGGTGTTTTGCTTTAAAAAAAATTGGGTTCAATATCTGACTTCTCTTGATTAAAAAGACCAAGTACCAGGTGAAGGGAAAGTGAGTTTTGGACCTCTGAGCATTTAAGCACCACTTATTTCTTTGGCTCTGAAATAATCATGGGATTCTACCATAATCTTATTTATGATCTTCTCCGATTCGTGCAAGTTAATGAAACTGGTTTTTTTTTATTGGGCTGAAGTGAAAGTGTTGTTTGAAATCCTGAATCCTGCTTTAGGATGAGTTCTCAGCGTGTGGGATCTCACCAAAAGCCATGGCAAGCAAAGGCATTGCCCCAGCAATGGGTGGAGAAATTTCCACCCGTTTCGCACCACATGCTAACTCTTAAGCCCAAATGAACAAAATACAATTTACTGGGTTCATACCGCATGCAACACCGGAACAAATAAACCACATTTAGGGTGAACGGGATAGTGTGGTTCCTACTCAAGACAGTTATTAGGTTCACACAACACAGGCACACGGTTATCCAATCTCATTTTGGTCCGTTGTAGCATCTTGCGTGAACCTTTTAATCTGGGACCGAAGCAAGAGTCCCTCATCGGGCGTGCCATTCCATGTGCAACAGGGACGAGAGACGTACAGAGCCATAAACACAAGCACAGCTGGAAGATGCTTGCAACTCGGGGCCACAGCGAAGACGCAAACCCAACCACATCAGGTCAAGAGACACCGGTTAGACATGCAACGGGCAGGGGAGGGTAGCTAACCGGCTGGGTACAAAATCCCGACCTGTGCAGCCGCTGTCCTGACCCAGAAGTCTACTGAGCCCCATCAGAGGGTTCGTTCAGTGCCATCTATCAAAGGATAATAAACAGCAAGGACTACGTAAGTATTTTCTTCCCAGGATAGCGCTAGCACTTAACACTTCTATACTGCTTCACAGTGCTTTACAGCTTCTGCTAAGCCAGTGTTTCTCAAATTATTTTCCATTATCCCCCACCCAGGAAGAAGTAAACATATCACGTCCCCTCCAACTCTCCGCCGGGACGATTGTTTGCAATATTCAGCACATCTTCGCTGAAAAAACTCAAGCGGCTTATCAGCGTGATTGAGGTGTAATGTGTTTAAGTGACGTCTTAATTTATTTGGCTTCATGCTGTCCGATGCCGACATTTTTTAGACCCAGTAAACATATCAGTCTTTCCTTGTCTCCCATCATAGTCACAATGAAACCAAGTGCTACGTTTCGTCCTATTTCCTCATCTTAGCTTTCGGGAGACTTAACGTTTGTCTCATGATCTCCGTCTCTCTCCTCTTTTCATTTCTGTTAAATATTTTTCCATGGTGTCTCTTAAGGGTTTGTTATCTGCATTTCATATCTCCTGCTCTGTGCTGTGTGCAAAAAACCCCTACTCCCTGCGGCAAAAAAAGCCCACTCCCCAGGGTCATGCACCCCCCCCGGCATCGCTCCGTGCCCCCCACTATTTGAGAAACACTGCGCTAAGCGGTTTACAGTGTCAGCCTCTTCCTCCCAACAATCTGGGTCCTCATTTTACCCACCTAAGGAAGGATGGAAGGCTGAACCCACCTTGAGCCCGTCAGAATCGAACCGCTGGCGGTCGGCAGAGTCAGCCTGCAGTACTGCATTCTAACCACCGCACCACTGGGGCTGTGGTGCACCCCTTTTCCTTAAGCAAGTAGCACTGATACAGCGGGAGGCCAACCTCAGCTGCGGTACCAGCAGAGATCAAGAGAAAGGCTGGAGGTTTAGCACCTGAACTACTTCTGAAACCCCACACCCACCAGCAATAAGCCCTTCTCTTAGGGTAGGAGAAGATTAAGGCGGTCGGGAAAGAGAGCTTGGGAGGCGCACTTACCACACATAAGGAGGCTTTGCTTGGCTGCGTCGCGCACGGCTTCCTTGTCAGTTTGGCACAGATACACCAGCTGTTCAATGCTCTCCTTGGCCTGTTGGTTGGGGGCAGTGTTAAGACAAAGGAAATGACACTGTTCCTTTAAGGATCTGGAGGGAGCCTGGGTAAAAATGCTAAGGAATTATTTGTAACATCCCTAAAACAAACCTATACAGAGTAGATATCCAGTCTATAACCCAGACTATTGCAGTTATAGGATAGATATTATTTGCGTGTATATTCAACAGAGTAGACAGTAAACAAGTCCAAGTCATACACCTGTACATCAATCAATCATATTAAAAAAATGAGATCAGAACACAGTTTTATACACACAGCAATTCTATAATAATTCTCCCCTGCAGAACATACAGTTCTATACACACAGCAATTCTAATATAATTTTCGCCCATACATACCATATAAGACACACCTTTTCCCTTCCTAAAAGAGGCTGATAATTTGAGTGCGTCTTATACTCTGAATGTAGCTTCCCCGCGTCCCCCCCCCCCCCAGGCCTTACTAGCAGCTAATGTTCCCAGCTCTTCCCTTGCAGGCTCTTTCACTGTTACTCTCTGCCAAGAATGTTTTCCACGCCCTAAGTCTTTGCAGGGTTTTTTTATTACTCTAACTTGCTCCAAATCAAGTTTCTTTGTAGCCTTAACCAGGTGCCATTGATGTTCCCAGCTCTTACCAGCTTGCAAGCTCTTTCATTGTTACTCTCTGCAAAGAATGATTTCCAAGCCCTAAGTCTTTGAAGGGTTTTTTTTTTCATTCAATACTTGCTCCAGATGTTTTTTTCCAGCCCTACCCAGTTGCTAACCATGTTCCCAGCTCTTATCAGCTTGCAAACTCTTTCACTCTCATTTTCATTCTCTGTGAAGAATGTTTTCCATTCTTGGGTGGGTGGGTAGGTAGGTAGGTAGGTAGGTAGGCAGACAGACATATAGATAGATAGACAGACAGACAGACAGAGAGATATATAGATATGACAGACAGAGAGACAAATAGACAAATAAAGTAAACCAGACTCAGAAGATCAGTAGGTATCACAGAAATAATTGTAATACATAATAAAAATATCACCAAGAAGCAATAGATTCGGAAACTGACTTGTGCCCAAAACAGTTTCCCATGCTACTGTTCTCACAGCATTTCAGAGGAAAGGGAGGGAGAAAAGAACAAAGACGAAGAGGAAAAGAAAGAAAGAAAGAAAGAAAAAGGAAGGAAGAAAAGGAAGGAAGGAAGAAATTAAGAATAGATAAGATAGATGGATGGATGGATGGATGGATGGATGGATAGATAGATAGATAAACAGATAGATAGATAGATGATAGAGAGAGACACACACACACACACACAGACAGACAGACAGACCAATCTTCTGAGTGCCATCTCCACCCAACAGATTTATTCTGAGAAGCACCAGCCAGTAAATACCAGTAAAAGACGCAGAGCGACAGCTGATTATGCTCGGAAGAACCAGCCCTCACCTTAAGGCAGCCCAGAGCAGCACAGGCCGCCACCCGCGTCTGGGTCTCTTCATCCTCCAACTGCTCCAGGAAGCAGACAAGAGCCTGAGGAAAACATCAAGACAATCATGTCTGCTTGGCCTCAAAGGAAAAACAACCTCTTCTTTCCGAGTGATGTGTGTGTCTGTTTTGGAACCCTTGGCTTTGAAAGCTTATGCAAATAAAGAATAGGGAGGAACGGGGGTTGTAAATGCCTTCCTTTTCCCATCATAGAACCTACACCAGTGATGGCGAACCTATGGCATGGGTGTCACAGGTGGCACGCGGAGCCATATCTGCTGGCACGTGAGCCGTTGCCCTAGCTCAGCTCCGATGTGCATGTGTGTGCCGGCCAGCTGATTTTTGGCTCTCACAGAGGCTCTGGGAGGGTGTTTTTGGCTTCCAGAGAGCCTCCTGGGGAATTGGGGAGGGCGTTTTTACCCTCTCCTGGCTCCAGGGAAGCCTTTGGAGCCTGGGGAGGGCAAAAAACATAGAAACATAGAAGTCTGACAGCAGAAAAAGACCTCATGGTCCATCTAGTCTGCCCTTATACTATTTTCTGTATTTTATCTTAGGATGGATATATGTTTATCCCAGGCATGTTTAAATTCATTTACTGTGGATTTATCTACCACGTCTGCTGGACGTTTGTTCCAAGGGTCTACTACTCTTTCAGTAAAATAATATTTTCTCATGTTGCTTTTGATCTTTCCCCCAACTAACTTCAGATTGTGTCCCCTTGTCCTTGTGTTCACTTTCCTATTAAAAACACTTCCCTCCTGGACCTTATTTAACCCTTTAATATATTTAAATGTTTCGATCATGTCCCCCTTTTCCTTCTGTCCTCCAGACTATACAGATTGAGTTCATTAAGTCTTTCCTGATACGTTTGATGCTTAAGACCTTCCACCATTCTTGTAGCCCGTCTTTGGACCCGTTACAAGAAAAGAAGGGGAGGAAGAAATGGAAAAATAACCTCCTCCTCTTCTTATTTTTCCATTTCTTCCTCCCCTTCTTTTCTTGTTTTTTCCACTCTTTCTTCTTTCTTTTCTTTTATTTGTTTTTCTTCTATTCTTTTTTCTTTTTATGCTTGTTTCCCTTTTTTTAAAAACTCTTTCTTTCTTTTTACTTTATTTTTCAGCTTTTACTCTTAAATTTTATTTCCTTTTTGCTAGTTAGTTGTTATTTGTTTATAATTTTTTATATATTGGAATTACATATTAGCTTTTGTAATTCTGCAATTCGGCTAATTGGGTGTTTTTAGGAGATGCTATTTCTCTCTCCTCGAGTTTGTCATCTGTACTTTTTTTTGGTTGATGTTCTTTTTTTCTTTAGAAGTTCCTTATTAATGGGCAATTATCATTTTAAAAAGGTTATTCATTATATATGAAAATCGACATAGAAGAGATATGGAGAAATTTGAATTTTATAGCCTAATCTACTTGAGACATTTTAAATCTAGAACAGCTTAAAAGAGGTTTTAGCTAACAATATTTTTGTACAATATAAGAAACTGAGTAACTAATTTTTATCCAGATGTTAAAAGTCTAGGAGGCAGCATTGATCTTTGCATAAATACAATTTGTAAAAGTGAACTATTGTAAAGCAACTTGATGTTTTTGGTATTTTTTAACTGTACTGTGAATGGAGAGAAAAAAAAATCTTTGAAAACATAATGATTGTTTCCTATGATTGACCAACAAATCTCCAGACCTCCCCAAAATTGCAACAATCACATTTCGTCATTAAAAGCCCAAGAAATGAAACACACCCCTTTAAGAATGTGTAATGTGGCTGAGGGTAAGAATAAGCTATCTGTAATACAGATAGCATTTAATGCAGTATTAAATTAAATACTGTATTTTATTTAATTTAATACTTATATTAAATACAATAAATTAAATACAGGAAAAATTAAAAATGCTGTTTCTCTTTTACTAATATTGTATTATTATATCTCTGTATACCACCAATATTTACTTGACAAAACAAATAAAACAAATACATAAATAAATAAAATACTTGCCCGCTCCCGAAAACTGGGATTCTCCGACAGGTTGCGCAGCTGTGCCGTTACGGCCCCGATAACTTTGGTGTTTCCTTCCACAAGAAGCAAACTCAAAGCTTTCAGTCCATCCTTGCGTAGCCGGCTTTCGGGGACCCTCTTCAGCGCCTTCAAGACCACATCTTGGTCATCGGAATTCAGGTTCTGGGCTAGCAGGACTGAGGGCCAATTAAAGGACAAGCATCGGCATTAGCGACAATACGATTCAAGTTGGATCTTGCCCAAAGGCAGGTGACCATCTTCCAACCGGGGGAAATCTCCAACCCAAATCGCATTTGCTTCCCTTCTGGGATGGTTTTTTTAAGATGGTCCATGCTGAAATTTCTCACTTTTGAGATCAGAACCGAGACCGCTTTATGGCATTTAATTCATGGCAGTTATTCACACAAGCAAATCAACTTGCCATCATATCCTTAACTGGTGTCAAACATACTTGGGGATTCTTGTATTATTTTCTTTTTATGTATAATTTTGTTTTAAATTCACCTTTGCATAAACATGCACACATATACCATAAATCATATACTGTATATACATATCTGTGAGCCACCCTGAGTTTTCGGAGAAGGGTGGCATGCAAATTTAATAAATTATATATCTATATCTCTACCTACCTACTATCTATCTATCTATCTATCTATCTATCTATCTATCTATCTATCTATCTATCTATCTATCTATCTATCTATCATCTACCTACCTACCTACCTATAATCTATCCTATCTATCTATCTATCTATCTATCTATCTATCATCTATCTATCTATCTATCATCTACCTACCTACCTACCTACCTACCTATCATCTATCTACCTACCTGCCTACCTATAATCTATCTTATCTATCATCTATCTATCTATCTATCTATCTATCTATCTATCTATCTATCTATCTATCTATCTATCTGTCTATCATCTATCTATCTATCATCTATCTATCTATCATCTATCTATCATCTATCTATCTATCTATCTATCTATCTATCTATCTATCTATCTATCTATCATCTACCTACCTACCTATCTATCATATATCTACCTACCTGCCTACCTATAATCTATCTTATCTATCTTATCTATCATCTATCTATCTATCTATCTATCTATCTATCTATCTATCTATCTATCTATCTATCATCTATCTATCATCTATCTATCATCTACCTACCTACCTATCATCGACCTACCTACCTGCCTACCTATAATCTATCTTATCTATCTTATCTATCTATCATCTATCTATCTATCTATCTATCTATCTATCTATCATCTATCTATCATCTATCTATCTATCTATCATCTATCTATCTATCTTTCTTTCTATCTATCTATCTATCTATCAATCATCTACCTACCTACCTATCTATCATCTATCTACCTACCTGCCTACCTATAATCTATCTTATCTATCCTATCTATCCTATCTATCTATCTATCTATCTATCTATCTATCTATCTATCTATCTATCATCTATCTATCAATCATCTATCTATCATCTATCTATCTATCTATCTATCTATCTATCTATCTATCTATCTATCTATCTATCATCTATCTATCTATCATCTACCTACCTACCTACCTATCTATCATCTATCTACCTACCTGCCTACCTATAATCTATCTTATCTATCTTATCTATCTATCTATCTATCTATCTATCTATCTATCTATCTATCTATCATCTATCTATCTATCTATCTATCATCTATCTATCTATCATCTATCTATCTATCTACCTACCTACCTACCTTTTTCTATTCAATAAACTATAAACAAGCATCTTAATTTTGCAAACTTTTGTACTTTTATCGCCTGCTTCCCCCCAATATTTCATAATACTCTCCTTCCTCTATCTTCCCGCTTCCTACCTTCTTTTTCTTTCTCTTTCCTACATACCTCCTCTGCCTCTCCCCTTCCTTCTCTACTTCCTCTTCCGCCCTCTTTCCCATCCCTGAGTAAATCTATTCACAATTCCTTTTATGCTTAACAGACAGGTAACTCAAACCCCTAACTTCATTTAATCATCAGTGCTACTTTTATATCCCCCCCCCCCAATATTTATACATATATTGTATTTATTTCTAGGTACCGTATATTACTAATGCTACCTCCTTTACTACCTATTTTTGTTGCCTGGGTCTACTACTTTTAATTTCCCATTTTCTTCCAAATTAATCCCAATTGCTTTCATGCATATTCATTTTCTCCTATACCTCATTTCATACTCATCTTTCAACTCCATCCTTTTTGTATATTTAGGTTTTAGGCCCTGCTTCCCCATTTCCTTAATTTTTATCTTTAGTTATTTTATTTTTATCCAGTCATCTCTATATGCCCTAAATTTCTAATCTACTGTGTTGTTGTTGTTGTTGTTGTTGTTGTTGTTGTTGTTGTTCTTCTTCTTCTTCTTCTTCTTCTTCTTCTTCTTCTTCTTCTTCTTCTTCTTATTATTATTATTATTATTATTATTATTATTATTATTATTATTATTATATTTTCTTTATTTACAACAATACAGTACACACATAACAAAGACATTTAAAAACAGTGGACTTTGTGTGACGAATGTGCATGACATTTCTCATACTACTTATTCCTTCCGATATAACTAATATTAACAAATCATTCACAGTTTTTATACATTGTTCTTACTCAAATAAATCTTTCCTTTCTTTCCCTTTTATCCCCAATATTTAACCCTAATCTTTCTTTATCGTTTATTTTTTGTCTTTTTTCCTCTTTGGCAATACATCTTAAGATATTCCTTTTCTCCCCCAGCCAGCTATAGATAATCTACCTTTTCAATCCTCCTCTCACCTGGTATTCTTGTATTCTAAGAGAGGTGTTTGTGGTAGCTCCATCGTATTTTAAGAGTGTCCAAACTCAACTCTTAGAATTCCCCACCAGTCCACAAGTCTTAAAAGTTGCCAAGGTTAGATACCATTGAAACATAGGACCAACAGCAATACATTATTTTGTTTTTTGTACTATTAGAGCTTTTCCTGGTGTCCCCCAGCTGCAAAACAGCTGCCTATCACGCTATAACATTGCTAAACACTCGTTACCTTCTTCAGCCAGCTCCAAGATGTAGGATTCCAGTGTAACCACAGGCAGGACCTCAAAGTGGCTCCAATATTGAAAAAGGGTGACCTGCTCCGCTTGACAACTCCCCTGACGTCTGGGCAGCCTGCGCCCCAAAAGCTCTTCCACCAGCTTTACACACACTGCAACAGGAAGACAGGCACAGGCGGAGATACACCATGTAATTTCAGAACTCTAAAATGTCCTGGAGCCATACCCAGGTATTACATAAGTCACCATCTGCTCTTTGATAAACCAGTGCCATAGACATGAATCTTAGCAGCAATGGAATAATTTATTTTATTTATTTATTTATTACTTAGATTTGTATGCCGCCCCTCTCCGAAGACTCGGGGCGGCTCATAATTGCTTCTTGAGTAGGACTGAAAATGTATAAATGATTTTGAATCTGTCTGCTTATGCCTCGAAACTAACAGTGGGCAACAAATATAGGTAGTAAGAACATAAGAACGTAGGAAGAGTCATACAGAATCGGGCCAAAGCCCATCAAGTCCAGCATTCTGTGTCACACAGTGGCCCACTAATTGTACATGGGGATCTTGAGCAGAAAGAGAAGGCAAGACCCTCCCTTTCCCTTGACCCCCAACAAATGGGACCCAAGGGAACCCTGCCTGCCTCAGCCAACATAGAGGTGGTATATGAACATCAGTTTCAATAACCACTGATACACTTGGCATCCATGAATCTGTCTAATCCTGCCTTGAAGCTATCCAGGCTGACAGCTGTCACGGCCTCTTCTGGAAGTGAATTCCATAAACCAAGGACCATCTGGGTGAAGAAATATTTCCCTTTATTCTGGGAGTTGAAGTCCAGATATCTTCAAGTTGCCAAGGTTGGGAAACACTGCTATAGGGAATGAAACATTCTTTTGGATGTATTTTGGATGTTCAGTAATAGTAAATAGATAGGGAAATTGTATCTCTTTGAGGTGAGGCACCCCTAACCCAAACCCTTGACGTGAGTGACGTCAAATTGGCCACCTTTAAGCCAGTCACATGACTTTTAATCCCCCCCATTCACATGATCATCAAGCCACTCCCACCTGGTCACATGGCTGGCAAGCCACACCCACAAAATAAAGCCATGTCCGCAACGTGGTAGTAAAATATTTTGCAGCCCTTCACTGAACATCTGCAAGTAAACAACAAAGCTCGGAGAGCACTAAGGACCTCATAGTTTAACTCTAAGCTATACAAATATTCTCTCTCATAAAGCTGCCTAGGAGTTAGCAATGTGTTCTTCCCTTGTGACTCTGTCAATCATACGTGATATGCCTGCCCTGCCTCCCAAAACGGATCTTTGCTTTTCATGGCAGTTAGATTCAAACACCAATTGAAAATAATCTACAACCTGGGGAGTGGAAAGAGAGAGAAATAAGCAGGGATTGCTTTGAACGTAAAACACACTGACCTGAATCGGCCAAGCCCGTCTGACGGTCATTGATACGTCCTGCATACTCGGCCTTAAAGTTCTGCATGAACTTTTCCACGGAGCAGGTAAACACGTTAGGGGCAGCGACACAACCGTCCCAGAAAGAGAGAACTCCTTCTTTCCGCTTTGAGAATTGTACCGCTGAGAAGAGAAACAAGGTCCACAATTAACCCTTCTAGTTTATCCCATGGGGGGGGGAGGAGTTTGCTGCTCCCGGTGCGTTGTGAGCGCCGCTTCACATCTCCGGTCTGTGTGTGCATAAGTCTCAGCGAGATTTTGTTTCTGTGCATGCGCATGAAGCAAAATCTTGCAAGGGGACACACATACGCACAAAATTTTGATGATTTTTTTAACCCCTGCGCATGCCTAACTAGGGCACCTTGCAAGCTCTTTCCTTGTTACTCTTTGCAAAGAATGTTTTCCAAGCCCTAAGTCTTTGTAGGGTTTTTTTTTCATTCTCTACTTGCTCCAGATGTTTCTTTCCAGCCCTAACCATGTTCCCAGCTCTTACCAGCTTGCAAGCTCTTTCACTGTTACTCTCTGCGAAGAATGTTTTCCAAGCCCTAAGACTTTGCAGGATTTTTTCCATTGCTCTACTTGCTCCGAATGTTTCTTTCCAGGTGCTAATGAGGTTCCCAGCTCTTATTGACTTGCAAGCTCTTTCATTGTTACTCTTTGCAAAGAATGTTTTCCAAGCCCTAAGACTTTGCAGGATTTTTTCCATTGCTCTACTTGCTCCGAATGTTTCTTTCCAGGTGTTAATGATGTTCCCAGCTCTTATCGGCTTGCAAGCTCTTTCATTGTTACTCTTTGCAAAGAATGTTTTCCAAGCCCTAAGACTTTGCAGGATTTTTTCCATTGCTCTACTTGCTCCGAATGTTTCTTTCCAGGTGTTAATGAGGTTCCCAGTTCTTATTGGCTTGCAAGCACTTTCATTGTTACTCTTTGCAAAGAATGTTTTCCAAGCCCTAAGACTTTGCAGGATTTTTTCCATTGCTCTACTTGCTTCGAATGTTTCTTTCCAGGTGCTAATGAGGTTCCCAGCTCTTATTGGCTTGCAAGCTCTTTCATTGTTACTCTTTGCAAAGAATGTTTTCCAAGCCCTAAGACTTTGCAGGATTTTTTCCATTGCTCTACTTGCTCCGAATGTTTCTTTCCAGGTGTTAATGAGGTTCCCAGCTCTTATTGGCTTGCAAGCTCTTTCATTGTTACTCTTTGCAAAGAATGTTTTCCAAGCCCTAAGCCTTTGCAGGATTTTTTTCCATTGCTCTAATTGCTCCAACTGTTTCTTTCCAGGTGCTAATGATGTTCCCCGCTCTTACTGGCTTGCAAGCTCTTTCATTGTTACTCTCTCCAAATAGTTTTTTTAAAGCCCTAACCAGGGGATAAATTAATGTGCTGACTAAGGACGCTAGCCAGATGAATACCTGGTAAGCAGATTCTTTTTCCTATTTTCCTCCCCCAAAACTAAGGTGCGTCTTATACTCCGTTGTGTCTTATAACCTGAAAAATACATTCTGATCGTTCAGTGCTGATCCCCTCCTCTCCAAGAGCGGATACGCCAGGGCCCAGTTTTTTGCCATTGTCCTACCTTCCTCAGCCGAGCCAGCAGACCCCGCTCGGTCCACGATCAAACGAGTGGCCATCTCTAGAATCTGTACTTCTCTTCCCAGCCTGTCAAGGGCATACATTTCCTGGCAGCGGAGTGGCCCAAAGGTGCCCAGCTTCTATGAATCAAGAGACAATGGTCAGGAGAGAAGACGCGATGCCAACGCGTATGGGGGGCGCTGGGATTTTAACGCGCACTGTTCCTGGAAAAAGTCAGGATTATGTATTTGTTCGATTTTTATGCCTCCCTTCTCCTTAGACTCAGGGCGGTTTACAACATGTTAGCAATAGCACAGAGCCAGCCTATTGCCCCCACAATCCGGGTCCTCATTTTACCCACCTTGGAAAGATGGAAGGCTGAGTCAACCTTGAGCCGGTGATGAGATTTGAACCGCTGACCTACAGACCTATGGTCAGCTTCAGTGGCTTGCAGTACAGCACTCTGCCTGCTGCGCCAGCCTGGCTCACCCCGTATGAACCAAACCAGCACAGCAGCCCAAAATCCCAGGATAGCAATAGCATAGAAACATAGAAGTCTGACGGCAGAAAAAGACCTCGTGGTCCATCTAGTCTGCCCTTATACTATTTCCTGTATTTTATCTTACAATGGATATATGTTTATCCCAGGCATGTTTAAATTCAGTTACTGTGGATTTACCAACCACGTCTGCTGGAAGTTTGTTCCAAGCATCTACTACTCTTTCAGTCAAATAATATTTTCTCACGTTGCTTCTGATCTTTCCCCCAACTAACTTCAGATTGTGTCCCCTTGTTCTTGTGTTCACTTTCCTATTAAAAACACTTCCCTCCTGAACCTTATTTAACCCTTTAACGTATTTAAATGTTTCGATCATGTTCCCCCTTTTCCTTCTGTCCTCCAGACTATACAGATGGAGTTCATGAAGTCTTTCCTGATACGTTTTATGCTTAAGACCTTCCACCATTCTTGTAGCCCGTCTTTGGACCTGTTCAATTTTGTCAATATCTTTTTGTAGGTGAGGTCTCCAGAACTGAGCACAGTATTCCAAATGGGGTCTCCTTGGGAATTCCTTGGGAAACTCCGATTTAAAAAACATCAGGGCAGACATACGACGGGTGACAAAAACACACATGTTCACACTCACTAGCAGCAAGCGGTTGCAGTGGTTCAGGTGTAGGACCAGGGCCTTGTCGAGGAATTCGTTGCCAGTGGTCAAGGGCTCTAAGCTGCCTTCTGAATTCAGGCCCCCAGCGGCGTCTTCAGCGGCTGTATCTGCAGTCCCTGGCATTTTGCCCACGGATGGAGGATGGCCGTTGCTTGCCCCCCTGGAAAGAGAGGCGGTGGATATAAAACATAAGTCACCTTCTTTTCTTCTGTATACCCCACCAGGGCGACGTGCCCACTTTCCATACATAGTGGCCAGATGCAACTTAGAAGGGAAAAAAATGCAAAGGGTCAACTTGAATAAATTTGCCCGTGATTTCTGAGCACCGCCAGGGGGGAGAAGGCAGGATCAGATCGATGTATATTAGGAAGTTGGTCAAAGGAGGTTTCGAAAATATTTCTAGCAGCGCTACAGGATTCTGTGACAGCTTTGTTTCCTATGCCAGTGTTTCCCAACCTTGGCAACTTGAAGATATCTGGACTTCAACTCCCAGAATTCCCCAGCCAGCGAATGCTGGCTGGGGAATTCTGGGAGTTGAAGTCCAGATATCTTCAAGTTGCCAAGGTTGGGAAACACTGCTATAAAGCCCTTCTTGGCATCGGACCAGAATACCTTCGGGACCGTCTTCTGCCGCATGAATTCCAGCGACCGATTGGGTCCCACAGAATTGGCCTTCTCCGGATCCCGTCGACGAAACAATGTTGTCTGGCGGGACCCAGGGGAAGAGCCTTCTCTGTGGCGGCCCCAACCCTCTGGAATCAACTCCCCCCGGAGATCAGAACTTCCCCCACCCTCCTTGCCTTTCACAAACTCTTAAAAAGCCACCTCTGCCGCCAGGCTTGGGGAAATTGATTCCCCCTGGCCGTTCTATTTTATGTATGGTTGGTTTGTGGTTATCTTCAAGTTGCCAAGGTTGGGAAACACTGTCCTATGCCATCCGTCTGGTGACCACGCAAGATCTGTTTTTCCTTGCCATAAACATCTCGCTCCGTGCGTCCCCCAAATAATAAACCTCTCTGAAAATAAGGCCAAGTACTTATTTTGGGGGGTTCAAAAAAAATATAAGACAGGGTTTTATTTTGGGGGGAAACACTGTATTTATTTATCTTATCATGTTCGTGTAGTGTAAAATTGGAGGCGGTGACCCTTTGAGGCAAAAAAAAAATTTCATTTTTGATGTATGCCAATTAGTGTACATTCAAAGTGACAATAAAGTTGTTCTATTCCATTCTATTCCCACTTGTAAATAGAAGAGTGTGTGTGAGAGTGAGAGAGGAGGGAGGGAGAGGGAGGGAGGGAGGGAGGGAGGAGAGAGAGAGGGAGGGAAAGAGATGGAGAGGAAGGGAGGGAGAGAGGGAGAGAAAGGGAGAGAGTAGGGAGGCAGGGAGGGGGAGTAGGGAATGATGGAGAGAGAGAGTAGGGAGAGAAGAGAGAGAGGAAGGGAAAGCGGGAGGGGCGAGAGGATGGAGGGGAGAGAAAGAGAGGAGGGAGGGGGAGAAAGTGGAAGGAAGAGGGAGAGAGAGAAGGGAGGGAGATAGAGGAGGGAGAGAGGAAGGAAGAGAGAGAGGAAGGAAGAAAAGAAAGAAAGAAAGAAAGAAAGAAAGAAAGAAAGAAAGAAAGAAAGAAAGAAAGAAAGAAAGAAAGAAAGGAGACAACAGAAACAACAGATCTTGGTGGCAGTTTCATCCATTGGCCACCGAGTGGTGCTGCTCCTTCATTTTCTGCCGGCTTCCACCTGTTACACCAGATGGCTTTAGAGGGCTTCTCAGCAGCTGCATGAGCACCGTGGGAAAAGTCACTGGCATCCTGTGGCCAAACCTTGGCAAGATAATCGCTGGGAGGGAGCAGCCTCCAGTCAGACCCAGGAGATACAGGTAGTCCAGGACCTACGACCACAACCGACCCCAAAATTTCTGTGGCCAGCTGACTTTGTTGGTTGGAAGATCGCAAAAGGGGACTGCAAGATTCCGGGCCGTCATGAATAGGAGTCAGCTGCCAAGAGTCTGAATCAGGTGGGAGTTACACTTACTGGCCGCTACTAATGCGCTCTCCGGGACTGTCGCGGAATGCCCATTGGCACGAGATTTGGCTTCTGCAGATGCACAGCAAGAGAAATCTCGCATGACAACACTCACGTGTGTGAAATTTTGCCGATTTCCGCCGGTTTCTTCCTTTCCGCGCATGCGCCGAAGCAAAAAAAATGTGCCAAAACCCAGCAAAATCTGGCGTGCAAGAGTGTCCTTGCGCGAGATTTCACTGGCTGCGCATGCCCAGAGGCCAAATCTCGCACGGGCGTTGGTCCGAGGTGCTGAGATTTATTTATTTATTTATTTATTCATTCATTCATTCATTTGTGCAATACACAAATACACAGGAAGAAAAATAGACATGTAGTAATATATATATAAGGGTAAAGTGAACTTAGAGGAGAGGATATATGAAAGGAAGAAAATATATATGATAAGTGAGAGAACGGAAAGCCAATTGGACAGGGGACGAAAGGCACACCAGTGCACTTATGTACACCCCAAATGTGCACACATTTCAATTCCCGCTACCGGAACCCCAATCCCAGACGTACGGAGTGCAACCCGCTACTGGTCTGAATGTCGATCACATGACTCGGGAGATGGGTGCCACGGTCGTAAGTATGAAAAATGGACATACGTCGCTTTCCCCCCCCAATGCTGTTTGTGACTTCGAATGGTCACTAAATGTGTTAAGTCAAGGGCGACCCGTGTGCGGAGTTGGCTACGGGCAACTTCAACCCAGCCTTCAAGTCACCCTACTCACTTGTCGTCGTCCCCTTCCGAGTCCTCGGATTCAGAAGCGTTGAGGAAGCTGAAGCTCTCGAGCGCATGTTCCACCGTCAGGCTGGTACTGGAGGCTCGGCTCAAACACAGGCCTTGTTTTTGCTTGTGGGGAGGAAATTAAAAACAAGTCTCAGACAGGTTCTCTTTTGGGCCCAGTTTGGATCAAGCAATTCTCCTTACTACTCTGCTTCAGGCCCTGCTGGGCCTGAGCATCTGAGCATCCAAAAGAGGAAAACACACCCTCAACACAGCAACAAAACTCTCCGTTGCCTAATTTCCCTATCAATGTTCAAAGAGGAGATGACCAAAAACCAGCTGAAAATCTATCATTATTATTATTATCATTATTATTATTATCATTATTATTATTGTTGTTGTTAATATTATTATTATTAACAATATTATTATTATTATTGTTCCCTCGATTTTCGCGGGGGATGCGTTCCGAGACCGCCCGCAAAAGTCAAATTTCCGCGAAGTAGAGATGCGGAAGTAAATACACTATTTTTGGCTATGAACAGTATCCCAAGCCTTCCCTTAACACTTTAAACCCCTAAATTGCAATTTCCCATTCCCTTAGCAACCATTTAGATTATTACTCACCATGTTTATTTATTAAAGTCTATTAAAAAAATATTTATTAAAGGTGGACGAAAGTTAGGTGATGACATATGACGTCATCGGGCGGGAAAAACCGTGGTATAGGGGGAAAAACTGCAAAGTATTGATATGAGCTAGCCGCCAAAAAAAGCCAACACAGTTCTAGGCTGCATTAACGGAGGGATAGAATCAAGACCACATGAAGGGTTAATACCACTTTATAAGGCCTTGGTAAAGCCACACTTGGAATACTGCGTTCAGTTTTGGTCGCCACAATGCAAAAAGGATGTTGAGACTCTAGAAAAAGTGCAGAGAAGAGCGACAAAGATAATTAGGATATTGGAGGCTAAAACATAGGAAGAACGGTTGCAGGAACTGGGCATGGCTAGTTTAATGAAAATAAGGACCAGGGGAGACCTGATAGCACTGTTCCAATATCTCAGGGGTTGCCACAAAGAAGAGGGAGTCAAGCTATTCTCTAAAGCACCTGGGGGTAGAACAAGAAGCAACGAGTGGAAACTAAACAAGGAGAGAAGCAACTTAGAACTAAGGAGAAATTTATTGACATAGAACACTTAATCAGTGGAACAGCTTGCCTCCAGAAATTGTGAATGCTGCAACACTGGAAGTTTTTAAGCAGATGTTGGATAACCGTCTGTCTGAAGTAGTGTAGGATTTCCTGCCTAAGCAGGGGGTTGGGCTAGAAGACCTCCAAGGTCCCTTCCAACTCTGTTTTTATTGAATTGCCTATATTAGAGCAGTTCAGCATCACAGCAAACCAAGTTTTCATTAACGTTTATTTGTATCCTCCTTGGTTTACAGTATGTGAACACAAAAGCCTAAAACTGCAGTCTACCTACATTCTACAAACATAGAAACATAGAAGACTGACGGCAGAAAAAGACCTCATGGTCCATCTAGTCTGCCCTTATACTATTTCCTGTATTTTATCTTACAATGGATATATGTTTATCCCAGGCATGTTTAAATTCGGTTACTGTGGATTTACCAACCACGTCTGCTGGAAGTTTGTTCCAAGGATCTACTACTCTTTCAGTAAAATAATATTTTCTCATGTTGCCTTTGATCTTTCCCCCAACTAACTTTAGATTGTGTCCCCTTGTTCTTGTGTTCACTTTCCTATTAAAAACACTTCCCATATTTAAATGTTTCGATCATGTCCCCCCTTTTCCTTCTGTCCTCCAGACTATACAGATTGAGTTCATTAAGTCTTTCCTGATAATTTTATACTTAAGACCTTCCACCATTCTTGTAGCCACGCAGAATTGTCTATCTTTCCCTGCAAGGGTTTTGTATGTTATTTTCCTCCGCAACACAACCACTGTGGGCCTCCAATGTATAGGCAGGAAGTTTTTAACTTGTGAAAAAAAGACAGCGGAAGGGTGCGAGTTGAAGATATACCCGACAGTTGCCCTCCAAAGTTCACAGGAACAGATGTGGTGAGAAATTGAACTGAAAATAATTTGCTACGCGAAGGAGGCATATAGTTACATCAGTCTCTCCAACATTTTTGTCTTCCTTCGTAGAACTGGTCGCCAGAATTACGCAACACTTATTATTATAAAATTATAAGAATGGCGGAAGGTCTTAAGCATAAAACGTATCACGAAAGACTTAATGAACTCAATCTGTATAGTCTGGAGGACAGAAGGGAAAGGGGGGACATGATAGAAACATTTCAATATGTTAAAGGGTTAAATAAGGTCCAGGAGGGAAGTGTTTTTAATAGGAAAGTGACCCAAGAACAAGGGGGCACAATCTGAAGTTAGTTGGGGGAAAGATCAAAAGCAACATGAGAAAATATTATTTTACTGAAAGAGTAGTAGATCCTTGGAACAAACTTCCAGCAGACGTGGTAGATAAATCCACAGTAACTGAATTTAAACATGCCTGGGATAAACATATATCCACCCTAAGATAAAATATAGAAAATAGTATAAGGGCAGACTAGATGGATCATGAGGTCTTTTTCTGCCATCAGTCTTCTATGTTTCTATAAACATAAAACAAAGATGAGCCGATTGAAATCGCATCTTTACGTATCTTGGTTTCACGTTTATATACGTGTTGCATCGTTCAGGCAAGTTCTCAAAACCAGGTTTCGGAGGGAACTCCTAAAGGGGAGCAGTTTTGCAGAATGGCCATGAATAGATTGCGAAAAAACACACACACAAAAAAGTGGGGAGTTTCCAGAATTAAATGCAGCCTTTGTTTGAAAGCAGGAAAAATCTCATGGAATCGCTAACTCTCTTGAGATTTTGGACAGATCTCGAGGAGGTGACTCAGAATCTTGTGATGTCTGGAATGACACCAAAAAGAAAAAAGAAAAAAATATGTCCCGGGGATAGAAAAAGAGATTTGCTAAAAATTTGCAACGTTCAGTTTTATCCCTTGCAAAATGGCAGCCAGACAATCTTTGTGATTCCCACTAATTGTTCTAATGGTTAAGGAATTTCTCCCTGGTTCTAGGTTGCGTCTCTGCACTTTTTCCTAAAGCAGTGTTTCCCAACCTTGGCTGTTTGAAGATGTGTGGACTTCAACTCCCAGAATTCCCCAGCCAGCGTTGCTGGCTGAGGAATTCTGGGAGTTGAAGTCCGCACATCTTCAAACGGCCAAGGTTGAGAAATACTGTCCTAAAGTCTCAAAATCGTTTTGACATCGCAAAGACTGAAACTGGATGCATTATTCCAAGTATGGCCTTATCAAAGCGTTATAAATAGGGGTGGGTTCCCATTACCGCCGCTTCTGGTGTGCTCTGCACACAGCTTTGGTTCCCTGGCGCGCACGTGTAGTAGCGTGGTTTTGCTTCTGCGCATGAAGCAAAACCTCATGAGAGGATGCGCGTGTGAGATTTTGGTAGTTTTTTGGCTCCTGCGCATGAGCAGAAGCAAAAAAAAAATAGCTGAAATTTCTCTGGTGTGCATGTCCTCAACTTCAGATCGTGCAGAATGCAGCTGCGAGAGCAATCATGGGCTTCCCCAGGTATGCCCATGTTACACCAACACTCCGCAGTCTGCATTGGTTGCCGATCAATTTCCGGTCACAATTCAAAGTGTTGGTTATGACCTATAAAGCCCTTCATGGCATCGGAGCAGAATATCTCCGGGACCGCCTTCTGCCGCACGAATCCCAGCGACCGATTAGGTCCCACAGAGTTGGCCTTCTCCGGGTCCCGTCGACTAAACAATGTCGGTTGGCGGGCCCCAGGGGAAGAGCCTTCTCTGTGGCGGCCCCGACTCTCTGGAACCAGCTCCCCCCAGAGATTAGAACTGCCCCTACCCTCCTTGCCTTTCGTAAACTCCTCAAAACCCACCTTTGTCGTCAGGCACGGGGAACTGAGATATCTCCCCCGGGCCTATACAATTTATGTATGGTATGTTTGTATGTATGTCTGCTTAATAATGGGGCTTTTTAAATATTTTAAATTGTAAATTATTAGATTTGTCATGAACTGTTGTATTGTGTTGTGAGCTGCCCCGAGTCTATGGAGAGGGGCGGCATACAAATCTAATAAATAATAATACAGTAGTACCTCTAGATACGAGCTGCTCTACATGCGAGTATTTCAAGATACGAGCCACGAGGGGAGAGACATTTCTGTTCTAGTCCCGAGCTCAAATTCGGGATACAAGCCGAGCGTCCACTAGGTGGCGCAAGAATCCTTGCTTTTGGTTATCTCGGAGGGGAAAAAAGTTATTTGTTCCAGATACGAGTTGCCTCGAGATACAAGCTCCCTTATGGAACGAATTATGCTCGTATCTAGGGGTACTACTGTAATAATAATAATAATAATAATAATAATAATAACAACAACAACAACAACAACAACAACAACAACAACTGTACCAGTAGCAACCTGCCACTGAGAAGACCTCAGGAAAGCACTGTGCCCGTTTGCTTAAGTGCTACGGGAACCCTTCCAAGCTTCCGACGTGGTCCTAAAGCTTTCCACCCGCTCACTTACCAAGAGAATCTCCTCAAGGTGCTTGAGTTCCTGCTCCAAGACTTGCAACTCAGGGAACTGGCCCCGATAATCGTCCAGAGCGGAGGCCAGTGTGTTGATGGCCTCCTCCAGGCCCGAGTCCACAGGTTTGGGCCTTGGTGCTTCCGAGATCGCCGGCGGCGGAAGCTGTGCCAAGGCGGATGGGGCCAAGGAGGACTTAGGCTGCTGTGGAACCTCTGGGGCAGGACCGGGCGTGTCTTCACTTTCCTCTCCAACAGGAGCGTCCCCGTCAGTCTCGTCCTCTCGCTCTTTGTCCTCGCAGATGGGAGTGTCCAGTGGCGAGCCCACACTCGGGGGCGAGGAGTTCGTTTCCAAGGGAGGGGCATCCCAACGGTTAGCCTCCTTGGGTGCAGGACACTCCTTCTCTTCGGCTATGGGCAAGTCTACACTTGCTTCGCTGATCTGGCTAAGAGTCCGGGCGTAGGGCACATGTCCGTTGGCCATGGCGGCCACCTCTGGGATTGGCGGCTCTTTGTCCTCGGGGTGGGTGAAAGCAATTTCGATGGCGGGCGGGGCGGCCTGCATTGCAGGTTGCACAATAGGTCTGGGCAAGGAATGGCGGGCACTCCCGGACAGCTGGGGGCTGGACGAGTCGTCGGACGACTCTGAAGAGATGGACCAGGCCGCCCCGTTTTCCAGGTCCTCCTGCTGCCGCAACATGTTCTGAAGAAAACAACAACACGGATAAGACACAACCGGCACTGAGCATCGCAAGTTGGAATGAGCGCACCAGTAGGTTTTACAGAGGTGGGTTCCTACAGGTGCATGACAGTGCACCGCTCCAGTAGGGGCCCGCCGACAATGCAATTTTGGTGCGATGGCTCCAGTACTGTCTTTGCTGGACCATGCGCACTGCCATCTTTTCCCCCCTTGTTTTCGGCCAATTTTCAGCTCTCTGTGCATGCGTGGAAGAAATTGTCCCTCTGCGCATGAACGGAAGCAAAAAGTCATGATGTGCACCCATAGGAGAAGATAAGAGGAACCCACTGGCTACCGATCGGTCTCCCAAAACAATTCAAGGTGTGAGTTATTACCTATAAAGCCCTACATGGCACTGGACCAGATTATCTACGGGACCGTCTTCTGCCTCACATGTCCCAGCAACCGGTTTGGTCACATGGAGTCAGCCTCCTCTGGGTCCCATCAGTCAAACAATACTGACTGGTGGGACCATGGGGAAGAGCCTTCTCTGTTGTGGCCCCGATCCTCTGGAACCAATCCCCCCCCGAGATTTTTACCGCCCCCACTTTCTTTGCCTTCTGAAAGGCGTTAAAAACACATTTATGCCAGCACACAACGAGGAGTGACCACTACAAGCCAACAAGACAAAGGAACAGTTCGCTATAGTCAAGTACCACTTATCTACCTGAGCTCTGCCAGGCGCTACGGACTACAGGGGAGGTTAAAGCTGAGAAAGCTCCGTTTGCGGGAGAGCAAGCGATGCAGCAGTGCGAGCACTTACGCAACCCTGAGACGCCTTTGTGCTCAGCTGCACCGAGGAGACGTCGCTGCACGAACAGCTCCACGGCAGCCTTTCCAGGACGGTCTCTTGGAAGACGTCCATCAAAGCCCGCCTCTGCTTGGGGACCGCTTCCCAAGGCAGGCTCTTGAGCGGAGAAAGAGGCAACCGTCAACACTCAGGACTTCCAACTTCAGGCGGGCTCCCTACGTTACCGCTTATGGCGGAGTGTCTAATTCAATTTTTTTGAGGGCCGCAACAGGGTGGTGTTTGGAGCGTGGAGGGAGGGGAGTGTGGGGCATAGCTAGGGCGTCCAGCTCGATGCCTGTGGTGGCCCGAGCACCCTGCCAGTGAAAATGGGCTTTCGAGCTCCGTTTCAACTGCGACAGCCTCCTGCAACCCTCTGCCGGGGAAAATAGAGCCTGCGAGGGCTGCACGCAATCTCAGTTTTCACCAGCAGAGGCATCGCGGCCTGGTCCTTTGCTGTTCTCGGTGCAGCCCCACAGGCCAGGTCTAAGCACCCCATGGGCTGGATCCTGCCCCTGGGCCTTGAGTTTGACGCCCCTGTGGGATTCAGATGAAGAACGCCCTGCTACTCTCTAACAAATGTAGCTATTTTCCTCCAATTAGAAAGATTGGAGACGTTGTTTTTCTTCTTCCACTCGGATCGTTTCATGTTGCCAACAGGAACAACCTTCTGCTGATAAAACAACGTTTGCTTTGGATTGGTTTTGTTTTTCGTATTTTTTTCTCCCCTTCCCTTTTTCCTTGACGTGAATCAAAGAATTCACATCATGGGTTTTTTTTTCCTGAGGGCCACACATATGGGCTTCAAATGAAGTGCTGGAGATACAGACACACGTATCCATACCCCGGAAGTAGACAAGGCCAGATTAAAATGAGCCACGGCAGATCAAAATAAAATTGGGATTAAAGAAAACTAATCCAAATTAAGCACTATTTATTCCACCTGGATCTATCTATCTATCTATCTATCTATCTATCTATCTATCTATCTATCTATCTATCTATCTATCTATCTATCTATCTATCTAATCTATCTATCTATCTATCTATCTATTTACCTACCTACCTACCTACCTACCTAATCTATCTATCCTATCTATCTATCTATCTATCTATCTATCTATCTATCTATCTATCTATTTACCTACCTACCTACCTACCTACCTAATCTATCTATCCTATCTATCCTATCTATCTATCTATCTATCTATCTATCTATCTATCTATCTATCTATCTATTTATCTACCTACCTACCTACCTGCCTACCTATTAGATTTGTATGCCGCCCTTCTCCGAAGACTCGTGGTTGCTAACAACAATAAAGAAGACAATGTAACAAATCTAATATTAAAAAATAATCTAAAAAACCCCAATTTAAGAGACCAATCATACAAACAAGCCTCCTGAAGCCTGGAGATGGCAAAAAATGGCCCAACGGGCCAACCAGAAGTTTGGAGACAAACTTCCCGTTGGGCCTTTGGACCGGTTTTCACCATCCTCAGGATTCAGGAAAACCTCCTGAGGTCTGGGGATGGCGAAAAACGGCCCAACAGGCCTACCGGAAGCTTCGGTAAGGTAGGGGAGGGCACAGTGGGATTGTGCGCATGTGCGGGGGGCATTGCATTATGGATGTGGACAAATGCGCAAGCACAATGGCGTGTTCGTGCACACTTTTGACATCTGAACCAAAAAAAGGTTAGGCATCGCTGAACTACATCCTCTCCAAATCCTTGGTGAAGCCTTAAAGACAGAGTCTTCGGAGAGGGGCGGCATACAAATCTAATAAATAAATAAAATAAATAAATAAAAGAACTTTTCATTCTCCTCTACTGTATCTTAATAAATGTAGCACCCTGTCAAGAGTAATGCAGATTTAAAGCTGACTAGCCCAGGGGTGGGCAAAGTTGGCTCTTCTATGACATGTGGACTTCAACTCCCAGAATTCCTGAGCTAGCATGTTTGGCTCAGGAATTCTGGGAGTTGAAGTCCACAAGTCATAGAAGAGCCAACTTTGCCTACCTCTGGGCTAGCCCCTTTAAGACCGAGGATGATTCAGCAGGGTTATTGCCACTTTAAGGCTGAGGATGAGTCAGCAGGGTTATTGCCGCTTTAAGAAACTGTTTATATAGGGGTGGCCATGAGGGGGCGCCTCTCTCTCTGTCTCTCTGCCTCTCTCTTTTTCTCTCTCCCTCTTCCACTCTCTCTCTGTCTCTCTCTATTTCTCTCTCTCCCTCTCCCCCGCTCTGTCTCTCTCCCTCTCTCTCTCTATCTGTATCTCTCTCTCTCTCTTTCTCTCTCTCCCTCACCCCCCCCTCTCTCTGTCTCTCCCTCTCCCTCCCTCTCTCTCTCTCTCATGTCTCTCTTTGCCGCCCTGCCCCAAGTGGTGGCAGTCGCACACTCTCCACACCCCCAATGAAAGAGTACTCACATAAAAGGCTTGTTCTCTCATGGAAGGCGTATCAGGAGGGCTCTGGTTGTATGTGGAGAACCGCTTGTTGACCGTCGATGTCTTGTTCACAGTACTGGCAGAAGACGGCTGGTCTTCTTTATCGAACGGACTGAAGGAAGAGAAGCATCGTAGTTAGTGGAGAGGAAGGAAAAGGGAGCTAAAGGGCGAGGTGGCCCCACATCATGAAGATGATCGTAAAGGAGACACTGTGGACTCTCTCGTCGGAACCCTTATTTCATTGTGGTTAACACATACCCAAAACAACACCCTATTGCGAACATATGGCACGCGTGTCAGAAATGGCACGTTGAGTCATATTGGAGTGTACGCGAGACTTTTTTTAAAATTTGATTTTAATTGGATTTGTATGCCCCCCCAACAGGAAACAATAATAACAATCCAATTATACCTTAAAAAACAATCTTAAAATTCTAATTAAAAATTCTAATTAAAAACTATCAATATCATTCATTCAGCAGTCAAATTAAGCATTCATCGGTCTAAGGAACTCCAGGCCTGGCGGCAAAGATGGGTTTTAAAACCTTTTCAGAAGGCAAGGACGGTGGGGTCAGTACGAATCCCTGGGGGGAGCTGATTCCAGAGGGCCGGGGCCCCCACAGAGAAGGCTCTTCCCCTAGGTCCCGCCAACCGACATTGTTTGGTCGACTGGACCCTAAGGAGACCAACTCTGTGGGACCTCACCGGTCGCTGGGATTTGTGCGGCAGAAGGCGGTCTTGGAGATAAACTTTTCCCCTATGTCAGCTCCAGCGTCCATGCGTGTGGTGGCCAGCTGATTTTTGGCCTTGGGAAAGGCCATTTTGCCCTCTGGATGCTTCAAGGAAACTTCCCTAACGCCCTGGAGGCAAAAAAATTTCCCCCAATGGACAAATGGGAAATTCGGAAAAACGCACTTCCGGTTTGCCGCTGTACTGTTTTTTTGCACTCCGGAGGGTTCAGGGAAGCTTCCTGAAGTCCCAGAGTGCAAAAAACAGCACAAAGGGCAAACCGGAAAACCCAAAAAAACCGCACAACGGCAATCCGGAAGTTCGTTTTTCAGACTTCCTGTTTTGCCTGTTGTGCTGTTTTTTTGCACTCTGGAGAGTTCAGTTAAGCTTCCTGAAGCCCCAGAGTGCAAAAAACAGCACAATGGGCAAACTGGAAGTGCGTTTTCCGAACTTCCGGTTTGCCTGTTGTGCTGTTTTTTGCACTCTGGAGCTTCAGGAAGCTTAACTGAACCCTCCAGAGTGCAAAAAACAGCACAGCGGCAGACCGGAAGTGTGTTTTGTTTTGTTTTGTTTATTCATTCATTCATTCATTCATTCATTCATTCATTTAATTTGTATGCCGCCCCTCTCCGCAGACTCGGGGCGGCTCACAACAGCAACAGAAAAACAGTGTAAAATACAAATTCAATAATTAGAAAGCTAAAAACCCATAATTTAAAAAACATTCACACAACATACCATACATAAACAGTATAGGCCTGGGGAAGATATTTCAGTTCCCCCATGCCTGACGACAGAGGTGGGTCTTAAGGAGTTTGCGAAAGGCAAGGAGGGTGGGGGCTGTTCTAATCTCAGGGGGGAGCTGGTTCCAGAGGGTTGGGGCCACCACAGAGAAGGCTCTTCCCCTGGGACCCGCCGAACTTCCAATTTTTTTCACCTACCAGGCTTTAATAAGGCCTGTGTGCAACATGCGTGAGGTTGCACATGCATGGGGGGGGTGTGTGAGAAGGGATGGGGTGTGGACACACACACACACATACTAACACACCTACACACACCCTTTTGGCACGCGAAATAAAAAAGGTCACTGCCCTAACGTGAGAGAAGAACAGAACAAGCCCGAAGGCCAAGAACACTCACTTCCAATTGACCTCTAGGCTTAGCTTGATTGTGCCTAGGTCATTGATGTCAACCGCCACCACTTGGGGCAAGGCGGCAAAGAGATCCTTGGTTTCACAAGAGACGTTCCCCACCACTACGTGGCTGGCCAAGCTCTTGAGTTCCGTCACCTGAAAAGGAGAAAAAAAAAGCGGAACTATTGCGAATAAGGAAAAAAACATGTTTTCTTCTAGGTAGGACAACATCTGACCAGGAGACATCCATCACCTTGATAGACAGAAATTCTGTAATGAGGGGCAAGAAGATCATCTCCTCACTATCCCAGACTTGCTTGCTGTTGGCTTCAATGCGGCCCCGTAGTTTCCATCGTTGCCGCCCGTACCTCATGAAGATCTGCCGTGAAGGAGGAGGAATTTGGGTATCAGATTCACTAGCAAGAAGATTCAGACTCATAGTTAAAAGCCAGCCTGACTTCAGGTCTTCCTGGGGCAGGAGTAGACAAAGTTGGCATGTGGACTACAACTCCCAGAATTCCTGAGCTAGCATGATTGGCTCAGGAATTCTGGGAGTTGAAGTCCACAAGTCATAAAAGAGAGCCAACTTTGACTACCCCTGTCCTGCGGTAACAAAAAGAAGGGACAAATTCACCCTATTCTTTAAGTACAGTGGTACCTCGACATACGAGTTTAATTCGTTCCAGACCCGAGCTCGTAAGTCGATCAACTCGCATCTCGAACGAATGCCTTTAGACTTTGTTTTTCGCGCCGAGATAACTGGAAGCAAGGAGATTCTTGTGCCACCTAGTGGAAGCTCGGTTCGTATCCCGAATTTGAGCTCAGGTGTCGAACAGAAATTTGGCTCGCGTCGCGGCTCGTAACTTGGAATACTCGCATGTGGAGCAGCTCGTATCTAGAGATACCATTGTATTAGCAACTTTTCAACCTCTGCGATGACTCTGGTATGAACATCTGGACCCACCACGCAGTCACCCATTGGCCACACCAGGCAGCGGTTGCTCTTCGCCAGCGCTACTAGAGTGCTCCCGGTGACCGGGGTGGGCAGGCGCACGTTGGTGTGATATTTGGCTTCCGCGCATGCACCGGAAGCCAAATCTTGCATGAGGACATGCGTGTGAGCAAGATTTTGGCGATTCTCACCGATATTTTTGCTTCCGTGCAAATGCAGAACAGCGAAAATTGCTGAAATCTCATTCGTGCACGCATCCTCATGCAAAATTTGGCTTCCGGCACATGTGCATAAGTCAAATCTCATGCCAACACCTGCGCCCACCTGCCAGTCGGCTCAAGCTGCTCACGCAGCTCCATTTTCGCTACCAGGTCGCCGTATTGGACCGTACTGGCTGCAACCCGCTACTGGTCCACACCCCCAGGGCTGTCAGTGAGTAGAAAACAATCCCCTAACTAGCTCCCATTTACAAATTCAACATTTTCCAAATCTAGAACCCGTACATTCTATCCCCTCCATCACCCGTCTTGCTTTCACAAACCTCATATTGGTCGCCCGCACAGAGCCTAGCAAAGCCAGCCAATCCTGCAAGAGAATGACAAGAAAAGACATAAGACACAACAAGACAAGACACAACACCATTAGGACTACCTAGGGTGGCCTTCCTAGGTAGTCCTTATGTGGCCCACCTAGGTAGTGTCCTTATGTTCCTTCATAAAGAGTTAAAAAGCATTATAAGGTCACCACCATCCCATCACTTTTCTCCAGGTGCATATTTATGAGAAAACTGCGATTTGGAGGAGACTTCAAAAGGTAAAGTGTCAACAGCTGTCTCCTTCTACTGCTGCTGCGCCGAACTATCCTCATGGCACTGGACCAGAATATCTCCGAGACCGCCTTCTGCCGCACGAATCCCAGTGACCGATTAGGTCCCACAGAGTGGGCCTTCTCCGGGTCCCGTCAACTAAACAATGTCGGTTGGCGGGCCCCAGGGGAAGAGCCTTCTCTGTGGTGGCCCTGACTCTCTGAAACCAACTCCCCCCAGAGATTAGAACTGCCCCTATTCTCCCTGCCTTCCGTAAACTCCTTAAAACCCACCTTTGCTGTCAGGCATGGGGGAACTGAAACATCTCCCCCGGGCATGTACAATTTATGCATGGTATGTTTGTGTGTGTGTTTGTTAGTAAAATGGGGTTCTTTTTAAATATTTTAAATTATATTTGGATTTGTCATGAATTGTTGTATCTTGCTGTGAGCCGCCCCGAGTCTGCGGAGAGGGGCGGCATACAAATCTAAATAAATATAATATAATATATAATATATATCTCCTATACTCCTCAAGGTTGTGGTGAAATCTGGTCTTATGTTGATGGCCAAGTAGCCCTGAGTCCCTTGCGGAGAGGAAGAGACTGAAGGGAGGTCCTCCCTAAAACTTCCGCAGTATTTATCTAAGAGTTATGCAGTCTGTGCTTTACTCTGGCAAGATTCCTGTCTACAGGCGAACGGCAATAGACATACCACTCTAATTAGCTCACTGTGTCATTTCTGAAGTCCAGGAATTAAAAATGGCCGACCAAGCTTTCTCAGGCGGATGTGGTTTGTCCCGTCCTACCTTTCATCTTGATATGGAACTCTCCCAACTGGCTCTCCAATTCACTCTCCAACAGACACATATTCTGCACGGGGAGAACATTGATAAAACAATTGTTTAATGCCGTCAACCCAGGAGCTTTCCTCTTGTTTCCCCCAACCGATTTCTTCCTCCCTGAGCGCCAGCCTTCTCGACTTACTTCCGTGTACTCCTTGTAGCCCTTGCCAGCTTCGGCCAAGCTCTCCCGGGCCTCCTTGCTGGCAGGGGAACCAGCTGTGTAGGCCTTGACCATGTTGTGAGCTCCATCTCGGAGGCGTCGCTGGATGCAATACGCTTCATACAGCTCATCGATCTATTGAAAAGGAAGGCGGAGAAGGAGCGTGAGAAGCTGCAAAGTGGTTGGGCAGAAAGCCAAGCGGGCTTTGAGGATCCCTGCTGAAATACCCAGAAGGTAGACTCATAGACCATCCTGGGTTACACAATGTTCTGCCTGACCGACGGACCACCCAAACAAGGCAATTATACAAACATACACAAGCTTGAAAAAAGGCAAAAGGTTTCTTTATGTACAAACAGCTGCAAGCCACAGCGACTGCAAGAGAAATGCTGGTATATAAGTCCAAGGGTCAGAATTAATCACTCAAGCCAGCAACAGAAGTCTTTCTGGCTTACGTCAGCCAATTACTCACTGAGCTTGCGTGTCAGAATTTGCAAAAGTTTTCCAAAACGAAACCCCAACGCATCAATGTCTCTCTTTCAAATCTGAATGATAAATTCCCACACCACCTGTTGCACGCCCTTCCCTTTTTAACTCTGCGGCAGCGTCTTTGATTCCTGACAGCTGTGACTTAGAATCTCTTTCTGTGCCTGTGCAGCTGCTCCTGGCGTCCCGGCATTCTCCTGACCCGGATATTTAGGATGGGTTCATTCATCATCCCTTCCTCGTCTGACTCAGATGAGACTCTGACGGGAGATCTTACAGTCTCTGCCGGCCTCTCTGCCTCTCCAGCCCTTTCCACATCCCCTTCTCCTTCACTGCCTGACTCCTCACTAAGTCAGACTGGTCTTCTTTGATCCGACAGACCCGGCTCCTCTCAGGCAAAGCAGTGGCTTTGAGCCAACCACAACACACAACAAACTATTTTGTCTTCAAAAGGCTCTTCTGGATATTTACAGAACTGCAAAATAATAAGGGCGGAAGGTCTTCTTATCCAATCCCCTGCTCAAGTAGGAGACCCTACATCTGTGACAGCGAAACTAGGACACGCATGCCAAAAGTGGCACGCGGAACCATATCAGACAGCATGCGAGGCATTGCACTGGCTGCCAATCAGTTTCCGGTCACAATTCAAAGTGTTGGTTAGGACCTATAAAGCCCTACATGGCATCGGACCAGAATATCTCCAGGACCGCCTTCTGCCGCACGAATCCCAGCGACCAGTTAGGTCCCACAGAGTGGGCCTTCTCCGGGTCCCGTCGACTAAACAATGTTGTTTGGCGGGACCCAGGGGGAGAGCCTTCTCTGCGGCAGCCCCTGCCCTCTGGAATCAACTCCCCCCCGGAGATTAGGACTGCCCCCACCCTCCTTGCCTTTCGTAAAGTTCTAAAAAAACCCTTATGTCGCCAGGCCTGGGGAAATTGACATTTTCCCAGCTGTTTCATTTTATGTATGGTTTGTTTGGATTGTTTTAATATTGGATTTGTATCTCATGTATTACTCGTTGTGAGCCGCTCCGAGACTTCGCAGAGGGGGCAGCATACAAGTCTAATAAATAATAATAATAATAGAAACATAGAAACATAGAAGACTGACGGCAGAAAAAGACCTCCTGGTCCATCTAGTCTGCCCTTATACTCTTTCCTGTATTTTATCTTACAATGGATATATGTTTATCCCAGGCATGTTTAAATTCAGTTACTGTGGATTTACCAACCACCTCTGCTGGAAGTTTGTTCCAAGCATCTACTACTCTTTCAGTAAAATAATATTTTCTCATGTTGCTTTTGATCTTTCCCCCAACTAACCTCAGACTGTGCCCCCTTGTTCTTGTGTTCACTTTCCTATTAAAAACACTTCCCTCCTGGACCTTATTTAACCCTTTAACATATTTAAATGTTTCGATCATGTCCCCCCTTTTCCTTCTGTCCTCCAGATTATACAGATTGAGTTCATGATGTCTTTCCTGATCAGTTTTATGCTTAAGACCTTCCACCATTCTTGTAGCCCGTCTTTGGACCCGTTCAATTTTGTCAATTGTCAATAGGGCAATAATAATTGCCCTATGTCAGCTGCAGTGCACATGTATGCACCAGCCAACTGATTTTTTGCCTTGGGGACAATTTTAAAAAAGAAAGCTTTTCTTGGCACAGCAATCCTACAGGCATGGTGAATTCAGAAACGGCAGGTACCTTGCTGGCATGAAACTCCAAACGGCGCAAGAATCGCTCGATGGACTTGACTTGCTGTGAAAGTAAGAAAAGAAATGTCATTTTGAAAGAAACTCAACCGGTAGAGGAATATAGAGAGATAAAAGGTTTTCTCTGTCCAGTCGTGTCTGACTGCAGCATCCTGCAGTCACGTGAATGAGTTTTATGAAGTTGCAAAAAATGCCAACCAACCCTCCCGTGCCCCCAGCACTTCCAGTTTGGGGTGAAACTACGCCTGTAGCGAATCACCGGTTCTCTTAATGACCATTCAAAAAAGTTTTCATCAAGGAGAATATTTGTGGCTCGGGGTCCTGGAGACTCAAGGTTGACTCAGCCTTCCATCCTTCCAAGGTCAGTAAAATGAGGACCCAGAATTGTCAAGGGCAATATCCTTACTCTCTGTAAACTGCTTAGAGAGGGCTGCAAAAGCACATGTCTATTTAAGTTTATTGCTATCTTCCTTCCTTCCTTCCTTCCTTCCTTCCTTCCTTCCTTCCTGTTCACTCACCCTTCCACCCTTCCAAGGTGGATAAAATGAGGACCCAGATTGTTGGGGGCAATCTGCTTACTCTCTGTAAATTGCTGTAAAGCACCGTGAAGCGGTATATAAATCTATTGCTATCTTCCTTCCTTCCTTCCTTCCTTCCTTCCTTCCTGTTCACTCAGCCTTCCATCCTTCCAAGGTCAGTAAAACGAGGACCCAGAATTGTCAAGGGCAATATCCTTACCCTCTGTAAACTTCTTAGAGAGGGCTGCAAAAGTATATAAGTCTATATAAGTCTATTGCTATCTTCCTTCCTTCCTTCCTTCCTTCCTTCCTTCCTTCCTTCCTTCCTTCCTTCCTTCCTTCCAGTTCACTCAGCCTTCCACCCTTCCAAGGTGGATAAAATGAGGACCCAGATTGTTGGGGGCAATCTGCTTACTCTCTGTAAATTGCTGTAAAGCACCGTGAAGCGGTATATAAATCTATTGCTATCTTCCTTCCTTCCTTCCTTCCTTCCTTCCTTCCTTCCTTCCTTCCTTCCTGTTCACTCAGCCTTCCACCCTTCCAAGGTCAGTAAAACGAGGACCCAAAATTGTCAAGGGCAATATCCTTACCCTCTGTAAACTGCTTAGAGAGGGCTGCAAAAGTATATAAGTCTATATAAGTCTATTGCTATCTTCCTTCCTTCCTTCCTTCCTTCCTTCCTTCCTTCCAGTTCACTCAGCCTTCCACCCTTCCAAGGTGGGTAAAATGAGGACCCAAATTGCTGGGGGAAATAAGCTTACTCTCTGTAAACTGCTTAGAGAGGGCTGTAAAGCACCGTGAAGCGGTATATAAGTCTAAATGCTATTGCTATTGCCTCCTGAAAAAGCACCTTTAGGACAACCATAACTAGAATGACTGAGAGTTTCTACAGACATCCATTAAAAACCTTCGGCCTTCACCCCAATTTCTTCCAACAAGGGATGGGGGGAATCCAGGATTCCCCTTCATTTGCTACCCAAAGACAAGAAAGTTCCATGGCTTATTTCAGTAGAGTTACTCCCTCCCTTATTCGGTTACTGATTCCGAGAGAGAGGAGCAAATTCCTACATCTTAGCTCCTTTAATGCTCTTGAGGTTGCTTTGAGGAAGTAAAAGTTTGAGGCAGCAAGTCCTAGAGAGGACAGGAAAAGAGGGAGGGAGGGAGGGAGGAAGGGAGGAAGGAAGGAAGGAAGGAAGGAAGGAAGGAAGGAGGGAGGGAAGGAAGGAGGGAGGGAAGGAAGGAAGGAGGGAGGGAGGGAGGGAAGGAAGGAGGGAGGGAGGGAGGGAAGGAGGGAGGGAAGGAGGGAGGGAGGGAAGGAAGGAGGGAGGAAGAGAGGGAAGGAGGGAAGAAAGGAGGGAGGGAGGGAAGGAAGGAGGGACGGAGGGAGGGAAGGAAGGAGGGAGGGAGGGAAGGAGGGAGGGAAGGAAGGAGGGAGGGAAGGAGGGAGGGAAGGAAGGGAAGGAGGAAGGGAGGAAGGAAAGAAGGAAAGAAGGAGGGAGGGAGGGAAGGAAGGAGAGAGGGAGGGAGGGAAGGGAGGAAGGAAAGAAGGATGGAGGGAGGGAAGGAGGGAGGGAAGGAAGGAGAGAGGGAGGGAAGGAAGGAGAGAGGGAAGGAAGGAAGAGGAAGGAAGGAAGGAAGGAAGGAAGGAAGGAAGGAAGGAAAGACGGTGGGTACAGGGTTTCCGCTAAATCAATGAGTTCCACCACCATCAGCAAGACGGCTCTACAAAAGCAGAGAGAGAGAGAGGAGACGGATCCAAGATTGAAAGGACGATATTTTACATGCAGAGATGCAATCCTGTCCTGCCTAACTTAGTCCCTTGGGGTCTCAGCTTCTTTCCCAGCAGGTCTTACCTTGTCAAGGTCGTAGAGGAAGCCCTGAAGGAGAAAAAGAGAAGAAGGGGAAAAAGTCAGGAACTGCTGAATAGAAGCCAATAGAAAAGGGGTGGCATACAAATCCAATAAATAAATAATAATAAATAAATAAATATTTGTAGCTCAAGGCTAAACTGTGGAGTCCTTGATGCTTGTTAGGTGTTAAGGAGTAAGCTGAGCTACCCCTGCGCAGAGGAAAACGTGGAGGTAGCAGATATCCAGCTAATAACCCAGAGATACGAGCAGTATTTCAAATAAGCGGATCACGTACCTTAAATGTATAAATATTATTTACATTAGGCAAATATCGTAGTCGGTAACAGTCCTAGTCGTTCACAAATACAGCAATCAATATTCTCAATACATATGCAATGCAGATCTTACTAAATACGTATACAAAGTCTTCCATCCATCAAAGCTAGGCGGTGTCCAACAGGGACTGCGTCACTCACCAAGCGAGAATTCCTCTTGGATTCGCGGATCTGGATACTCAGTTTCTCCAATTCCTGCTGGTGTACTTCCAAGTAAGCACTGCAAAGGAAGGTGAAGATGGAAGGGGCTGAGCACAGAAAGCAGAAAAATCTCCCCATCAGTTGGAGCAGTGTTTCCCAACCTTGACAACTTGAAGATATTTGGACTTCAACTCCCAGAATTCCCCAGCCAGCTGAAGTTGGAGGATGAGGGCTCGAAGCATCCCGGTTCCCCAATTCAAGGGACTTCCCAAGTTCGCGCAGGATGTTATCCTTGGCAGTAAAACCCAAGAGCAGAACACGTCCTTTCGGTCAATTCCCACCATGCTATCCACACTCTTGATCTACAAGTTAAACTTTAGGCGGAGGGGAGGAGGGAATCAGTGTCCACTGCATTTACACAAAGCTGAATGGCCTTTGATTCAGGGTCAGTTCCTGCCAATGGCCTGGACAGGTCCTTGCAGTTTTTTTGACAGGATTTCAAAAGTGCTTTGCTCTTTCCCGCTTCCTATCACACCTGGAAACCATCTTTTACCTTTCAGCCCCCAGGCCTGCCACATTTCTACTGTGGCTGAGAGAGAGACAGAGAGAGTGACCGGCCCAAAGTCACTGGGTTATGTCTCAGCTGGGACTAGAACTCACAATCTTCTGTTTTCTAGTTCGGGGCCTTAACTGTTATATTCAAATCTTCATTGTTACCGCAGCTTTGGAGAGCAGAGTGGCCTTGCCCAACACAACAGGGCGGTATTTAAGTATTTATTTAGTCATGTGTTCATATCCTCCTTTTATTAAGAGCATCGGTGGTGCAGTGGTTAGAGTGCAGTACTGCAGGCTAATTCTGGCTACCAGCTGCCAGCGGTTTGACAGATCGAATCTCACCAGGCTCAAGATTGACTCAGCCTTCCATCCTTCCAAGGTGGGTAAAATGAGGAACCAGATTGTTGGGGGCAATAGATGCTGACATATTAAGAGCATATGCACCAATAACAAATTTCTTGTGTGTCCAATCACACCTAGGCAATAAAAAATTCTATTCTATTCTATTCTATTCTAATGTATCTTTTCTTTTATGTACACTGAGAGCATATGCACCAAAGACAAATTTCTTGTGTGTCCAATCACACCTGGGAAATAAAAAATTCTATTCTATTCTATCCTATTTATTCTAATGTATCTTTTCATTTTATGTACACTGAGAACATATGCACCAAACACAAATTCCTTGTGTGTCCAATCACACTTGACCAATAAAGAACTCTATTCTATTCTATCCTATTTATTCTAATGTATCTTTTCTTTTATGTACACTGAGAACATATGCACCAAAGACAAATTCCTTGTGTGTCCAATCACACCTGGGCAATAAAAATTCTATTCTATTCTATTCTGTTCTATTCTATTCATTCTAATGTATTGTTTCTTCTATGTACACTGAGAGTATATGCACCAAAGACAAATTCCTTATGTGTCCAATCACACCTGGGAAATAAAAAATTCTATTCTATTCTACTCTATTCTATTCTACTCTATTCTAATGTATCTTTTCTTCTATGTACACTGAGAGCATATGCACCAATGACAAATTCCTTGTGTGTCCAATCACACCTGCGAAATAAAAAATTCTATTCTATTCTATTCTATTCTATTCTATTCTACTCTATTCTAATGTATCTTTTCTTCTATGGACACTGAGAGCATATGCACCAAAGACAAATTTCTTGTGTGTCCAATCACACCTGGGAAATAAAAAATTCTATTCTATCCTATCCTATTTATTCTAATGTATCTTTTTATTTTATGTACACTGAGAGTATATGCACCAAAGACAAATTCCTTGTGTGTCCAATCACACTTGGCCAATAAAGAATTCTATTCTATTCTATTTCTATTCTACTCTATTCTATTCTAATGTATCTTTTCTTTTATGTACACTGAGAGCATATGCACCAAAGACAAATTCCTTGTGTGTCCAATCACACCTGGCCAATAAAGAATTCTATTCTATTCTATTCTACTGTATTCTACTCTATTCTAATGTATCTTTTCTTTTATGTACACTGAGAGCATATGCACCAAAGACAAATTCCTTGTGTGTCCAACCACACCTGGCCAATAAAGAATTCTATCCTATTCAACCTCCTCAGATAACGACATGGACTAGAAAGGCAAGATTAGATGTTTGTGAACAGACGAACCGCTCTGTCTGGCTGTGTGCGAGGCTTACCTTAGGCCTTTCTTCAATGCTTCGTACACTTCGTCGAGTCTCTCTGGCTGGGGCACTTTGGGTGGAGGGGATTTATGAGACATTGAAAACATCCTACTGACCCTGGAGCCAGACTTCCTGGAGACGGTGGGTGTACTGAACACAGGGAAATTCCTACCAAAGAAATAATAAGGATGATAAATGCCCTAGGTAAAAAAGAGGATATCATAGAATAGGCTGGCCGGATGATTCTATAATCAGATTCTATAATAACGCAGGGTGGTATTCTTTCTGGGAAAACAGCAAGTTCACACCCCTGTACTAATACCAAAAAGTCTTAAAAACATCTTTCAAGAAAAATGTATCAGTATAGTTTTCCCACACTTCTCATTGCTAAGTCGATTGCACAATCTAGAACAAGTTTGTTTTTTTTTAAACTGTGATTTGTGAAACCTGGGTGGACTTGATAGGGTTTGTCGGAGACTAAGAAAAGAAGGGGGGAATTTACCCTCAAATGTAGCAATGGCCTTCCATGGAAAGTTTTCTAAGGAAAAAGCAATCAGATCCCTCTTATTGAATCTAGTGAAATTCAACTTTTAATTTTGGGACAATTTTGAGATGTTAAACTGGCATAATTTTTGGACATTATTATCATCATCATGTTAAATATAAAATGGGTGATTACAAAGGAGGTGGCGGTATTAGTAACAAGGAACATAGAAACATAGAAGACTGACAGCAGAAAAAGACCTCATGGTCCATCTAGTCTGCCCTTATACTATTTCATAGAAACATAGAAACATAGAAGTCTGACGGCAGAAAAAGACCTCTTGGTCCATCTAGTCTGCCCTTATACTATTTCCTGTATTTTATCTTAGGATGGATATATGTTTATCCCAGGCATGTTTAAATTCAGTTACTGTGGATTTCCCAACCACGTCTGCTGGAAGTTTGTTCCAAGGATCTACTACTCTTTCAGTAAAATAATATTTTCTCATGTTGCCTTTGATCTTTCCCCCAACTAACTTCAGATTGTGTCCCCTTGTTCTTGTGTTCACTTTCCTGTTAAAAACACTTCCCTCCTGAACCCTATTTAACCCTTTAACATATTTAAATGTTTCGATCATGTCCCCCCTTTTCCTTCTGTCTTCCAGACTATTTCCTGTATTTTTATCTTACAATGGATATATGTTTATCCCAGGCATGTTTAAATCCAGTTACTGTGGATTGACCAACCACATCTGCTAAGCATCTACTATTCTTTCAGTCATATAATATTTTCTCATGTTGCTTTTGATCTTTTCCCCAACTAACTTCAGATTGTGTCCCCTTGTCCTTGTGTTCACTTTCCTATTAAAAACACTTCCCTCCTGGACCTTATTTAACCCTTTAACATATTTAAATGTTTCAATCATGTCCCCCCTTTTCCTTCTGTCCTCCAGACTATACAGATTGAGTTCATTAAGTCTTTCCTGATACGTTTTATGCTTAAGACCTTCCACCATTCTTGTAGCCCATCTTTGGACCCGTTCAATTTTGTCAATATCTTTTTGTAGGTGAGGTCTCCAGAACTGAACACAGTATTCCAAATATGGTCTCACCAGCGCTCTATATAAGGGGATCACGATCTCCCTCTTCCTGCTTGTTATACCTCTAGCTATGCAGCCAAGCATCCTACTTGCTTTTCCTACTGCCCGACCACACTGTTCACCCATTTTGAGACTGTCAGAAATCACTACACCTAAATCCTTCTCTTCTGAATTCAGAGGAATTAAAGAAGCAGCTATAGAAAGTGCCCAAGCGGTAATAGTCTTAGGTTGGAAGGATGCAACAAAATGGACAATACAAAATTGGTACTGGTACATGGTGGAACACATCCAGTTTGAAATTATGGATATAAAGATGAATATGATTAATGAAAATAAAGAGGTTAGATGGTTAGTAGAATTAGAGATTGGTATAAAGAATAAATTGGAATCCCTCTATAATTTGTAAATATTATAATGTTCTTGGTTTAAAATGATACACCCTCATTTGGGGGAAGGTCTGAATGAATGATGTTGGGTGGGGGGAGCACCCATCAATGTGTAAAATTGTAATTTTAAACTTTAATATTAGATTTGTTACTGTATATTGTTTTTATCATTGTTGTGAGCCGCCCCGAGTCTGCGGAGAGGGGCGGCATACAAATCTAATAAATAATAATAATAATAATACTCTGTTTTATGCAGTGTGTCTGTTATTAAAAATTAATAACATTTATTTTAAAAAAGATCATCATCATCATAATCTTTTATTCATTAAACATGAAACTCAGTCAACTGAATATTTAAAATGTATTATTGTTGTTGTTGTTGTTGATATCTCTTTTTTTCATTAAACATGAAACTCAAGTCAACTGAATATTTTTTAAAAGTGTCACAAATACCACTGACTGGTTGTTGTTGTTGTTATTCCACTTAATGGATGAACATTTTGAAACACTAAGTGGGCCATCTGCTTTTGTGAAATCCAAGTAATTTTAATATAGACATTTATACAAAGATACTTCCTCGTGCAAGAAAGCTTTTTATAGTTACCATAATTTTTTCCTAGGGGGTTAATTTTTCTATCGCCAAGTTTTGCCTCTTGATCATGGGTTTTAGGGATTTTTATTTTTATTTCTTTCAGGCTCTGAGGTCTGACCAAGTTTGAAAACCCCATCATCTAGGAGACTGCGTGAGCCGGAAAAATAGCTTTGATCCCCTCTAAAACCCATCATCTAGGAGATTGCACAAAGCAGAAAAGTGGCTTCGAGCCCTTCTAAAATCCATTAAAACATGTTCCTCTTTGCAAAGAAAAGCCAGCCATGTGGTGAAGCTGACTGTAGATCTGTAGGTCAGCGGTTCAAATCTCATCACCAGCTCAAGGTGGACTCAGCCTTCCATCCTTCCGAGGTGGGTAAAATGAGGACCCAGATTGTGGGGGCAATAGGCTGGCTCTGTTAAAAAGTGCTATTGCTAACATGTTGTAAACCGCCCTGAGTGCAAGGAGAAGGACGGCATAAAATTCGAATAAAATACATCAAATAAATAAAAGTTCCCCAATCAAATCACTCCTCTAGATACTGTTGTGGTTAGCTCTGGCCCTGCTCCTGCCTCAAGGACTGTGGATGTGGGGGAGACATCCACATGCTGCAGGCCTGTTTTGCCCCCGGTGGAATCTGCTGATGAAGGCTCCTCTGACCAAGAAGACATGAGTGACAGGGAGGAGGAGAGTGGGGCAGACAGCTGAGAAGGAGATCAATTATCTAGCTCCTCCTTGGATTCAGAACAAGAGTTAATGATACAGCCACGCATGCGGAGAGCGATGCATAGGCAGCAACAACTGAGAGATTATTATCAAAGAAAATGAGGCCACCTGTGGTTGGGTGGGGCTGTGGTCATTAGTGAGGCTGCTATAAATAGCAGCCTGTGGGTTTGGCCATTGTGGAGGATTATCTGATTGTTGCGTTTCGTGACTGCTTTACTGACTTCGACCTTTTGTGTGCTGATTTTTCCCCGCTTTGAAACTGAACCAGGGCAAAGTGTGTTTCACTTTGTGAAAGAAGAAGGACTGTGAATTGCCTCACAGCTGCAAGCTAAGTATCACAGAACTGATAAGGGACTTGTACAAATTACCAGTTTGTTTGGAGACGAGTGCTCTTTGCTATACCAAAAGAGGGCTTGGTTTAAGTGAATTTTCATTATAAAGAACATTGTTTTGAATTTTCAAACGTGTGTGTGCGTCTGAAATTTGTACCTGTGAATTTTTGGGAGGATTCTACCAGAGTGCCCGACAGAATAGATACCGGCCAAACCATCAATCATCATAGTTTGGTTTTAGGCCAGGATCGACTTGTCATCCCAACCTTCCTTCCACAGTAATTACAAGGGAAGAATCTTGTGTTCAGGCTTCTGAGCCAAGACCAAAGAAGGATTAAAAGATAATAGACAACTGACAGGCATTAGAGAGCTGACCTGATTTCTTCCTAAAATGATGCTATCCAAAGGCCTTCAATCCCCAGGTTTTTCTTTGGCCATTGGAGAAACAGAGCAAGAGAGAGGCGAGGGGCAAATTGACAATAACTTTGCTTTCTGGGGAAGAGAAATGATGCAATTGCTATGGAGACTGCTTGGGAGGCACCTGTAAAATGTTCTTAAAAGTTTTTTTGAGGAAGAGAACAAATAGACCATTATGAAATTGAACAGGCCTGTCTTCTTATCCGGTTGCATTGGGTTTTTAGCTGTTATCCCTTTAAGAGCCTATATAATAAGCCCTGTTAAGTAAGATGATGATTTTTTCTACAATGAAAAGGAGGGTGAAAAGATTTAAGAAAAAAGTACAACGTGAATAAATGAAGCATTTATGGCATTATGAATAAATAAAATTTAACAATCAAAACTAAAACTTTAATAACAAAAGCGATAAAACTTTACTAAATCTATATTTAAATTGTTTCACACTTGTGTTGAAAACAGGGTTCTATAATGTTGAATTAATGAATGAATAAAACGTGAATTGTACTTGCCTGAATATAATAGTCACTGGAAAAAGAAATCATTTCGTACTTCCATTAAAAGTAAACATGAATTATAATATACAGTGTTCCCTCAATTTTCGCGGGGGATGCGTTCCAAGACTGCCCGCGAAATTCGAATTTCCGCGAAGTAGAGATGCGGAAGTAAATACACTATTTTTGGCTATGAACAGTACCCCAAGCCTTCCTTTAATACTTTAAACCCCTAAATTACAATTTCCCATTCTCTTAGCAATCATTTAGATTATTACTCACCATGTTTATTTATTAAAGTTTATTTAAAAAATGTTTTTTAAAGGCAGACGAAAGTTTGGCAATGACATATGACGTCATCGGGCGGGAAAAACCATGGTATAAGGGAAAAAACCGTGAAGTATTTTTTAATTAATATTTTTGAAAAACCGTGGTATAGATGTTCCGCGAAGTTCGAACCCGCGAAAATCGAGGGAACACTGTATAGGGTGGGAGACAAGGGCGAGACACGTGAAGTTCTCCTGAGCCCTGCGCATGCGTTTCATAATCGCGTCTTTCCGAACTGTACCATCACATGACCCATAACAATTCAGTGTGGCATCTCTGAATACAGAGATTAACAGATTAGTTTTAAAATATCGAAAAGAAGGACAGGCAAGAGGACACTTTTCAAGGAAGGACAGAACCTACAAAAGAAGGAGTGTCCTCCCTAAAGGAGGATGACTGGTCACCTTACTGTTAAGGCATCTCTCTCCCTGTTATAATTTACTGTTTGTTTGATATTTGCCTATAGCAGTGATGGTGAAGCTTTTTTCCCCTCGGGTGCTAAAAGAGCATCTCTGCCGTCAGGCATGGGGGAACTGAGATCTCCCCCGGGCCTATACAGTTTATACATGGTATGTTTGTGTGTCTGTTTGCTTTTAATAATGGGGGTTTTAGTGTTTTTTAAATTATTAGATTTGTTCTTACATTGTCTTTGTTATTGTTGTGAGCCGCCCCAAGTCTACGGAGAGGGGCGGCATACAAATCTAAATAATAATAATAATAATAATAATAATAATAATAATAATAATAATATAATATAAATATAATAATAATATAAATATAATAATAATAAAGTAATAGTAGTAGTAGTAGTAATAGTAATAGTAATAGTAATAGTAATAGTAATAATAATAATAATAATAATAATAATAATACTCTGCACACTGTATTGGACATGTGCGAGTGCCCAGACCCATAATTCAATGTCCTCCCCCAAGAGGCCCTCTGGAGGCTGGAAACGGCCTGTTTCCCAACTTTTGATGGGCCCAGTAGGCTCCTTTCTCCACCTCCCCAAGCTCCAAAGGCTTCCCTGGAGCCGGAGAAGGGAAAAAACGCCCTCCCCCATCCCTCCGGAGTCTCTCTGGAAGCCAAAATCATCCTGCCAGAGCCTCTGTGCGATCCAAAAATCAGCTGGCCAGCACACACATGCACTTAGAAGCTTAGCTAGGGCAACGGCTCGCATGCTAGCAGATATGGCTCCGCGTGCCACCTGTGGCATCCGTGCCATAGGTTCACCATCACTGGCCTACAGTAGGTGTATAGGCAGATGTCCTTCCTGGGGAAGTGAGATGTTGCAATGGCTATAGAGACGGTTTGGTAGGCACCTGTAAAAACATTCTTAAGTGTGTTTGAGGAGGAGAACAAGCAGGCCTTTATTGAAACCGAACAGGCCTGTCTTCTTATCCTGTTGCATTGGGCTTCGTCCCAAAATATCCGACGTCTACCTCCCCAGGGGCTTCCTTAGCGCAATTTGCCAGCAAAGAACCATGCAGGAAATGAGAAGCGTCCCTGACGATCTCCGTCGCCTGGAAACAGTTTTTTTGCTAAGCCTACCTGAAAGGTTTGTCGTGGGAGGAGTTGACCCCTGCAAACGACTGGCTCCTATTGATCCTGACCACCAGACTGCGCCGCTGGGGTCGTACAGAGAGGGACATCGTGGAATTCCACCGGGAGGGACTCCCTAAAAAAGAAAAAAAAACCACAAATTAGGAGATTGAGCTGAGTTTGCAAATCTGTCACAACATTCCCCAGCTTTTTCCACACCTGCGAGTTTATGTCAATAGCGATAACACTTAAGACTTCTAAAGTGGTACCTCTACTTACGAACTTCATTCGTTCCGTGGCCAGGTTCTTAAGTAGAAAAGTTTGTAAGAAGAAGCAATTTTTCCCATAGGAATCAATGGAAAAGCAAATCATGTGTGCGATGGGGGAAACCACAGGTGGAGGCCCTGTTTCTTCCCAGGAGATTCCTAGAGAGGCCCCACGGAGGCTTCTCCCTGCCTTTTTCGACCCTATTTTCTCCCAGGAGATTCCTAGAGAGGCCCCACAGAGGCTTCTCACTGCCTTTTCCAGCCCTGCTTTCTCCCAGGAGATGCATAGAGAGGCCCCACGGAGGTTTCTCCCTGCCTTTTTCCGGCCCTGTTTCCTCCCAGGAGATTCCTAGAGAGGCCCCATGGAGGCTTCTCCCTGCCTTTTCCGGCCCTGTTTTCTCCCAGGAGATTCCTAGAGAGGCCCCATGGAGGGTTCTCCCGGCCTTTTCCAGCCCTATTTCCTCCCAGGAGATTCCTAGAGAGGCCCCACGGAGGCTGCTCCCTGCCTTTTCCGGCCCTGTTTTCTCCCAGGAGATTCCCAGGGAGGACCCACGGAGGCTTCTCCCTGCCTTTTTCCAGCCCTGTTTTCTCCCAGGAGAAATGGGAGGATTGGTGGAAGGGCAACAGCATTAGCACTTAGATTTATATACCACTTCACGGTACTTTACAGCTCTTTCTAAGCTGTTTACAGAGTCAGCATATTGCCCCCAACAACCCGACTCTACAAAAACATCCTCAGACGCCTCGTGCCGCCTAGCAAATTTAGATTTAACAGGAATGGAATGAGTCAGTAACAAGGAAAGGGGCCAAAAAGCACACCACGATTTCTCCATCAATATTTTTATAATCGCTGTTTCTCGGCCGGGAGGGTTCCTCCTCTTCCAGAATTATCTGCTGGGTGGGGTCGAGTTTGCCAAGAAGGAAAGACGAGGCACAGATGGACAAAAATATGACCCAGCACTCCATCCAACTGGCTTTCAGGCGGTCCTCTATTTACGACCACAGAATTCCTATGGCCAAGCTTTGTTAAGTTAGTGGTACCCAACTGTACAGGATATTGGGATTCCCCATCCCCAAGTGACTTTGGTTGCTAATGGGGATTGCAACCTCGAGAGGGGCAGCATATAAATCCATAAATAAATAAACCGTCATTAAATACACACCGGTTGCCTGAATTCTGATCACATGCCCATGGAGAAATTTTGACAGTTGTAATAGCAAGGGCTGGTTGTAAGACACTATTTTTATTCTTTTTTTAAAAAAAAATCATATTTATTAGGTTTTTTCTGGTTCAAAACAACCTTTGCAGCAGACATACAAAAGATATGCAAAAAACCAAATAGCTGATCAGTTTTACAGCCTTTTCAAAGTCTCTCCGAGTCTATTTCTAAATTACAATATTCCTATTTCTATTTTAACATTCGTTAATATTTCTCCAAATCTATCTTGAAAGAATTGAGTTCTCCTGTTATATTTTCCACATCTATTTCTTCCACTTTACTTACATATAAATCACTTGTTTATCATAGGAAAAGAGAGTGAGCACATTTACAGTTTCGCCATTGATAGTCCTCATTTTATAACTAAATTTGAAGTTTTATGTTTTGTTTTAACCACATATACCATTTGTTCCATGCTTCATACATTTTTTAACAGCCATTGTAACTTCAAATTGTCACTTCCTGGATGGTTCTAAGGCCCAGTTTTTCTCAACCTGGGGTGGGGACCCCTTTGGGGGTCGAACGACCGTTTCACAGAGGTCACCTAAGACCATGGGAAAAGACAATTTCTCACAGTGTTAGAAACTAAAGCTTCTATTCTGGCATCTTGGGACATATTTTTACAATCCGACCAATCAGGTGTTTACAGTGGGGGTGTCCCACTGACCTTCCTGCCAATCGGCTTCAAGCACTGTTGAGAGAATTGGCGCTCGACTTATGGTTAGGGGTCACCACAACATGAGGAGCGGCATACAAATCTAATAAATAATAATTAAGGGGTCGCAGCATTAGAAAGGTTGAGAACCACTGTAAGAGAAGGACTGTTTTTATTGCATACCCAGATTCTTCTATTTCAGTGCTTGGTCCAGATTCTCTCATTTGCAAAGGTGTGCAATTTTTCACTTCCAAGCACAAGACAACCTTTCGGTGTCTATTTTATTTTCTAAAATTAAAAAAAAAAGCTACCCAAACTTAAAATTGGTCAGATTCTGAATCCACCGGCCTTGTGAAATGTACTAAACATACCACACACATTGTCCAACCAATGGCATGAACCGAAAATCAAAATAAAACAGAGCGTCAGGTGATGCTTGAGCCACAACGATGATTGATGATGTGTGTTTAGAAACAAAGCACACCGATGACACAACAGGAAGTAATATCGCTACAGTTTCCTATCAAGCATAACCTGTAAATCGAGTCTAATTATAGACAGTCAGATTTATTTTTATGTTATTTCCTACATGTATCCATCGAGATGTTTGCTTAAACAAACATCAACTTTCTGTATCACTCATTTTACTAAGCAGTCAACAGGGTTTCTACTGGATGTTTTTGTTTTGCTTCTGTCCAGAATATTGTTTCATTGTTTTCTCTCTCCTTACCAGCTATTTGCTTCAATAATGCTGATTTTAGAGAGAAAGAGAGGAGGGAGGGGGGAGAGAGAGAGAGGAAGGGAGAGAGAGGGGGGAAGAAGGGAGGGAAAGAGAGAGGAAGGAGGAAGAGAGAGGAAGGGAGAGAGAGGAAGGAGGGAGGGAGAGAGAGAGGAGGGAGGGAGAGAGAGAGGAAGGAGGAAGAGAGAGGAAGGGAGAGAGAGGAAGGAGGGAGGAAGAGAGAGAGGAGGGGAGGGAGAGAGAGAGGAAGGAGGGAGAGAGAGAGGAAGGAGGAAGAGAGACAGAGAGGAAGGAGGGAGGGAGGGAGAGGAAGAGAGAGAGGAAGGGAGAGAGGAAGGAGGGAGGGAGAGAGAGAGGAAGGAGGGAGAGAGAGAGAGGAAGGGAGAGAGAGGGAGGAGGGAGGGAGAGAGAGGAGGGAGGGAGGGGGGAAGAAGGGAGGGGAAGAGAGAGGAAGGAGGAAGAGAGAGAGAAAGGAAGGAGGGAGGGAGAGAGAGGAGGGAGGAAGAAGGGAGAGAGAGAGAGAGGAAGGAGAGAGGGAGCGAGAGAGGAAGGAGGGAGAGAGAGAGGAAGGAGGACGAGAGAGAGAGAGGAAAGAGGGAAGGAGAGAGAGAGGAAGGAGGAAGAGAGAGAGAGAGAGAGAAAGGAAGGAGGGAGGGAGAGAGAGAGGGAGGAAGGAGGGAGAGAGAGAAAGAGAGAGGAAGAAGGGAGAGAGAGGAAGGAGGGAGGGAGAGAGAGGGGAAGGAGGAAGAGAGAGAGAGAGAGAGGAACAAGGGAGGGAGACAGAGAGAGAGGAGGGACGGAGAGTTTTGCCAATGTATCCGAGAGCGGGCCACCAGGTATGTTAGGCGCCCCTCCACCCACCGAAAACAAGGCCCTACATAATTTGTGAGCCAACACAACCTCGTTCTTGGTTTAATCAGGGCTGTAACCAGGAGTGAAGCCATGTTGGGTCACAAGTGCAACAGTGGCCCAATTAAGCAATTAAGACGGCGTAGCAATTAATTCCAAGCAGGGTTGACAAATGGCTTTCTAGCAGGCCCTTTAATTAGATCAAACTCAGCAAATTGTCCAACCTGTTCCCACACACACACACACACACACACTAACTCCAACTGGTCTTCCAAGGTTACAAGTCAGAATGAAAATATGGAACCCGCTTTGCCCATCAATCAAGTGTTCTCAGAAATATTCCACAAGAAGAGCCCTTCGCTCCTCCTCCCGCAATAAAATACCTTACTCCGCCAGACTTGAAATTCTGAAATTAAGACAATTTACAACGACATCGCTACCGAGTGGATCTAACCATAGTTCACAAAACCATATAACCAAAATGTCCTTCTTGTTAATGACTACTTCACCTTCAACCGCAACAACACACGAGCACGTCACAGATTCAAACTAAATGTAAACAGCTCCAAACTTGACTGCAGAAAAGATGACTTCAGCAACAGAGTGGTCAACGCCTGGAATTCACTACTGGACTCTGTGGTTTCTTCCATCAACCCCAAAAATCTTTGTCTACCGTTGACCTCTCGTCTTTTCGAAGAGGTCTGTAAGGGGCGTGCATAGGCGCACCATTGTGCCTACCGTCCTACTGTCCTTTTAATCATTATTTTCTATGTTATGTTTATATAAACAACTCTCCTAGACTTGATTGACAAATCAATAAAATAAAATAAATAAAAAGTCTGCATAATTCCATCTGCTCTAAGTGCCTTGTACAGCAGATTCCAAGCACGGAAACAAGCATGTGGAAGTACAAGGAAGCCACTGTAAATTCCACAGACGTACCTGGAGGTTGAAAATACCTGGTTAAGATCCCCCTAGAATGCCGTAGACTGAGCCTCAATCTCCGGGAGGGGAGATTCTAGGTTTTAATGCGCTCTTCAAATTCGGTGGGGAAAGGCGCTTTCTCCATTTCTGAAACATAGAGAGCATGCATACCACCGTTCGGCCTCCCGGTGCTTTCCGTCCAGGGATGGGCTCCACTCATACATTCCTAACATTTCATAGATAATCAGCAACTGGTACTGTCAACAGCAGAGGTGTGGAAGGCCAGAGGTTGCCCTGGCAGGCTGACGAAAAGGCAGGTGAGTAAAGCATCAGCACTGTGGATTTATTACACTAAGAATAAGTTTCAGAGGAGTGGAGTGGATTTATTTATTGGTTGGTTGTTTGGTTGGTTTCTAGGCAACCCTTTCTCCGGAGATTCAGGGGAGTTTACAACATAAAAATACATAAACATGACACAATAGAAATCGAAGTTAAATGTGGTTTGTTCGACCCTATTGGAAACAATGATCAGATGCTTATGATATGAACACCTTGTCTTGTCAACACTGTTTTTGTATTGTTTCTTTGTATATATTTGTATATAACCAATAAACATTATTTTATAAAAAGAAAAAAAGGGAAAAAAAGAAATCGAAGTTAAACTAAACCAATTTAAAACTAAAAACCATGAAATGTGCTAAAATCCAATTTGCAGACCTAAAAAAACTCACACCGTTTTAAAATCGTATTCACCCAAGTAGGTTGGAACAAGTGATGGGCTCCTACCAGTACAGTCAGGTACACAGTACCGGTAGCAAAATTTTGATTCACCCCCCCCTCTTTTTTCCCCCCTTCTGGGCTCTGGGTATGTGTTTCCTATCACAGTAAATGAGTTTGAATGTGTATAATTTTAGAAGAGCTGTGCGTGCGTGTGTGTACATACACTTTATGTAATAATAATAATAATAATAATAATAATAATAATAATAATAATAATAATAATAATAATAATAATTTATTAGCTTTGTATGCCGCCCCTCTCTGAGGATAATAGATAATCAGGGGTGGGCTACTGCCCAGATGGAGGAGAACGCAATGGGGTAGCAAAATGGAGCTCCAGAGCTCCCAATTTGCACTGAAAGATGTTGAAACAAAATGCATAAGCCACGCCCACAGTGTGGTAGTAAAAATTTTGGTAGCCCATCACTGGCTGGAACCAAGTGTCTATGTTCAACATCCCCAAGCCTGCTAGGAAAAATGTGCCCTCAGCACCTTGAGAAAGGCCAGGAGAGTGTGAACCTCCAGAGGTAGTTGATTCCAAAGGGATGGAGCCACCACAGAAAAGGCTCTTCCCCATCCCCCCGGAGGCTCTCTGGAAGCCGAAAACGCCCCTCCCAGAGCCTCTGCACAAACCAAAAATCAGCTGACCAGCACACACGTGCACATTGGAGCTGAGCTAGGGCAACGGCTCGCGTGCCAGCAGATATGGCTCCACGCGCCAACTGTGGCACCCGTGCCATAGGTT